>NC_084902.1:13984284-14294389 GCF_949316345.1 Pungitius pungitius | reverse complement strand
AATTTAGCTTATATTACCAGTAAGTAAAGAAATCCAATGGATAACGGTTTGTGTCCTAGTTAAATAACGCTGGTTAAAGTAGAACACAGACTACTCTAGATGCCATCGTCTGTGGTTTTTTTACTTATTTCCTCACAGCAAAACCCTTCAAGAGATGCCATCTCTGCACTTCCCTACCTTCCAGGTTCAGAGTTTGGCCTTTTGAAGAGACGTGCACAAATGACACTTTTAAGCAGACTCCTTGCATGTTTCAAATATTTCCTAAGTTCACATACACTTGGGACAACGGGGAGAGTTGCCGGTAAATCCTCGTCTGCTTCTCAATTAAACTACAAAAACACCCTTGGAAGCTCCCACTGCAGAGATATATTCAACCGGGCCATAGAACATTCCCTCTAAGCATGATTACCATGGCAATGTCATTGATAAGCTGTACAGAGGAGTCTCATTTGGTCATTATTGAATCTCTCAGTAGTTATTGGCTCATCTGTGAGTGATGTTCTACCATGTCTTTTTTTGATATTGCATCAATCTCTGAATAAGCCATTCTGGTCCCTTCTGGTCTTTTAACACCAGTTGCACAGACCATACAAGGGGTCCCGTTCAGTCATCATTCGCATCAGGACAGACCCGGTTTAAATGGTTTTTGAGTAGACCTTCATGTGCCTCTATTCAGACTTCCCTCCACTTAGATATGGCCTTGGAACTAATATGGACTAAATCGGAGGTACCAAGACACTGTGCGATTTTATAGCAGCACTTGCAAGAATTTGGTTACAAATTTCTGAAGCTGTGGAAAAAAGAAAAAAAAAAGATTACTTATTTTCTTCTCAGCGATGAACACCAATATTCAGTAATTGTCCTGGTGATGGATGGTCTTCCTTCTTTATGCATACTGATAACATTACAATTATGTTTTATAAGGGAATTGTTTGAGGGGATGAATTGGAAGTACAACAGTAGATGCTTTCTTAAATCTACATTCTGTCATCTACATGATTTTAGAAATCAAAAAAGGCACAGAAAAAAGCCAAGAGAAACGGCACCGAATATGAGGCAGGTCAGCACTGATGCCAAACATGTGCAGCTTTCCTGCCAGTGGCATCCGTCGGGAACAGCACCCCCCCCCCCCACCTCCCCTATTCCCTCCACAAAAGGAGCTCAGAAAGCAGACAGGCTCTGAAGTTTTCCTTTGCCTCACCTCCAACGCTCCGTTTCATCAGGTTATAAAGGCTGCAAGAGGTTCCCCCAAGTCAGAGCGCACTTCTGATCGAAAGGCCAATATACAGAAATCATACTTGTGAACCAGACATGCTCCTAATTATGCACTGTGATACGACATGTTCCCCTCTGCCGCAGCTGTCTGTCCATCTGTCTGTCGAGGAGAAATGCGGGAAGGTGAAGTACAGCCCTAATCGGACGACTTGATTCTCGGGGATGGGTGGGAGGGTCTTTTTGAATCAATTACACAGACTCCCGTCTAATCCCTGTCAATTTCGCCACACTCTCCATTTGCATTATCCCATTACTTTGCTACTGGCCCCTGAAGAGAAAAACATCATTTTCTTTCTATCGTGGGCTTCAAATGTAGGCAAAGGATGCCGGATGAGAGTGAAATCTATTACTGTTCACCTTGACAGCAGCCAGACAATCAGGACATCTTCAAAATTAACTCTCCTTAGGCGGCATATATCACTACCTACCTGACTACTCCAAAGTGGAAGGAAGAAGAAGAAAAGACTGCGGCTTTGGAAATGTGTTCATTCTTGAATTTTTTTTTGTTGATCAAAGCGAAATCATTTATGAGCAGTTTGCTGAAACATGCTGCATGTGACGAGGATGCTCCAACAATACATCGTCATTTCAGTTTGTCATTGAGAGTGTGTGCACATGGTGCTCATTGTCCTTACAGGTGGGGCAGCCAGCCAGCCGTACTTGTCTTCGGTGCGGTTCATGTCCCGGTCAAAGGCGTAGAGCTGGTGGTAGCGAAGGTGATCCGTTTCCAGCAGGTTGAACTGCCTCCGGGCGTAGTGGTAACTCTGATTGTTCCCCTCTCGAGGGAAATCTAACCACTCAGGATGGCCGAACTCATTCCCTGCAACAAAAGAGTGTGTAATTAAGGAGGCTACATAACGAAGGGAAAGACGCACAGTCGCGGTAAATTAGCGTACTCTGTGCGTTTGCGTGCTCGGTGAGGTTCTTTTTCAGGTTTTGTGGGTTGCGTTTTTTTAACAAGACGAGAGAGCTCAAAGCGACCAGAGTCAGCGACAGTCTGCGACCTTCGCACAACCCCAGCAGAGGTTAGTACTTTCCATATTAAAAACAGAGCACCAACATTACTGCCACACAGGACCGTGGAAGAAAAAAAAAAAAAGGAGAGAAAACACTGCAAATAAATCCCACTGCTTTCATTTCAGTCTCACTTCTTCAACAAAGTTATACAAAAATAGTTCACCAGCATTTATATACATATTATTTCACCCACCAAGAGCAAACACAAGTCAATGCTGGAAATGGGGAGAAACTGCTGAGAACTTTGACACAAATAAGCTAAAAGAAAAAGAGGAAATTCTAAATGAGATCTCTCTTCATCACAGTGTTGATTCATTTATATTAATTACATCATTAACTAAATATCCACCAGTACTGCACCTTTCAAGCAAGAACTAGAAGATTTTTCCTCTTCCTTAATATTTTTTTAATTGAGGAAAAGCCAACGAGGGCTAGTATAAAAAATAAAAAAAACTTCAGAGTGGCAGCATCAATGGTGAAGGAGTCACACAGTCCAGAAGCGGAGCCAAAACGTGTACTGCCGAAGTGCTGGAAACAGCGGCCTTGTTGCTACGCTGCTGTCACGCCCGGAGAAGAGATAATGAATCATTCATCAGATGTCACCACATCATCATAAAACAACAGCCACGATAATTGAATTCCTGGCAAAGGAAGAAACGCACAGACAAGAGACCGAGTAAGATGCATGACAATAACAACAATAATACAGGCCAGTTGTTTGCGGGGCCAGCAGCGCCAACCTCCTCAACAAAAAAAAAAAGGAAAGAATTCTGAGTGAGGGGATGAAGTGGAACGGACAGGGGCTGACAGCAGATTCTAATGAAATACATTATGTAGGTGTTAAAGAAGTAGCAAACAATGAGGCAAGGGCTGCCAGCAGAACCAGCCCACTGCAGCACTTGCCTTGGAATTAGGGCAGCAAAGACAAACACAGAGACGGAGGGAGGAAAGGGCAGAGAGAGAGAGACTTTACTTGTATCTGCATGAATCACAAACCTCCTACACATCTGAACTTCAAGTGAAAAAAGGGAAAATCGGGCTTGAAACACTGGCAGTCAAAGCAAGATTTTCCTTCCTTGCGCTAGAACAAGAAAAATGTGTGATCTACACATTCATGGTGCATCTCTTAAGTCATGTGTTGATATTTAACATGCAAACAATCTCCGTAAGCACGCACACACAAATCTCTCTTGTGATGGGACCATGTCCATGTACTGTATATCTGGGCCTGGCTTTCATTCTACACTGCTAGAAACACTCTGCTATGATACAGACTTAAGACAAGGCCTTCCCGTTCTGGGACACTTAACGCCAGTGGTCTCCTTTTCGGGCTCACAGTTTTGACCGAGCCGTTATTGCGTCTGCTGTAGCGGCACAAACGAGTCATTTCGCCATGAATGCGTCGCAGCCGCTCGGGGCAATGTCACAGGCGCGACCGCAAGTCGGCGGGCGCCACGTCTGGTAGGCACGACTGCCCTTGAAGTTCTCGGTCGCGCTCTGCCGCCACGAGAGAGACTGTCCAACGTGTCACATCGTCCCAGCGCCCTCACAGCCTCAAGGATGAAATGCTCCAATTCAACAGTCTTCCTCGACGGTCGTCACACCCCCCCCCCCCCCTCCCCCCCTCCCTCTCTGCGCGCAACGATCACTACAGTTAAACACATTTTGAAAAAAAAAACAAAAAAAGGTTGAATTGTTTGGTTACCAATGTGTATTGACGTGAATGCTTTGTGTGGAGCGATACGATGCCCCTGGACTGGGGCAGGTGGACATGAGAGCAGGCAGCACAGTGCTGGACAACCTCATGCAGTGGGGAGAAAATGTTGCAGGTCCGCAATCGGCCATCCAGGATACTGGCAGGGACAAGCGCGTGTATAAGAAACGGTAACAGCTGACTGAGCATACACGTTGCATGCTTCTCAAGCACCAAAGTCTCTCAGCCGTGAGCGGATTTTTAAGTCCCCTTCACTTGAGATCAATCGAAAGACATGTAAAGGATTTCTTTCTAACTTCCTTAATTGGCATTTGGGTTTACTCCACATCTGTGCTTTACACCGGGAAGACTTGCTATGTCGGCGGTTCACCAGCTCTGTGGGCTAGATGCCACTAAATGTGAGGAAAATATTTGAGTTTTTAGGTGACACGAGTCAATTGGATGAGTCAATTAGATGAATTTGTTAACAAATTACCCACCGTGAGCATGCATGTATTAAGGAATTGCATCAATGCTATCTTAAAGTACATAGGGGCTTCCACAAATGGGTGATTAAGCTCAGGGTGATTAGCCGAGCGCACCCATGCACAGTACAACGATTGGGGGGAAATGAGTGGTTCGCGGAATAACACTGGCGTTACATAAACTAATGCTGAATAAAGCTAGATACTGTCTGCAACGCAATTCAATAGAACAGTATGAAACGGGATTACGCTGTATGAAAAATGTCAAGGAAATGGTATAATTTGATAAACTTATTTCAAGAAAGGACACAGGATTTATTTCTCATTTTTCAATGGCAGTCCCTGCAAGCAGAAGATTATGCTCAACGCGGTGCTAGAGGCGCCTTCCTTCAAGTAGCACCTCAGGAATAAGCCCCACGATCGCCTCGGGGAGCTCATTCTCGAGGAGGACCCCTCCCACATTCTCAGATACTCTCTGTCAATACGTGATGTTCAATGCATCCTTAAATATTTTCTTGTCCTCCCTTATTCTGGCTCAACAACGCCTGCAGTACTTTTGGCTTCCCTAAATGACATCCAACGCGTTCTCCGTGTTGCATCGGGTGGCAGTCGGTGGCGTGAGTGACATCGACCGCTGTAGTAATGAAGGCGTGTTCTGGTGAAGACAGAGGGAGAAACGGACCGTCGTGAGTCATGCATAGTTCCAACTGCAAATATGAGGTCATCCATGAGGTTGTTGTTCTCCACACGCCAGAGACAACGGATCCATGACCCGTGTATCGGGGTTTCAAGCAGCTGTGTCCCAATTCCATAATGGAAGCAGGTTTTAGGGATGCAGTGTTTTCATATTGGAGAACGAAATGTGCTTGATTTGTATGGTGGGTTACTAACAGCGGCAAAGTTGTTTAAAATCCATTTTGGATGGTGATGAGAAATGGCCAACAAAAACCTTAAAAACATAAACCTCTCTTGAAGTTTAATAGGCAGCCGTGTCCCAAAAATTAAGTTTGACTGACATCTGTCATTCCACATGTGCATTGCCTCCAAGTAGAATAATGAAAGTACTTTGTCTTGTTCATTTTTGGCGCGTTTGCTTCTCAGAAAAGGCAGCAGGGGATTTGCCAGATTTGTTCCTACTCTCCAGTTGAGGATGTGCGAATCAGTCATTTCATCAATATGACGTTACTGCCCGTTCAATAATATGCTAACCAATGTCCATGGTAGTTTGAGAAATAGTAATATTCTGCGGCAGACTGGAGTTCCTTCCATCTGATGCCATCAAGACACTCACTGAACATACCAGAACATCCATTCTCACCCCTCTTCAGTAGGTTCATGTTATTGAAAAAACTTGGTGGTTGCCGAACTTTACGTTCAATTAAGATTATTCAATCTTTTTTTTTTCTCCCCGCAAAGGGATTATTGTTTCAATTTTTGAACAGAGCTCAACCAATATCAACACACCAGCGGCTCTATGTGCAGCGCGGCTCGGCGTCGTTTTGACTCAGTTTCCCGGGATCCTTCAGGCACATAAAAGCCTGGAGGTGGAAACTCACCCATGAGACATAGCAGCAACCTGCCCCTTTGCCCACTACTGTTTCTTTCACCTTTGCAAGCAGCGGGAGCTACACTGCTGTTCGACTACTCGTCCCTCAGGTGTGGCCTGCTCACTGCACAGAACTCCTCTTTCACAGCAGGCACCCGGCGCTGCTAAGATCAGGACGCACAGCAAACAAGTTCAGCTCCATCTGCTACAACAAAGTCGCACTGATGTATGCTTCACACACACAGACACACACACACTTCTCTTTTTCAACACGTTCATCAGACACATTACAATAACGCGTATAGACTTTTAAACACGGGCAGACATTCAGAAAGAATCTCAATACTCTTGCCCCGTTGACTCTCTAATGAAGAAACTTTCCATTCAGTTGTATCCAATCAGCAGCCCAGGACGGCTCACTTCTGTCTGCTGTCTCTAACCTTCCAGCCTGAAGACCCTACGTTTCTCTTTGGGTGGTCTTTTTGTTACTACGACATATAACAAATAAAAAATTAATTAATTTTAAAAAAGAGCACACTGTCACTTGCGGTCGATCACCGAAATGTGTTTTGATTTTCTCCCCCTGGCCCCGAGTAGAGCTGATTATGCAGAATAGGTCACCAAGACCTATTAGTCCCAAATGGACTTCAACAAATAGGAAACATTGAAACATTTTGTTCTTTGGTTTAGGCTGCGGAAACCGAACAGGCGTGAACAGCAAAATAATGAGCGTATAAAAAGAGGAACCCCTGCTCCACACTGCTCCAGAGATTTCAATGCGATGCGACTTCACAGTACGGAGACTGATCTTGTTAAGGTTTTCCACGACATCCGCTTAAAGACAGACATCGGCAGAAGTACAGTCTTAGTGTTACTGGATCTCAGTGCTGCACTCGTTGCCCCCATATGCGTGGCATCCGAGGGGGTATGAGTTCACACACACACACACACACACCAACATACACAAGTAAGGAGGGGGGGGGGGCATTGCCTATTCTGACCAGAGGGCTCAGAGCAACACTTCATTACCAGTCCAAGCACACCAGCCTATTTTGGCCTTATTTGCTTTGATTTTCCTAATGTTATTATTTTATAAAGTCTAGTGGAGATGATTGATTTCCTGTTCAGGTTGATTCAGTGGCCCGTTGAAGTCTTTGTCTCTTCTTTTCATTTCAGCTTTTAAAGAAACACATTGGACACACCTCCATTAGGTACTCGTTTCCCTCGCCTCGACGATAACACGCCAATGGTCCTCCCATATGCCTGCATTAATCACTGTGATAATAACCTTCCCCTGCTGCCCCACAGCTGAAATAAACCAGATAGCACATTCTGTAACGAGGATAAAATATGATGGATTCCCATCACAATACACACGTGAACAAGATCATCATTCATGTCGTCTCAAAATATATCTGGGGTACCGTTATCGAAGATAAAATACCATGAGGAGTTTCAGTAGAATATGAACCAATATCCCTTAAAAGGATAATTGCATTTCTTTTGTCTACACTGAAGTCGGACCGTGGAGAAACACTAGTATTCAAGAAGGTCAAGATGCAAACATCCAGATTTTAGCCAAATCATCTTATCCACTTACGCAGGTTAATTGCACAGGAACATTTTTTTAAAACACACTCGCAACCACTTAAAACTGTGGTTTTAAACTGTGATGGATGTTTATATTAAACCTAAACATTTTAACACCCTAATCTCAAATAATGATGAATCCAAAGCTATTAGTTCCGATCAGGCTGTTGGCCAGAATGACATTGACAAGTTAAACTCCAAATTGTACTAGAGGACCATTATAGAGAGCAATTATTGCCATCTGCATGGCACTCGGCATGCCGGTGTTGGCGGGTTCACCTGGTCCAAACCAAAATATCCAAAACCACTGCCAAGAAAGCTTGACACCGAGGTGCATGGTCTCCAGAGGATGAATTGTGATTATCCGAATTCCCTTCTCATGCCACAAGCTGGTTAACCTTTGTGAAACAACGCAATTCATCATTGATATACAAGGCGTCCGATTTTAAGATTACACCTTACCTCAGAAGTCATTAACTAAGGAGTCACATCAAATGACATCATAGCCAATAGGAGATGAGACAAAATGACATTTAATTGGTAGAGACTTTAAACCCATTGTAAGAAGTAAGTGATGCTTACAATTACGGAGGTTCTAATAAAACATATAATTAATCGGGGACAAGAATGTTTACAGGAGGTTATGTGCGAGAGCTTTTCAGCTGGCACATCCCATTGCTCCTCTACACAGGCCTGAATCAGATAAGGGCCTGACAGTTACACAGTCCCCTCAGTAATTAGCAGCACAAGAAGCAGCCAAGGATCAATGTGTTTTCCATTGGATGGATTCTGGCAAAGCAAGATCAATGAGGGGATTGGGGGGCGAGGGTCACAGGTTTCAAATGTAGTGGAAAAAAAACAGGTACAAACCCAATGCAATGATTATTTGCACCAGCTAAATTGATTTCCTGTTTGTGCATGAAATAAGCATCACTGGTCCAGCGGCAGCAGTGTCAGCGCCGTGTCCCTCCGACACCACAGGCCTGCGGATACAGGTCGCTCTCAATGAGATGATCTATTTGAAATGTATGAGGAGGAAGCTCTGGTTCTAAAACCACCGTCCAATGCTGGCGTAGAATAGTTGCCTGCTTAGTAGCAATCCATAAATACAGAGTGCTGGGGGAGACGTTTTTAGCTCAATGATTCTGACTGTAAATCTGCAAGGTTATCTTAAGTCTCTGGGAGCCCTGAAAGTCAGAAAGAGCAAGTGCCTCCATTCTGTCCCGGCTGACGTAATGATAAAACCACTGAGGCGTTTCATTATTGCCGTGCCACTCAGCCCTTTAATGTCATTGACACTACATCCTTCACTGTGTCCGTCTCCCAGCCTCTCAGATGCCGACGCTGCCCTCCATCCTCTGTCTGTCTGTCTGTGTGTGTGGTGCTCGCCATTGGTCAGGAGTAAATAAATGGGGTTTTTCCAAGTTAGACCACGTCCAATTGATTTTGCTTGCTCAAACAATTTGCTCTTGCTCAGCGTCGACTAAATGACTGTCGACATTGATCAAATGACACGACATGTCATCGCAGATCTACTTTATTTATTTTTTTCTCCCGATAGTCGTATGGTGTCAGGGATGAACTATAGAGCAGTGCGTCACTTTGAAACATTTTTTTTATACTTCAGGATCCTTTTAAGCTTTCATCCATTACTACGGTTATCACAAGATGATAGAACTATTCTAGTACTCGTCAGGCAGCAGTTCTCAAAAGAAAATACTTGTTTTTGTGAGCCTTTACTTTGGTCTCTTTTCCATAACTGCTTTTCAAGTATTTGACAGAATAGTGTAGATTAAAGTTTGAAATGCAAGTTTGCCTCATTTGTTTGAGTAATTCTGCCAACTCTGAATGAAAAAGAAAATAGAGAATAATTGTGAAGTAATCACAGAGTCCTTTTGTTACAGCTCTGTCAATATTAAAACAGAGTTGGTGCTTCTATGATACAACACCTACAAACTAAACAGATTTACTGATGCATGAAAGATTTAAACCAGAGGAAAAATGGAAATATCAACACAACCCCTTTAGAGAAATTAGAATAACTAAGAGGGGAGGAAAGTCGTTTGTGTGATAAAGTATCCATCTGTTCCTTCAGTAAAGCGGGTAATAAAAGGCTTGTAGTCTGGCCCCAAGAAAACTGCACCAACAAGAAGAATTATCTTTGATCTAGAGGCGGATGAGGGCCATGTTTTACAGCATTATATCGAGACAGGCAGAGGACTTAGAAGGAACCTAAAGATTTACATTCTTTAGTTCAAATTTCAAGCGAATATAAATGCACAATGCAGGTTGTTATCGTCGACACCCATAGCTCAATGTCTATCATTTTAGAAGCTCCAACTAAGATTCATTTTGATCAAACATTGAGAGGCTGGATGCGGGAGACTTCAGACGTGAAGCATGGACAAATGTGGATAGTATAAAAATTAATATGTTGCACATTTTACAAGATGTTCCTCAGCTACTGTAATTGTATGTGCTTATAACTGCAATAATACTGAAAAAAAAGTTAGTCAAGATGGCAAATAAGCAGCTTAATTAGTTCTCAAAAAAAGATAAGGATTAGCATGACATCTTTATCAAATAGCCATTTAAGGATTTTTTTCTTCAACCACTAAACAATCGCATGATGATTCTGATGCTGCACTGATTAAAAGTATATGGGACACAAAATACCAAGAGCACAGCAGAGTGGGGCTTTTATCGATACTTGAGCCAGATAACCAGATATGATTACTATCTATTGTCCTTCAACTGCCCACAGGGGGTCAGTTATGACCAGCGTTGTTATGATTGTCCGCAGCTTTGATTATGTCCCCCCTCCCCCGACACATCAGAGCAGAGATTTCCACAGTAAGACTGGACATTGCAATAATTACTGAGCGACAGTGGGTTCAAAGAGGCTTCTCGGGTACTGCAGAAACACTTTGTTTTGGACTTGTTTGGAGCTTGACCAGATCACCCGGTCACCAGGTGGAGCTAAAATACTGTGGATCACAAGGGCAGGCTGTCTTTACCTGAGGCTCATCCAGGGAAATACATTCCCTTCAACCAAGGTCAACCTCCAACATCAAAAATAATTGTATTATCTTTATCACCAGGCCTCAATAAAGTATACGGCAGAGCCGATGATATGAAAAGCATCTCAACAGTGACTGTGAAAATGGAATCAATGTGAGAAAAAAAAAAAAAATAGTAACCTATCTGATCTCAGACAGCTTTTGTCCTGTATTTCACCATCATCTTTGGGAAGTATTAATGTCAACCTCACATCAAAAGGTTCCTTTGATGCTTATCATCCGCCTCGACTCATTGGTCGCGAGCTACTCCAAAGATGTATCCATGAAAGAAATATATGAAATCTAATAATTGAGCACTTCAACCCAAAATGAAAAAAAGTGACAAAGTCTTCGTCAAGCCTTTGTGAATTAAGAGATCTTCATTACTGCAAAGGCCAATTCTGTTTTTCTAACCCTGAAGCTGAAGAAAAAAATGTTACATACAAAAAAAAAAAAATGCATTAAACGCTTCAAACAGCAGAAGGAATAGCTTCTAAAGTAAAAATGTATTGTGATCTGGTTTCTGTGGAGGACTTGCATGGACAGGGGAATAAATGTGCATTTCTAGACGTTCATTGAACTCTTAAAGGATTGATGTGTCCGCCTGAGGGGAGAGCTTCAAATCCACGATGAATCCGGTACACGAGAGGGATCTAAAATCAACCAAACAGAAGGACGATCCCACCTGCCTCTTGACTGCTCATTATATAGTCTATCAATAATGTGACCTCTTATATATGGATATTTATATTCCTATACAAGCGATATGACACAAATTGTGATACCTGAATCAACGATATTGTCCAATAGCTAAAAATGAACTTCATTACACAAAGGCCCAATGAAAGGGCTATTAGTAGATTGCCAGTATAAATCCACCCACAATTGACCTTCAAAACACAAGATCATTTCGACCTGCACATAAGGCAGGACTAAACATTTCTGAATGACTACTCAGTCAGTCATCTTACATCCCGTACCGCTTATCCTTGGAGGGTCAGAGGGGGGCAGGAGTCGATCCCAGCGAGCATCAGGCGAGAGGTAAGAGTACTAACTAGTAATTATCTTTCTATAGAATATAATTTCTAGTAAATGTCAAGGTTCTCCTCAAGTGAGCACAATCACTCACCGATAAAGTTGAGGTAGCCTTCTCCACCCAGACCGTGAGTGAGGAGGCGGATCATCTTGTGCAGCTGCATGCCGCGGTCGATAACGGCGGTCATGGGAATCAGGGAGCTCATGTTGGTGTACATCTCCTTGTCCATCAACCAGAAGGCCAGACTCTTATCGCCGACCAGAGCCTGGAAAGGTGGCTTGTGTTTTATAACCCAACAGCAACACATAATGTGGGATCTCGTAGAAAGTAGCCTACCTGATCATGGCTCTCTGCATATGCTATGCATTTCTCTCCATAGCGCCTGTTGGTCAGTGTGTGTACGATATCGCCCATGTCCCAGTCCTCATCCTTGGACTCCTTCAGGATCTACACGGTGACAGAGAGGGGTTATTGAAAAGGAAGTGATGGATGTGTAGCCGAGAGATCCATTCAGACGGATGTCTGAAGCTCAGTGTTTTTCAGTTCTGGCACGCTTTCTACCATTCTTAAGTTTTCTCTGGGTTGCACTTCTTTCTCAGATCAATCTCTGTTTTGACATCTCTATATCCGCGCTGTGAGTTATATCTACCTTTGAATGGCGGTAATGGAGTTTTTAATAACTCCTTTACAGCCCACGGGTGTTAAGGCGTCAGCCCTCCCCACTTGAGACGGCCAAGGTCAGAGACTCTCATCCTAACGGAGGGCTTCAACAATAAATCCAACCATGGAATCAATGTCCCACAGCTGGCCTGCCTACATGCAGGCTCGCTGCTGAAAGGGTCCTTTTCAGGAGGTGGTAGAGCTAACGAGAGCACAGGGGCAAAAATGAAGAAAATCTGAGTCGTGGGGAACGGAGAGTATTTTAAATAAATTTTTTTTAAAAAGGACGTTAGAAAGCCCAAACCTCTATATCACTATTAAATGGTTAAATTAGAGGGTTTATGCCCTCCTTGGTGATAGACATGCAGCCTGTCTGAGTGGTGGGGGGATAGCAGAGCACCTCTCAGTGGCAGGCTGAAGTCTGCTCGGTGAAATTTGCTGTGACAGCTGATTGACACGTCGGGAAACCTTTATATTACTCTACAGAGCCATAATCCTCGGAGCAAAGAAGGTAATTGTGTCGATCAATATGTCCGAGATGAACTGGCTGGTCCACCTAAATAGAGGATCCCGCGCTCTATACATCACCATCTGCTCACATTCACTCTTCCTAACCTTCGCCTTGTGTGGCAGTATTAGTCATTCCCACCGGCAGCAGAAAACCTCCGTGAGGCGCTTCTCATCTGCATGTGCTACAAACTCTCAAAGCATTTAACTCTTTGAGCGCAGTGCACCGCCTCAGATCGTCAGGCCAAGACACGCTGGCTGTTATTTGGTTTCACCTCAAAATTGCCCCTGATGCAGGACCTTATACCTCAGAACAAACATCACTGTTATTTCAACAATCACAGTTTAAGAAGTCGGCGGTCGGCAGAGTCTTTCCTCGACCCAGTTGTCATGTTTGATCTAGTGTTCACCCGTTTTCATCCCATGTTACTGGATTTAATGGAATTCAAAATGACTTGACTGTTTGCACCATGTAGTCCTTTGACTAAACAAGCATTTTATTTTCAATTTAGTTTTGTTTTTGAGCGTACCATTTTTAAGTGTAATTAGTCATTTGATGTTAGATGAAAAGGTAAGTCATCTATATATATCATAAAATAAAAGTGCATTCATTCAATAAAAATGTACTAATGGTGAAAACACAATTTATCTTGAGGTGTGAAGCTGTGGCACAAAGCAGATGTTACTATGGTCCAAACTCTACATTCAGAGGAACTGTAGTACTATGCATACCTATTGAAGACTGAAAAATCGATTGAAAAATAAATAAATAAATAACATTGCATCACGACATTTGTGAGAAAGGTCATGACTATGCATATGTGATCAAATTAAACGGCCATTAATAATGGTGGCAGGTCAGTTATCCAGTTTTTTTACAATTTATAAACCAAACGTGTCATTATGGTAGAATAGATTAGTAACATTGAGATAATTACAATGGTTGACAAATGGATAAACTGAATAGTAATAAAGTTTTATATTTCCCTCCTGGAACTAATCTTAAAATACACCAGTTGTAAACAAATAAACCCTCTAAATGTCCTCCTTTTTACCACCGGCTACAATATAAAAGCCAAACAACCAAATCGGCACGAAATACCCCGGAGATCATCCCGTCCGCCTCCACGTACATTCATACCACTTTACATTTCCTTATGAATCATTACAATTCAATTCAACCGCAAAAGTGGCCTGGGAGCAATTAATCTGGGAGTGGGGCTGTCGGAGGGGGGAGGGGGGGGGGGGGGGGAGAAGAGTGTGACTGGGCTGACGCCGTCCCCACCACCAGCTCACCCACATCAGCCCCCGACCAGCCGAGCTTCCTGGCACCACTGACACGCCACTTCATCAATGATAATGAGCAGTGCACAAATCTCACTTTACAAGCCTGCTGTCAGGAGCCAACCGCAGTGCCCAGATTAATTAGGCAGATCCAGAAATAAAATAAAAAGAATCTAGCGTTGCCGGATGAGGTCACGTCACTGGCCTGCAGTGTCTTCCAGAGCCAGTCTACCAACGTCACGTCATGCTGGGAAGGACTCGGAGCTGGCCCGGTCTGTTTAGCACGAAGCCCTTGTTTTACATTTGTTGGCTGGCCCCCCGAGCATCCTGCCTCTACCCGTCTTCACTGTGTTGCTATGGGGACATCGTCACTTCTCACAGTGCCGCCCCCCCAGAGATTGGCAGGTAACAAAAAAGGTGTGCGACAACGGATCGGGTCGATGCCTATCCCGCTTCACACCCTCGGTTTGATTTTTTTAATTAATGAACATTCTTTCCACACCAATGTCGTCGGCTTGACTCCGCAAAAAGACAAGAGTGGAATTAGCGAAGACAAACGGCAAAATAAAGCTGAGATGTGAATGTTAAGGAGGCGGACACCGGTCAGACATGAAGCCGTGTTCAGGCCATCATCGCTAGCAGGCAGCCGGAATTGATCAAGTCTTGTTAATTGAAAGTATGATGTCCGAGCAAAGTATGTCAACCACAAATGGATTCCCCCCTTGAACTAATAAGGAGAGCTGTGCAGTGTGATGGGTTCGTTCAATTAAAATCAATGGACGGAAGAAAAAAATGGGGAAGAGTGAGTCGGAGGGCATTCGCGTTGAAGAGCGGAGAGGCGACGGAGGAGGCGCTGCATTGACTTCTCTCTTCGTGGCGAGCCCCTTACCTTCTCCGCCTCGAATTGTTTCAATTACATCTTAATCTGTTGTAGCTGGAGGGAAGGGTGCTTGTTAAATCAGAGGGCTTTTGTAATATTATCCATTTGGAGTGACAGCATTTTAGGGTTATAATCAGATCGAATCATCCAAACTTGTGCCACCTTATCTGGTCTTCATTAGGATAGCTTCATTTTTCCACAGTCTTTTGGTCTCAACAGCCTACTGCAGCCAGTAAATGAGTCATCAGTCCGTCATGATGGGGATGAAAACACAGCGTGATGCCCGCTCGAGGAACCCAGAGAGAGAACGACGTGGTGCACACATGAATCTATAAATAAGCCAACGGGCTTGTTGCTCTGTCTCTTTGTCTCTCATCCCTTCTGTTCCCTTCCTGCCCGTCTTTCGGTCTTCCTGAATGTCTGCCAGTGCGCTCTCCATGCCTCCTTCTCCGCAACACACCCCTCACTGGAGGCTTCCCTTCACGCCATTCAAATCCTTCCCTAATTGACACTGTGAGAAGAGGCGAGGCTAACCCCGAGCGCACTTCACTGACTATACCCAGGCATGTTCACGTGAATGCTTCCCTGCACAGAAATACATGAATTTCGCTGCTCCCTCAGCTTTGCGATTCTTGTGATGTCAAGTCTCCTCGGGGAGGAAACAAATGTAGTTAAAAAAAATAAAAAATAAAATAAAATGCACCAGAAGAAGAATATAAACGAATATTGCATTGCACGCAATATCGTAAATAAAGTAAGAGCATCAACAACCTCTCCAGAGGCGTCACATGGATAATCCCATAAAACCTTTGGGTACCGTGGAGGATGCTGCATGGTGGCAGTGCAACACACAGATACTGCAAGAACCAGAGGAAGGTCAGGTCTGTCTGGGTGTTAAATAAAACCAACCACTGTGAGAGAGACTAGATTAACGATGCGTAGACCTCCCCCACCGAGAGCAGCGAGAGACCGTAGTGTGAAAGCATGCACGCGGCGCCGAGGTCACACACACACACACACACACACACACACACACACACACACACACACACACACACACACACACACACACACACACACACACACACACACACACACACACACACACACACACACACACACACACACACACACACACACACACACACACACACACACACACACACACACACTTTGGTCAGACCGCAAAGGTGTAAGTACAACTTTTAATGTGGGCCAACTATATAAAAATCTGGGCCTCACATAAATCAGAACACCTCTTTAGGCCATCCACGGGAAATGTTTTTCCTTAAATAAGCCAAACAACCAAAGTCCTTGTTGGCTTTGAACATACACACAAAAGCAATCCACATCACAGCCCACACACCCACACATTCTACAAATGTTCCTTCTAAAGTAATACTTGCCGCTTTCCTGAATCACAACAAAATGTCAATATTAATACAGGCTTTGAGGAAGGAAAAAGGGAAGGAAATAAATGAGTTGTGTACTGATCCCAAGTACAGTGAAGCTATCCCCCACAAGAGGCAAACACTGTTCCCAAAAAGGGTAGAAAGAAGCTTTCCAATTGCAAGTATGTGCGTGCGCGGCAGTGTGTGATGGTGCCACAGTGCAGACAGCCACGCTCAGATAAAGAAACACAAAATAACCTTTATTTATCCCTGGATGGATGGCTGAGTATGCATGCACTTTGACTGCGCTGCTCGGCTTTCGTATCACACAGTTGTGGACTTTCATACCCGATGGCTGCACAGTTATGAACAACATTTTCCCATTGTGAGCCACTCAAGTGCTTTCACAGTGGCAGTTTGGACTGAAGTGGCAAGCTAAAGGGTGCTTCAACCCGTTGTTGTGGAAGGACGGAGAATATTTGCCGTCCAGAATTTCCCATCCAGTATGTAGCCGCGCCGGGAAATAAACAACATATCACTCACACACGTTTGCTGGCAATGGTTAAATCATACCTTTTGAATTTTAGCAGGCTTTTACTCTATAACAATGAGAGAGCAGGGATCTGCATCACATGTTGGTGTTGACTTTGAGAATAAAACCTTGATCTTTCCTAAAATGTCCTTGAATCCCAACAAGACATCCCTCTTCCAACCAGCCTTTCCTCAGTAGAGAATAACCCAGCGGTGGCACTGATCCCGCATATTTCACCATCAGAATGAAGCTTGAGAACCAGTCCTCAGTCAAAAATCAAATTAAAAAAGGTAACAGGGTTACTGCACAGACTAATCTTTACTTTTTACAGACAAATTACTAACTAAAATTGAATTTAAAAAAAAAAGGAAAATTCATTGAAAAAAGAATTTTTGAATAAATGAAGCACAACCCATTTGCAACACTACTATAAAAAGGGCCTTTTTTCTCCATTTTCACATCCTATTTTGACTTAAAGTTTGGCAATTTCTTTTCAAAGTCACATGTCAACTTTAAATTGAGCATTGATTTCTCTTTTAGGCCATCGAGACAAACCTCTCGTTTATGATTTTCACAATACGCAATTGTTTCTCAATTTGTGTAGCACCAGGCATCTCTGAAAACGACCCACATACAGTGTTTTTACCGCTTACAAATACCACTGTAAAATTGTAAGATATTTTAAAGTGTTATATATCTGATTTGTGAACCAGGTGTTGAATCAATGTCTGAATTTATAGACAATAAATCAATGTATTGACATTTTATTACATTCATTAATGGATATTTCCAATCCAATTATTACATTTTATTTCTTCACAGCTAATGTTTGAGTGAACATAATTCAGCTCGGCTGAAATTATCCTGTGGCCTTGTGAATCAGAGAAGGGTAGATTACATAATGCGACAAGTGTTTGTTGTTCGAAGAGTAAAATGAACAGATCATAGAATTTGAACAGAAAAATAAACCTTGCTTTGACAGATGGAATAATGCATCAGAGAGAAATGCAGAGGTGACTGCCAGCCTATTCAAATGAGTCACTTAAGACAAAAAATGTACAAAAAAATACAAGAAGATTTCAGCTTGGATCACTGACCATGACCCTTTTAGTTAACATCATTAAAGTTTGTCTTTCTTTGGCTTTTATTTACAATCACAATTCTTTCTCCTCCATCATCTATTCATAACTCTGTTTGAAGGGATAAATAATGACCTTCCCAGTCACACAGTGGGTAGGATTAAGGGGATTGGGGGATGAATTAAACAATGCTTTATAAAAAGCACAAAGACCTTCCTGAGTTTGATAAAAGAAGAATTTGCCGCTCCGGGAGAATAAAAGGAAAGACAAACAAGAGTTTTGTCACCTTCTTTATAAGAGACAAATAGGTCAAGAACATTAATTTGACCTATTTGAAAATGTGTCTCGCATTTAATGTGGCATTGGGCTTGTCGAAACATTTTTATTCTCATCCTTCCAAGTCCTTAGTCAGTTTGGTGCTCTGCTTTATAGAAATGTGTTACTGCTTCATGAAAATGCAATTTAATTTTGTACACGACAGTCCAGCGTAGTGTGACCATCATTTTTAGTGCAGTTTTGGTCAATCAATCAATCGTAGAACGCAGTGGCGGCTGGTCCATAGAGGGGATTATGGGGCGTGGCCCCACCATGAGCGCCAAAAATACTAATTATATATATATATAAAAAGTATATATTTTTTTGCAATATATAAAAACATTTACGGCAAACCCATGGTCATGAAGATACTCATTCAACGTCACATGGACTTTGCGTGCCCAAAACCCAAACCTGGGCATTATAGTTCTACTTTACCCAATGCACATCATTACTGTTGAACAGAACATTACTGGGTTAGACTACTGTTGTTTATTGTATAGACACAAAAAGGATATTGGTACTTCTAAATTCAGAAGCTTTTTTCATAATGTAGCAGGTCACATCTAGTTCCCATGTGTATTAACCCTCATTGTACATTCTAGTCACACAAGACCTAAGCAGCATGTATGTTATTTCAGGAAAATTGAAGGACCACAGCCATGTGTCACTATATTTCTAGAAGAGGTTTTATGCTTGAAAGCTTCTTAAAAAGGCTCAAATGCTTAGCAATAGACCACGCTGTAATATTGTACAAGTGTTCTTGCGCTGCTAACATGTCCTGTCAGTTTCTTTGTCTTTTATCCCCCTTTTGAGGTACTTTCAGTTTACTCTCCACTTTATTGGTGACTCAATCATTTCTACAGTATCTGTCCTGGTGGAGAGAAGAACAAAAAGTACATAATCTCACCTGAATCCACTTGTCGGGGATGGCCATAGCCAGTCTGTAATCAAACCCAAGCCCTCCTTCCTCCACTCCTCTGCAGAGAGCAGGCATCCCAGATACATCCTGCAGAGAGGTCACAACATTTTATATCGCATTTGTCCTTTGTGTGCACAGCTTTATTTTCCTGTCCTCTGCAAAAGGTCACTTCAATACCACTCTACAACACACACATTTAAAAGGCTGACAATAGTTATCCACAGGCCAAAAGAGTGACACCCCATCTCCTTCTGCATTATCTCTTAATTACACCTATGAATATGTAAGTGAGCTATGCCTGACTATTAAGTGCTTTTAATTAACAATAGCCGTGGGCAGTGTCTTTGCAAAGTAGGTGGAAGGGTGTGTTGTTGAGGGTGTTTTTACCTCTGCCACAGTGATGCAGTCAGGATAAAGGGTGTGGAGGATGTGATTGGCAAGCATTAGGTAGACCAAAGAGTCCTCGTCCACCTGCAGGCCAAAGTACTCACTGTAGTCTCCCGAGAAGCCACTGCCTGTGGAGTAAACATCCACACCGTTAACACTCCTCGGGGTTTCCACCTAGATTCCTAAAAGAAATACTCGTTCCTCAGTGGGTTCAGGTACTTTCATTCTGAACAGTAGTACTTTATTACAGAGACTCTGACAACACGTACATCAGTAATACGATACTTAAGAGACTGAGTACCACAAACTGCAGGTGGTGAAGAAGATATTTGTGATAACACTTTATATATGTTGCATATTCACAAATCAAAACACAAAGCATGTATTATGCTTACAAAACAAGTAGTTTTCTATTCCACTTCTGCATTTGAATTATTCAAGCATGAATCTGTTGATTTAATTGGCTCCTTTAACAAGTCAGACGTTTGACCTCAGTTGACAAACTAGTTTTAGTCCGGGTCCAGTTTGTTTTTGTTTTGCCTGCGAGTACTTCAGTTTCAAATCAATGCCTTTCAATCACTCTGGAGAAAGATATTTTTACAGAGGGTTGGTCTGAAGCCTTTTTAAAAACGTCATTAAACAATAAACATGGAATGCATTTATATCCATGTAAGAATAGTGTTATGTTGTTACAAAAAAAGTTAATAAAACCATGTTTGTAAGACAAGCCTTCTTAGTCCCTTCCACACAGTGATTAAGCCCCGGTATGGGATCAGTATTGGCTAATACCCAAAGTCCAGGTATTTGTTTCCAAGTCGAGGACTGAGAAAAGTCAGATCCCAATTTTCCAATTGAAACAAGCCGTTTAGATCAGAAATCGAAACCTCAAAAGTGCAACCCGGCACTGTGTGTTTCAAAAGGAGTAGAAGGTGACATACTTTACACACAATATATACTCATCAAATAGGAGATGCACACAAACCAGCCTTACCGATGCCATGGTGATGGTACAGCATGGATGTAATGCCATCGAACCGGAACCCGTCAAAGCAGTACTCCTCCATCCACCAGCGCAGGTTTGACAGTAGGAACCGCTGCACCTCCCAGCTAGAAACACACACACACACACACACACACACACACAAAGTAAGGTCAGATAAAGAAGCTGTGAATTATTCACACATCTCATCATGCACTTTAGACACCAGAGATTAATTTTCACCGCTACAGGACATTCACATATTGATACCCAAAGCTCCATTATGTGGGAGATGGAGTGTCCGTGACACTAGATGGTGTTTTCATTAACTGCACTGTAGAGGAGACCCTGCCTTTCACGTATCCTGGTGTCAGAATGAGGAATCTGGGCCTTTCAGTCTGCGTCAAAGTTGTCCGCTTTCCATCAAACAACAGCACAAGTGTTTAGCACCGCCAGGCCCAACGCCCGGTATTTGAACGGAATTTAAATCACTCATACTTCTACTGGTTTGGCGTCCACAAGTTCTTCTGTGCTACAAGCAAGAAAAAAAAGAAAAAAAAAACCTTGATATGAAAAGCAGAACTTTTTTTATTGGGGAATGGGGGAAGGAGCCACTTAAGGCAAAGTACACTACGCTCCTCACCTCTTCCTGCACAGTGGCATGTTGCCATGGACCCGTTAAAACTCAGGATTTAGTGGTCTCTGTGCCGTGTGCGTAATGAAACATTGTGCAGACGAACGCGATGCTCTGAAGCAGCAGTAAAGCTCAGAGGATGTGGGGCAAATGACACATTCATGAGAATGATGAAATGTGAAGTGCCCTCTGTTTGGGGGGGAAATTCTCAGCTCAGATGCTTTCTGCACGGTCTGCTTCACCAATGGCTGTAATGATACATGTACAGGGTACCCGAATTCAAACCATTATCAGGAAGCCGATATGTCTTCTAGCTGGCATCTAGGGTACGGTACGTCTATGTGGTCATTGGCTGGCAGCTAAATAATGGATCCTGGATCCTTCTTGATTTCGAAGTCAAATCCAACAATTGACAAAACAACAAAATATAGGTGAAGGTGGCAAAATCTTACTTGCAATAGTCTTCAAGTAACCAAAGTTGTGTCATTGTCTTTTGTTTTTGTGTTAGTTGTGAGTTCACACTAAGGTGGGTGGTCTTGTTTCCCCGATGCAATCTCCTCAGGTCTAAAAGTTGTTGAAGCAGTGAGGGATCACAGACAAGTCTACCCAAACATTAAACATTTGTGAACAACAACATATCAGATTCTTCCACAGAACGTTCCAACAATAAAATCCTGAAGATTAGTCTATGGTGAATGAAAACAACAAAAAAATCTTAGATATTTTTGTCCAGGTAGGCCATGACTCAAAAATACATTTAAAAATGTTTCCTTCTGTGCTCCATTCCTCGGGGACGATCAACCTCAGTGTTTGACAGGTGTGAAGCTGCATGTTACATCGGCGCTTCCTGCCTCCCTTGAGGAAGAGCACAAGGGAGCCGGGCATGATCTGATATAGCAGCCTGGCTGGGTGGTCACGCAGACCCTGTGATAAATAGATTAGGTCCTCCACTCCACTGCGCAGAGCCAACAAAAGGCTCAGACACAATGTATCCTCGCGGGAGGGCGATAATAGCCAGTGAGAGCCAGAGGGCCCCAAGATGAAACCATACTGCCACATTAGGACCCACGATGCCATTCATCATCAAGTCCAATTACAGCGGGGAAGTTAGCTCTCTACCCGCGACGCAATACACTGCTTGCGGGAAGTCATCCCTTGGCCTGCTTTGGTAATACAAAAGCAAATTCCATATACTGTCCTCATAATAAAGCTCAGCAATGACAGCAAAACCAGGTTAGGGAGCAGTATCAAAGTAGACCACTTATATTTCTGCTGGTAGAGTAGGACGTGGTAGATGTTTTACCTGCAAGAACACACAGCTACAAAGACAAGTCAAATAAAAAGACACATTTTCAGAGCAGCATTCCTCCTCCAGCCAAACGGGATTCTGACCCATATCATGGTGTTTGGGATCTGTTGCAAGCAGAGCATCTAAGGAGTCAACTGCATAAGGTGTCAAGGTAACCTGTTGTGATGGGAGAAAGAAAGATTAAGTCCCTTTTCTTACATCACAGGTAAGCCGCAGATAAGACCAAATACATTTAAGAAGCTGACAGGTCGTTCCACAAAAAATGTGAAGCTGAAACAACTATGCTCGACAGCCTGATGGATGGTGTGCATTTGTTGGACCAAAAAGGACAAATAAGGTGCCTCATTTAACGCATTTCAAACTTTTCTCCAATCCCGAAGCTATTAAAGTGTCCAGGACAGAGAATGTGACAGGAGAGACACCTGCAATAAATTCACATTTCTAGGGCGAGGCTTGATTTATTTATTTATTCAATCATGAAATTATTCATCCAGCTTGTAGGTACATTAAATACATATATGCACTGCAGATTCCTGACAGATAGGACTTGCTGATGTTGTATAATGTATTTTCTATTACGTTTAACTAAAAAAAGGTAGGTGTATTAATCATGTTTATTTTCATCAAATAAGCCACTGTCCAGCAAAACACTGGTCCATCAGCCAATAAGCTATTTGTGTGCCTTAAACTGCAAATGATCTCTCGTGGGAAAAAATAAATAAAAAATACATCTTGATATTTGGCACTGCATTGTTGAACAGCCTTCCAAGCAGTCTGGGGAGGCTGGCAGCCTTGCTGTCTAAACTCTCATCTAGCGGCCTGACAGATTGTCCCTGTATCGCTGTGCTTTGTGTCAGATATCTGCCATTTATCTGGCATTCGTTGGGTTGCCTGGCAGCCAGCAGCTATTGCCTGGCATCCTGGGAGAGACTCTCTCCTGCCCGTGAGACTGTTTGTATGTTTAGCACCCTATAATTAGTATCTCTGTGTACTTGTGCAGCAGGCCAACTCTGCCTCATTGGAGTTGTCTCCAGTGGACTATGTTTTAGTAGTGGCCCACTTGGCATTGGTTACCTAGAACAAAAAAAGAAAAAAGGTAGGCCAGAGCCTGGCAATGAGTCTAGAGGGAGATTGCAGCCTTACAGGCTTGGCTGAGGGGAATAGACGTCCCCGGGGTCGTAAGGTAGGGAATCTGAGCGCGGAGCAACAGGAGACACCATCTCCTAAAAAGGGATCTCACGGTGTGTGACAACGGCCCCTGTTTGATGCACCCCGGCAGCGACCTCTGATCCTGCAAAACTACATGAAAGCCTGCAAGGGGCAACTCCTGTAGTTGCATCAAGAAAACAGTCTATTAGACAATGACACCACTTCTCATTTGCTTCACCATCTCAGTAAATATTGAAAACTTGTGGCCCCAATGACTCGTTTCTTCATACAGCATAAAATCAAAGGTGCCACTTACGTAGAGTCAAATGGAAAAATAAGCAGGGAAGTCTGGGTGTTGTCCATATAAAAGCATTTCCGGAGTTTTCGGTGCCTAAAAATGTCATTCAGCATTAGGTTAAAAGGTCCTCTTAGATTCACCCGTTCTTCTGGTGGCAGGTGACAAAACACCAAATAAATATCAAACTTGAGGCTTTAAAAAAATAAAATTAAAAAAAAGTCCACCTCTCATATACTGTGTGGCTGAAGTCCTCTCAAACTGAATCCAATGTGAAATCCCTTTTGTATTTGTCAATTAAACTCACAAAATACTACAAAGCTGAGACTTGGGGGAAATGCATTTCTGTCAACACATTACATGCGTTTTTGGCTTCAGTGTACAACGCCTAAAATAAGTGTTTATGATGAAGAGTATTACTTCCATATGAAAGAAACAAAGACTGCCAACACAGAGCTCTTTGCACACATTAGTTCCATGGCGCTTTTCTACAATTTGTCATATTTGTTTTAGGGGGCTGAGGGAAATGACGGTGCAGAGCATCTAAGTTCCTACCCAGTGGCTCCATCCAGCATCTGCTGGAAGCACTACAGGCAACTCCAACCAGGCGCATTGCACACTTCGAGTCGAGCTGAGCTCATTAGCCCAGAAGGGAAAATGGGTACTAAATACTGGATTTGGACTGAGTTTACATTTCAAGTGTGAGTTTATTGATTGATTGGGCAGTAGTAAGACACCAAATATAGTGAAAAGCTGGCCCAAATACATACAAGCCATAAAAAGGGAGGTCCATTTTCATTCCTCTTTGTTCCAGCTCAGTTTAAAAAAAATAAAAACCTGTCACTCACAAGCTGGATGAATCTTTGCTTCTCTAGATGTCTTTGCTAGTGATAAAATGCTGAAATTCTTAAAAAACATGAAGAACTGTTAATGCGGCACACCGTAGGCTCACACTGCAATAAAGATGTAAGTCGCATGCCTAAGAAAAAGTATGTTTCACAATTTCCTTTTTTCTTATTTGAGCTCTCGTGCTCAAAAATATACTTTGTCTAAAAAGTGCTAATCTGCTTTAGCTTTCTTTGGTCCTCATTAAAGTAAGATCACCAGCAGCACACATGCACAGTAAAATTCACCGTTCATATCACCCCATGCACACATCATTAACAATTATTTGATCTTCATGAAAAAGACATGAAATAGACACATAAAATAATCTTGTCAAAAGGAGAATTTTAGCTCCTTGGTCCTCAAACGCTGGGCTGGTCTCTCAGCACGAGTCATGAGAATACGCAGAAGAGTTCTCAAAAGCTTGGCCCTGGGCGTTACTTTTCCTATCTTAAGAATTCACACAAAGATTGATGAAAAATGGATGCAAATGATCCTGAGAGAGGTTGGGGGGGGATTATGGAACAAGCCCACATCAAGCTTCTTAGAACGCTCACATCTGAGAGCCCTGATCTGCAGAAAAGACTCTGCTTCTCTGGCTGCCATCCCCTTACACGCCGAACCACGCGCTCGATCCCCGTCTCAGGGTGACTTTGGCTTTTTTGAAAAAGAAAAAAAAAAAGGTTTATCAAGGTAACGGCCTATAACAAATGATTCCGATTCGTTTCCGCTCGTCGCATGAAGAGCAGTTGAGAGCCCGGAGAATAACTGGTACGTTCAATAAGACTTTACATCCATAGGAGTTATCTTTATCAGACAGTCTGGTGATACAAAGCAAAATATTCTGAAGTTTCAAGGGCATTTGGAAAATTTCGGTTTAAACCACAGGTTCAAGCAAAGGATTTATTACCTTTCTTACCATTAAACTCACGCCATTTATCCAATTCAACCATTTAGTAAGTGGAAAAATAAGTTACTTTTGCCAGGAACATGCTGACATACCCCAGCAGCAAGGGCAGGCATCTGCAGTACGCGTCATTGAAAGCAGATGCATTTGACTCAAGTTAACAACTAGATAGCGTTCATGTAAATTAATAACATTTGCTCCGGAGTGAGCTCAATTTATGTGTGAAGCAAAGTTCCACAGAAACACATACAAACTAGAAAAAAAGGTGCTCTTTTTTTAAAGATGCAAAAGTCCAGAGCTGAAGCAGCCGCAACAAGGGAACAAATATCTGTGCTCCAATAGTCAGCATCAGCCAGCCAGCTTCCGTCAACCTAATAAGAACATCATGGTCAGAGTGTGATGGCAGATAGCAGGGCTGCTTGATTAAAAACAGCCTGTGTTTCACACCAGGATCGCCGCTTGCCTCCGAGGTTGATTTCCTTCCTAAGGGAGCAGCACAAAAGCTTGACACGTCCAAACAACCTGTGAGAGGCATGGAAGACAAATGAACTGGCTCTGACATTGCGGAGCTCCTTTGGGCTTTTACAAATGACTCCTCATATGCCTCCCAGTCGCGGCATATGTCTGCACCGTTTCTAATGAGTGCTGCGGATACGAGCAGAGTTCAATAAGTAATGATAGAAGACCCTCGTTCCCTTATTATAGCCTGCATGCCTGACACTAAACATGGTATAATGTATTGGAAACTACAGCATACTCTTATTAAAAGCAAGTGGTTTTTTTTTTTTTAAAAAGGCATTTGACAGACTCAACAGCGCTGGTTCCTCTTTAATGTGCTCTAGGATCATTTTCTGGGTACAGAGGGAAGAGTAGAGAGACTTAATTAACAGGGCCTGTACAACAACACCAATCAATACAGTACACCAAATAGTTTCAGTGTATACCAAGGCCCAGCACAGCCTGCCGGCTTTTCATGTACTTAAACCCCCCCCCCCCTTACTTTTTTTAATTAGGGGAAAATAGGAACATTACTAAAATCTGCCAATGCTGTAACATCCAATCATTACTCACAACGATTATTATCCAACATCTGTCTGGCCAAATGTGAAAAGGCTCAAATCAAGAGCATTTGGGGAAACTTACATTCAGCACTAATGGGCCAGTCTACACCTTAGGAACATCAGATGAACTTTGAGCCTGACTGCATGGCCATTTTGGTGAGAGACGCAATCTGTCCTTTTGAGATCATGTCTTCCTTTGGACCTTAAGCACCCCGTGCCGTATCAGATAGTCCGAGAAAATACAAAGCGCGGAATGCCAGATCCCATTTGGCCTCATATATCAGCCACTCAATATATTGCTTATACATTTCCTTTCAAATTCATAACCCCCTGAAATGCTAGTGCTCATTAATGAGACTCTTTCATAAAAGGTAAACATGAATGACTGAAACGTTGTGTTCTGAACACATGCATCAATGCACGTCCAAAATAGGTTTATTATCTCACAACACATTTTGATGCCAAAAAACTTGATGCTGAAAAAAGACTGTTTGTGTTGTTTATACCCGCCAGCCTGCTCACCCTGCTGCTGTCTGGCAAGTGGCAGAGAAGCATTGGCTGCAATCACTGCAGAATACAGAGCAGCCTCTTCCCTCAGACTCGAGACACCAAAAAAAAAAAAAAAAACTAAGTTCTGTTTTTCTTACGTAGCATTAACAAATACATCACGTTGCGCAACCATGTTGTGCAACAAGATAGGCTTGAGAAATGGAGGTACCGTAGGCGGTAGCATGAGGAAATGCATCCTTCCATCTTGATTAACAGATATCTACGTATGGTACATTACAGGAGTAATGAATTTATACAAACAAAGAAAAGTGGAACGAGACAAGGAGTACCTGGAGTAGTTGAAGAGGCGGCTGCCCCACAGCTTGTGCTCCCCTCTGGGTGGAGAGTGGAAGAAACACGAGTCGGAGCCATCGAAGCAGTTCAGGCCGTCCTCGGTGTTCTTGGAGGCGTGGCTGTGAACAACGTCCAGCAGCACCACGATGCCCATCGAGTGAGCCGCATCGATCAGCTGCTTCAGTTCTTCGGGGGTCCCGTACCGACTAAACAAACACAAGTACGTACCCGTGTTAGTCCCAAAACCGGGAATAATTTAACTCAGCCCACAATCTCAATGATAACCCCAAATCAAGTCTAAGTTTGTGAGTCGATTTGGAGAAAAGCATCAGCTAAATGAAACGTTAAAAAGACATTACTTTTAAACTTTTTTTTCTCCCTTACATTATCCTCACAGGATCACAGAGGACGTGCAAGGGCACACAACTATTTTCATTTAAAGGGGTTTCAGATTTAAATAACCACAACACTGTTGAGCAGGACATTGTTTCACAAACATAATCTCCTTCGCAGACAATTTGACGCAAGATCATCCACAACAAAGGATTGATGGCTTTTGTAAAATATTCTTAAACACCTTTACAATCATTCAAAGGGCCATAAAGAAGACACTATGGAAAAATCCAGAGTACGTTTTTAGACACACACGCACGCTGGCGCACGCACACGCTGGCCTTCTAGCGATCATTATATCCGCTTCCTTTTCAAAACAGGACACGTAGCGACAGTATTACCGTGCTTCCTGGGATTCGATCGCTCGGGTTTTAAATGACACTGAGAGATCAATCGGGGGTGAAATTACACCATACACATGGAGTTATGCTCTACTTTACGCAAGAGAAGAGGGATCTAAGGGGAAATTATGAGTACTCCCCCACTAGTCAACCTTTATCCAAGACTGCTTTGCCCTGTGGATTAACAACAAATGTATTTACAGAGAGATTATTGTTGGTGGAAGACTTTCTAACCTTGATTCAAGGTGACAATCTCAATGAAGTGGAAAGTTGCTCTCGGAGTTTTGTTCTCATGTGAAGTTACTCATTTAACCCTCCCAATAAAACACTTGTGGATATGTTTATCCACAACTGTAAATGACGCACTAATTATTTTGCCTCTGACTTCTAATATTAGGAGGGATTACAATAGATTTCAGCCCTTGTCGAGTTGAAAGGAATTGTCGCGTCTGATTTTTTCAATAATGACTAAAAAAAGACCAAACAATATTGTATGAGTGACTAATGATAAAATGGAAAATGTTCACAATAAATACAATAAAATATTTTATAATGAAAACTATAGCTTTACAAATTTAAATGCAGACACATCAGGAGAGCTACGCAAGAAAAAAACAAAAACACATGTTGTATAATACTGTGAAATCGCCCAGCATTTACCTGGAAGCAGCAAAGAAACTTGTAACTTGATATCCAAAGCTTGCATAGTAGGCGTGCTCCATAATTGCCATCAGCTGAATGCAGTTGTAACCTGCACACAGAGGGAGGAGACATTTCAAAAGGATTCTTTTCCAACAGATTATGGAACTAACGTTGTCCAACTTATGTAAACAGTTCAGGTACGGCAGCGTGACACAATGCAGTCTCACATCCCGCAGCTTCTTTGTCAACGAGTACATTACATCCCGACTATTTGGTCAGCCTCCTATCTTACATGCATGCATGCATGCTTGATTGTAAATTAAATCAGGTGAAATATCTGAACTGAAATAACAGCAAAGTCACTACTCTTCTGATGCGTTTGGCTGCATTAATGTCGTACAGTAATTATCTGGAAACTGTAGAACTCAGTACTATTTAACCAGTGTCAACTCGTACCGCGTGGGAGCTGCAGGCATTCCCTTTCTAATAAAAGCTCTGGCATCCTGGAGGCAAGCTGTGGCTACAGGGAAACACCAGCCATCAGAGTCAGGAGGTCATGTACAACATTTCAAAACGACCTACAAGAACGGCTTCTCTGAATAAGAGAACAACAGGCTTTTGAACTGCCACGGAGCACTCCAGAGGGAAGCCCTGTGGTGTTCCACTGTTGTTTGGAGCACATTTATTTATTTATATTTCAGCTTCTTTTTAGGATCGAGAGAAGAAAAAAATGGAATGTTGGCTTCTGAAGGGGTGTGACAAAGCACTGGGGTGAGAGGAAGTTTCTTTTTTTTTTTAGATATATATATATATATATATATATATATATATATATATATGCGCTTTAAGTCAAGAAAATGGAATGGCAGGCAAAGGCAACCGTCACTAGAGACGGGGGGAGTTTAGCCTCCTGAAGAATCCCATTGTGCAGATTCCCTGAGCTGCTGCGAGAAGATACTTTGACAGTATTTACTCCGACACAACCCAGGAAACAGAATTTATCAGATTGCGCCTGGTTTTCTATGCCAGTCATATCTGTGCCTTGTAATGTCAGTGCAGCAGGCTGTATTTGAATGTAAACTGATGCCACTGCTCATATGGGCTGAATTGTAAACCTTAACAGGGATATGTTTCTTGTGGTTAAAGTCCCTCTTTAGGCCTAGCTCTTCATTGTAAGTTGAGTTATTATGAAAATGCATTACAAATTAAATATTACAAGTCACATTTGTAAAGAGAAGAAATACATTGCTCACAAATCAAACTTAATCATATTGGGCATTTTACATTTTTTGAATTGGTTTTGTTTCCCAAAAAACTTAAGTAGGATGATTTTTAATAATAATGAAAAAATACTAAGTGGAAAAGATGAAATCCTGTGTTAAGGTATCACAACTATATTACATAACAATGTTATAGTGTCCTAGAGATGAAGGGACATGTAGTGTCACTAATACTCAGTCATCTAATGGGTAGTTGGTTTGTAGGAATTAAAGTAGCCTCCAGATAAAAAAAACAAAAAAAACAGCTTCTATACTGAACACAAGTAAAGCTTTGCTAAAATGCCTTTATTGATACTGAATATTTGACTAAGACCACTCTATACATTGTCCTATTTAGTGAAACGGAGCTAAATTCAACAACCACTGACATTTAACCAGAGTTTCAAACAATCAATAAACCCACAGTTGAGTCCGGACGACTAAAACCTCTGAGGGTTCTACCGAATTAATCTGAACATACAGATCAGAAGGGAGTCACCGCTGAATAAAAGATTATGGCTTCATTTTTGGATCTCAACTTAATTGTGAGAGTTCATGATAATTTATACTAGAGGTTGTCTTTAAGGTATTTGAACATACAACTATATGTTCGTATTGTCCGTGGGATTCAAGGTGAAGAAAGAAGTAGGTATGGTGTATGACTGGCTGATCCCTCCGGGGCACGCCAGGAAACAGGATGTTGACCTGCTGATGTGGCTTTGAGCAAAGGGAGAGCGACAGGTTTGCCACCGAAAACACTGCTACTGGAGGAGCGCTTCTAGACCAGTGTTGACAGAGCTTGCACAGGACACTGACAGTCATAAAGGAATGGATTTCAATGAACCACTCAACCCGTATACTCCCAACCACATCGCTGGCTCGGACTGGATCGCCTCAATGGGTCACATCCGCTCTGTTCTTGGCGAGAAAAGATCCAAAAACGTTCTCAAGCCGAGTCAACAGAAGCCCTCGCTGACATTCGGGTCGAGAGGATAAAAGCAGGATGATTGCTCTGCGCTCGCATCAGATTCGAGTAGCCAATGGAATAAGAGGGATGACAAAAGGGGAAAAATACTAATATCATGTAGCCACGTTGCTTACCGAGGTCTTTTATACGAGGCAGCACGTTGGTGGTGAAGTTGGTGTATGAGGCGATCTTTCCCTCTGGTGAGGCGATGCCCACATGGGCCTCGTATATTCTCAGGCTCGTGGGCTTCTTGGGCCGAGGGTGGATTTGCTGGAGAGCAAACCAACGTAAGAAATCAGGACAGCACTTTTTCCTTAAAATTGCTTCCAAAACATAAAAAACACAATATATTTTGAAAGTAATTATGAGAGTTCAGTTTTGGATTTCTGGGTCTCTGCGTCAATAGCTTACTACAGAGGCAGAAGATGGATCCCTCACATGCTGAATATGAAGAGATCTAGGTTTCATACTAGAACACATGTCCTGATGGCTACCCATCAGGCCTAACAAACCCGCTGTTTGAAGCACATGATTGAACCACTATATAAATAAAGCAAATATAATGCCGGTCTGAGGGCCACTCTAATTAAAATGATGCTAAATAACAAGCAAGGTGGTCTGTAATAGCCTCTACTTGTTTTGCTTGGGCACACTCCTGCTGTGAGCGTTAAGTATTGAGACACATTCAGACCCTCTTACCATCAAGCACCCATGTTAACAATGGCCATAACAGCTGTGGGAATGACAAGCAAGGCTGATTTCAAATTAACTGCATCTTTCACGCTGCATGCAGACACTGGACCAACTGTCATTTTAGTAACTAATCAGATGAATTTAGCTTGATAGCTTTTTAATCTGTTGTAGCCATCAAACAATGAATAATAAAGCTTTTGAGAGTTAAGCATCAAATATTTTTACACTAGAAAAAAAGTATCTGCTCAGTTTGAACTGTTTTTCACACTAACGTTACCTTCCCTGGCATTCAAATCCAACCACTGGTTCCCCTTTTCTGTTGCAAAGCGACACAGATAATTGCGGTTTGCATTTGACAATGTTGTTTATAAAATGCTTCCATTGTGCACAAAAACGCACAAACAATTTGGAAAAATAAACCAGTCTCTCTGAATGATTTTACCGCACTGATGTTTTTCCAATATCATTTTCACCTTATTTTTGGGGGGATCTCTACCTTTCTAAAACAAAAGAATAAACAAATAAAACCGAAAAGAAAGATTTTATTTTCTTTAGTTAAAATAGCTTACAGTATAGGGCTGAGGGGGATCCCAGTGAACCCAGTCATAGACGACGGACTTCTCCTCCCTGTTCACATATTTTGCCCAGGGAGAGATTCGGTACAGCCGGCCACCCTCCTTGGTGTGAACTACCACCTAGAAAAAAAAAAAAAAAAAAGACTAATGAGTGTTGGGTTACTACAAGGTCACACACACACACAAAAAAAGTTTATGTAGCCTATGATTCAGGGTCTCTTTTGTGACTCACGTGAAGCTGGATGTTTACGGCATTAAAGCATTTATTTACATTATCCAGCCATGAAAGGCTTACATCATAAAACCGTGCCGTTATCCCTCACGCATTACACAGATTCTTCAACCAATGAAAGACATTTTTCAAACATGTCAAAATGAAAACCACACCCTTTCCAGGAAGCAGATCCGTGCTTTCCAATTGGAAAAAAAAAAAAAAAACTTTACACCTTTCTCCCAGAGACAGCAAAGATTGTTAAGAGAAGTTGTTGTAGTGAATCTAGCTTGAATGTTTTTTTGTTTTTTTAATCTATTTTCCTCTTGGTACAAACACAGCCACTCACTGGTTCCTCTGAAGAGGGGATTTGAGCCAGGGAGCAATTTAGAAAAATAGGAAATATAAATCATTATCCTTTGCCTCTCATCTATTATGTTTGCAATTCAAGACCCGAAAGAGGGTGAGGGGGGGCGGGGGGGGGGCGTCGAATAATAGTAGTTTGCCTCCCTCAGTCAAAAAGCAAAAGAGAAAGCCAGCGTGAGAGTTGGAAAAACCCAACAAGAAATCGATCCTGTAGCGTTGCAGTAGGTGTTCGCCCCGTTTTGTCCCCTGCAGAAACCGGCATTAGAACCCAACTAATTCTGGCTACTATTGTGAAGTAATGACTGTTCCAATGCCGCCTGCCGGTCGAGCCCTTGGCCAGACCCCCCTCTGGGGTTTTTTCATTATGGCCAGGCCACCTAGGGGTTAGCTGCCTGGCTCCCTTCATAACGTGCTTCACAGTTTATAGGATTAGGAAAAGATAGTTGGATAACTGGACTGGCATAATGGCTGAGAGCACGGTGGTCCTCTGGACAAATTGGCCACCATTAGGAATATTAAAGAAAAAAAATCTGACTGCTAGGTGCTGCTAAAAACAACTGAGAGCCACGGGCAACACTAGAGAGAAGTTAGGTGGGGATTGAAAAAAACAAAAGAGTTAAAAAATATAAAGTGGGCGTTTGCTCGCTTTGATAGCACCTTGTCCCGTCTATTCCTGCTTACTGTCAACATGAAGACCTCGTCGCAAGTACATGTACGGCCAAAAAGACACTGCTCGTTTAGGGAGACAAATTGGGCCCTGAACAAAGGGGTAGCAGAGGGCAAGCTGCTCTACATGAGAGGGACTGGAGCTCGACTCGCGCTTCCACGAGGGAGTGCTGTGGAACTAATTCTGAAGAGGAGCTCGCAGCGAGACGGCCATTCACAGGCAGCGGGGGTGCACGCGGAAAGGCCAGGTGCCAGCTTTTCCATCTGCTTCTTATCGTCCTTAGACTGACCTCCGCTGACAATGGGAGCCGGGCAGCCTGTCCAGGGCGCAGGAGTGTGCCAGCGATGACCCGGCCCCAAGGAGAGCGGCGCCGCCCGCTCCGCGTCTGGCATCTCATTTCACGATTATTTCTCATTCGCGCCATTTGCTTGGAAGACAATGAATAATGTGCGATGCATTTTTTTTTTTTTTTTTTTTTGCATTTCACCCTGATGAATTATTTACTAGGATTGAAAAACACCACGTAGGGTTTCTTTTCTTTGCACAGACAAAACCCCGGCACCGTGTCCTGAGGGAGCGCTGGAGCAGGGAAAAACAAGCCGTCGGCTGGGCTCCTCGCGCGTAACCACCCTCCACTGTGCAGGTTGTGTACATACAGGAACCTCCCGCGTGCGTGCCGAGAGCGTGACATGTTGTTGAAAGCGCCAGGTTCTCTCGTCAATAAAGACGCCACGCGTGCCAGGGAGTCTCCCTCGCACGGTACAGAGACATGTCCCCGTACAGTGGCAGGGTGGCACCTAAAAAAGGCGTGAAGATGTTCAGTTCTCTACCTTAAGCTTGGTGTTATGGCCCACGGCGGGTGTCCCGTCGTGCTTTGCTGGTAGAATCAGTTCCCACTTGCCAAACGCTTTCTTGGTGTAGGGGTGGGAGAATTTCTCCCAGTCATCTGGAAGGGAACACGCATCAAATCACACCAAATTAATTTGTTTACACCACACGGAGCCAGACATCATCCTGATTAACAGTGGGGCGATCAAAAGAAGCCGTATGATCATAGACGCCCAACGCGGAGCCTGAATCTCTCCCGGTATGAAGTGATCACAATATCTCAGTATGCATAATTCGGTCTCATTGTTATTGCTCGCTGATATCCTGGGACTTTTGCAACAGTGAGAAAACCAGCGGGCTCGGGCATTTTAGAAATAAGAAAATTACCATTTTGTCTGTTCATTGAGTGGGGCTTAGATTTTTTTACTTGCCGATTCTACATTACCAATCGTCATTGACTGACAGGAATACATCAGGGCGTAAGGCAGCCACCTGGGCGTGTCAATTTAGGATGTTTTTATTCAGTAATCCACATCCGTTTGCTATTCATGAGCAGAAACAACCGCAGGATGGGAAATTGAATCACAGGAGATACTCCAGAAGTGACCGGGCACAACACTAGCACTTTTCACTGGCAGAGCAGACCAAGTCATATTTTTTCACCATTTATTTATCTCCCCTTGCTTAAACTGCTCAAAAAAAAGAATAAAAAAAAAAGAAAAGAAAATAGTGCATCATGCATCCAACCTGCACTATATTCATGACTGGGGCCGCTCGGCTGTTTCCCCATTTAGTATGAAATTGAAATCAAACAATATGACTGACTCGTGTCAAAATGTAATCTCTCACAGAATGGAATGTTGGAATTGAGCGGCTGCCCAAGGTCTCTGGGAGATAATTAAAAAAGGAAAAAATATGGAAAGAGGAAAAGGCAGCAACAGAACCTACGTCAACGACAAAAGGAAATGTGTAAGGACAATAAACATATCTCCAGTTTTGTACACTGCATCCATCTGAGGGCCCAAGTGTTTGCTTTCCTTGATCATTACCTGCTGGGTGGAAGTTCAGAATTGCTTTGGCGAAGAAACCAGTGCTCGTGCTGTGGCCTTGCAGGGAAAATGATGCCCGAGTTACGTGGACAGGTCTGAATTATTTCTCCATCCTTTTTGTCATTCACATGCACACAACCGATTTTTGCCTTAATTATTTGTGGCACACTTTCCACGAGCTGGCAGAAACATCCCTCATTGACGTTGATGATACGAATGTCCCGTTCCACCACATCCCAAAAGGGGTTCTGTTGGATTGATACCTGGAGGCCATTGGAGTGAAAATTAACTCATTGTCACGATGAAGAAACCAGTTTGAGATTACATGCGCTTTGTGACATGGTGCCTTATCGTGCTGGAAGTAGCCATCAGAAGATGGGTACACTGTGGTCATGGTCAGCAACAATTCTCAGGTAGGATTTTAAACGGTGCTCAATTATTACTGAAGGGAAGAAAATATCCCCCCGAACAATTACAGTACCACCAGCCGCCTGAAGCCATTTTTGTTCACACACCGGCCGCTCACTGAATGTTTTCTCTTTTTCGGACCAGTCTCTGAAAACCGTAGAGATGGTTGTGCACGATAATCCCGTCTAGCACTAACAAAAAAAGTAGCACATTAGTGTATTTACACGCTAATGTTTATATACCGTACATATTTTTTTTCACTTATTTCTACTGCCAGGTGTAAAAGAGACATCAATATATTTGATAAAGGAAAGAAAATGACGCCTAGGGCTTACATTACCTTGTACATCTGCTTGATAGATGAGAGAAAGTCACATCGCATCGTGTTAATGATGAAGAAAATAAATGAGCTTTCTGAATTTGCACAGGCCACATTAAAAGAAAATAACACTCAAAAGACTATTAACCTGAAATTACTTTCAAAGTTGGCCCCGGGGGGGGAATAAGATTTCTGCACGCGCGCGCACACACACACACACACACACACACATAACAACTTTGCAAGCGATGATGAAATAACCAGCTACTGAAATATTAACGAACACTCCCACATTCAAGAACCCTCTTCAGTTTAAAAGTTTTCACTGTGTAATCAATATTTTCCACATTTTCTGCTCTCAAGTTGGTTGATCAAAAGGACTCGTGCCCTTGTGCCGGGGTTCTCTAAGAGCCTTCTTTATTTTGTGCCCCGTTGCGTTCAAGGGTGCAGGAACGTCCCATTTATTATTTAACGCAAACGCAAAGATATGCAACCTTGTCGTACTCTCCCAACCCAAAAATATCTTTGTCCTTTTCTGGTCCCAACAGTGACCATAACTTTATTTTATTTTTTATCAATCCAAAAATCGACTGCCTTGTACATTTGGAATGAAGCCCACGTTCCTCCATCTGCCTGCTGCGTGGTTCTTTAAAATGCAATGAAAACCATGGAGGTTAATGGGTCTAATTCCACGTCCATATCAGGTACATTTTGTAAGAAATGTGACCCCTAAAATGCATGAGCAGGTAATGAACGAGTTACATTAGAATTCTTGCTTATGGGAAACTAGCTGGACATCCCGCCGCTGACATAATGCTTCTACTCCTCAGGTTACTTACTGAAGTCACCGGTGAGGAAGAGGGCCTCAGCTGCAGGAGCCCACTCCAGGAAAAGCAGGCTGTTGTTGTCAGGCTGCCGATGAACGCCGAAGTTCTCGTAGCTGGTTGTGAACTGGTCAAAGCCCCCTTCTGCCTCTTCCAGGCGTGAAAGCTGCTTCTGTAGCAGCTCATACCTTGAAAGAGCAGGAAAACACAATACAGAGTACATGGTGTCAATGGATTACCCACCAATGAAAACACAAGATACATTAAATGGTATCCATCATCTGGGTGGAGAGTGAAATAGCAGATTAAAAAAAAAACAGACAGCCGTGCAAGACTCTTGCTCGATGTGAGTGTTGAATGTCAGAATAAATTAAGTAAATAAAAAGTTTAATCAGGTGATCGTGACTCAAAAGAAAAAGGCAAAAACATGTTTTTTCCTGCACTGATATATTTCTTTCAAGATTCCTTCTTTCGGACAAGTTGAAAGACAACATACAAAATACAACAATTTCATCAATTTGCATCTATGGACTTCTAAATTAGAAGTTACACAAGGTCTCATTTTATATTTAGACATAAAATCTCCTGAATAGTTCTATGGTAAAGTCTGTAAGATCGGATTTGCTGTGAGGTTACAGACAGAAACTTTTCTCGTGTGCCAAGCCCGTAAATGTGCCAGTGTTCAAAAGGAGAAAGAAACGCAAAAACGACAACACGACCATATCCACGCGTTTGCTTGGTCCTTTCTGGGCGCCCGGAGATGGAAGTGACCCATTGGAAGATTTTGAAAACAATATTTTTTTCCAGGTTATTATATAAAGAAATTACACATATTTTTCTGCCAACAGATCCTTCCTAAATGCTACACAATGTTCCTTTAAGAGTCATTTATTCAAAGTGGGCTTTCCCCCCCATCATACTCTGAGCCACAAATCTCTCCTTAAGTAGCACTTAGACTTGTACGTTGTATTTTCGCACAGGGTTTTGTTCATCCATCATTCATCGCTTCCTTAAACCAAGGACTACTAAAAGAAATTTTAAAAAAATCTTTTGACTGTTGGCTGTATTTTTTTGACTTACAAAAAACTAAAATAATGGAGAGCCAAAAGTTATCTCTGGGAAAAAAGTTAAATGTTTTAATGATAATCAAATCAGTTTTCTTTTTTTGCACGAGAGAAGAATACAAAATTGGATTGCCTTTAAGTCATGAACCGGGGATGCTTGATGGCAATTCCTTTTAATGTTGATCCGTTTTTATTTATAATTTTTTTTTTTTTTTTTTTTAAAGACAATTACTGATGTGAAATATGTAGTGTGAAAAACAGCTTCTGAACACGAAGATACATCATAATGTTACATTTACATCCAAATAACAGGGGAACATATTAGTGGAAACCCAGTCTGATTTAATTTACTAGACGGAACAGTTACTCGTTACTTGTTTTTTTAAAGCATCAGTTTATTAATTACTTCACTAATTTCTTTGCAGTTGTTAAGCATACGAATGAAATATTCGTATTCGAATGTAAGTATGAAAACAGGAATTGTAAACTGATGATTCAAGCTACAACATCACCATGAACAAGTTCTCTAATCATCACGTTTCATTCTTTTCCCATAAATCCATCAACATTTAATTCTACCATTCATTTTAGTCCGTGTGGGTCAAAGTATTGTCGACCAGCGTTGAGACAGACTTTGGAAACAAGTGGAACCGTTTGAATTCACGTGCGTTTGAAAAGGTTTCATAGTTGAAAATATTACAGTAAATCAGTGGACGGTGCAGGATTTCCACGCACACACTCCCTCTTTAAGCTCCACATCTTGGGACGCAAACCTGGCTCACTCCCTCAACAATGAGCGACTTCAGGCACACGCGGAGACGTAAACTTCCAACTGGGAAGGAAAGACTAACTACTTTGCAATTTATCTCACTTAAGTTGCTGCAGCCAGCTGGTGTCCGTATCAAATCCCCCTACCCACCTCGACCCCCGAGTACAAGAAAGCCTCTTTTCAGCCAGCCGAGTGTTAAGTGCACTCCCTCCCCTACAGCCCTGAAGCCAAGCTCCGACTGGCCTGTGAATGCCCTGGGGCTGCTGATGATGGGCTGAAGTAACAGCGCCATTTCTCAGCAGCTGCTCCCTCTGTTGAGCTTAGTGGATACAGACAGTACGCGCCAAATGTGAACCTTTAATGCCCGACCAACGACGCCACATGCCTCCTTTGCCACTTGGTCACCATTTGCAGAATATGCTGAAAAAAAAAAAAAAAGAAAAGGACAAAAGGGAACTTTGTCACAAAAGCGGCAAAGCGCCTCTGCCACGTTGTTAATAGGCATGAAAGTCACACCTATGATTAGAACAAGCGAGTTCCAGAAGGTTGGACCTGGGGGAAACAGCGAGCCAATATCCTATGGATGCCGTATTCGCCGCACATCTCCTGCCTCGGTTTCCACTTTATTGCAGCGAGGAGGCGAGATGAGACCACACATCACGAATGAATTGTGCGCCTATAAAAAAAAGAAAAAAGGAACAATTCATTCCAGAAAGTCATTAACAGAGTTGGAGCTATGGGCAAAATCAAAACTTTGATATATTTTCCCCGTTATTGATGATAAGACATAAGACCCTTGCGGTCCTCCGCGCCCTTGTCTACGAATGCCATTTCGATGACGCTGTCACTGGTGCCTCGTCTCTATGGCTTACCACCACGTTTTTTTTTTTTTTTTACACAACAACATCCACAACAACTCTGCCGCACAAGGTATCCATAGGCAATATTTGGCCATAAAACCCTCTCCCATCAAGCTGCAACGAGTCGAACTCAAGAGTTTCATCACATATGGCAGGTCTTTATTCCCACGACGCTGCCACTGAATTCATAATAAAAAGGAAAGTCAATTTTAGAATTGTAGAACTGGTGCCGAATTTTCATCCAGTGTTTCCCCCTTATTCATTCACAGCCAACTCCTTTCTTAGTGGGTCATGAGGTGCTAAAACCATGAATGCTATGCTCCTATCTCGTTTAAAACCTACAAACAGCCAACGCAATCTTTATGCATACGAAATGTAATCATACAGAGGAGGAATTATCTATCGCAGGGTGATCGTGATGTTCTTCTATCATATGACGAGTATCTACTTTGGCTCTAGCTTGAAGCCAAAAAGGTGGAGGAGGTCTATGGGAATATTCCATCTACAGAATTAGTTAGTAACAATGAGGATTTGTTTGGTGTCAGTCCCAGTTCTTTCATTAAAAGAAAACCATGGATGTACTATTGCTCAAGTGAGTTTTTAAATCTGGCACAGGCTTTAAGAGCCTAGAAAATTCCCTAAAGAGTTGGGCTGTCAGAAAAATAAATGTGCAACTTGAATCTTAATGCGATGCTACTCTTCAGTTGCCCTCAAACGCATTTCCTAATTGCAATGTAATGAATGAGATACAAACCTCAGTGTTCTAGTTTGTTCGGTCTTTCACGCACGTTAATAAACGATCAAAGCTAAAACGCGAGTGCATTATGGTACATTTTATAGTTGCCATTAATAATAGTACATTGGTGTTATTAGTGTGAGGGCCATAACCACAAATTTCTAATGGGGAATGAGCCCAAAATCATCTGCTTCTTACACACCCGGCAGACATTGAATCTCGACTCATTTAGGGTCCCGTTTCCTTCCATGAGGCTAAAAACAGTCCAACATTCAAAATGTTGCTCTCCATAAATAAATAAAAAATATGAAGGAAATATATCAAATACAACTTCTTAGCTGTGATGAGGGGAACCACACTGAGCTTCTCCTAGAGACAGAGTCATGTGACCCATTGTTAAGTAAAAATAGGAACAGCTGATTTATGAATATTCCTTATTATCATCCTTACAGCCGCAAAGGACAAAAGAGTATTTTTCCGCATCTTACGCAGTGGTACAGAGCAACAGGAGATTACAGATGGGAGTCAGATTGCAGTCCTGGCTCTTGTATCTCTTAGTTTGGATGACCGTTCTTTATCTAAAAATCATACTGGAGAAAATATTATGTGGCACAACTGAAATATTAAACTTACATATTCCTTCACAAAGCAACAGATCGACATCAACGGCCTGTTAAATCACAACCGTGTTGGATACATAAGATTCTTTCAAGCCACTATTCTTCAAAATGGGTGATATTGTATCTTGAGGAAACTATCAATTAATCCCAAATTGAGACCAAGACCGTAAAACCGAGTGAAAATGGGAGTTGCGGAGAAAGCTGTCCCACAGAGGACCAGCTGGGCCAAGCAGGCAGAAGTGGACGCTCATAGGTTAGTGGGAGAGATATACCGGTGCTGCAGAAGGTGGGTTCATGAAGATCTCAGTGAGGCCCAGAGGGTGCTCAACATAGAACACCAGCTGGGGCGCATTCGACGGAATAAGAGAAAGGAGGCTCAAACACAGCTGGCGAGACTTTGGTTCTGAGGCATTGGTCTGGAGCAGCAGAAGATTTAACATCTTCAGAAACAAAAAAGGAAGAAGATTGCCCGCCATCCCCAGGATTAGTCAGTGAAGCCGTTTCAATGCCTCGCCCCAGTGGAAGACCGGTGAGCTTTTCCTTGGATTCTCATAAAAACTTGGCCAGACTTGAGAACCTTTGCACAATGGTGGTATGCGAGACTGGCTTAGAAAAAAAACGTGACTCTTATAGTCCTTCCACAGTCTTATCTTCAGTTAAACACACATACAGGGTTGAGTCAAATCTCCTCAAAGTTTACACTTTTTAAATCTCCCCATGGAGCAGCTGAACTTTGTAACCTGTTCATTCCCTCACTGTTATCTAAATTTAGAGTGTGTTCACGTCTGTTGACTGAGGGTGACAGCTGAAAATAGAGGTGGCAGGACGGTCCACAACAGCTTGGAAAAGCACACACACACACACACACACACACGCACACACATGAAAAAACTTGAACTCTCCTCCAGAGCTCAACTCGCCTACAGGGCTTCCGTGTGGCAAGGTGACTTTCAAATAATGCCATTAACGTCCTCCTTCTTCTTCTTCTTCTTCTTTACCGAGTCCATTAATGAGGCTAAAGAGGGGCCTGAACGTAGATGTTGATTGATGGCAGTGAAACTTCCCTGCTGACCTCATACCTTCACTGACCCTCAAGCAAGGTGACAGGAATATGAATGCTGCCCTTTAAACGCACATACATTACAAATTCCCTCATTATAATACAATAGTTTCCAAAATGTGAAAATGTTAAATGTTTAATAATTACATTTATCCATCAAGGAACTGTAAATTGCCCCCCCCCCCCTTCTCCCTGCCACAGACTTCATAATTTGTAATGCCTGCATTTTGGCTCTTTTCAGTCAGAGCACATGCATCGGTGATCATCACTTCAAACTTAATTATCACGTTTGCTTTGAATGTATTGCATCACCATCAGAAGCAGACGCAGACATATTGCTTTAGTTTGACTTGGAAATGAGTTGTGATGACACACTCAACTCTCTGCAAAAACACATTGCCAGAATAATCAGCATTCCCAACGCCCCGGACTTTCATTTGGTCCAATTTAGGAGATGCATGGTGCCACGCGTTGCAAAATCTGTGCAGAACTTCCTGGGAAATTGCGCAACAGGAAGGGTAAATAATGAAGCATGTCGACGGAGCACTGCTCGCTGGGGCTGTAACCAGAGTCCAGCATTAATGGTTGTTTTTGCACTGATTCGAAAAGTAGCATCCTGATTAAATGAAATGAGAACTGCCCACAAACCATCGAAACAACTCATTAAAATGTCTAAAGGCCGGTTTGTTTAGTGGTTTGAGACTAAAAGAACCAGAGATGTGGCCAGCCTTAAGCCATGGCGGTTCAATCTGAAGAATCAGCTGCGTGGTCATAGGTCTCTTCCTGATAAGCCAGCTGAATTCTTCGCACATCTCTGCGAGGGGACTCAGCGTGTCACCGAAGCCTGAGAAAAAGCTCTCTATTGCTTCGCCCGTTCTCATGGTGGGATGTTTGGACCACGGGCCCTTAGAAGACCGGGGGCTTATCAAGAATTAACCGTCACACAGCAGTGATCCTATATGTAAAATCATTTGTGTGCAGGTTTCATCAGCGCGACAGGTGTTTGAGACACGTCTGGGGCTCTGTGAAGCAGAGCGAGCCCAAGCTGTGTCTGAGATGGAACTGACACGCTCATCTCTGTGCAAGACCACAGACCCACTCGCATGCCTCAAATACAAAGCAGGTGGTCCCTTACCTGCCACATTAGATCGGACACGGTAATGAAAATGGATTAAACTAATGTGGCCCATAAGCAAAGTTTTTCCAGGGCTAGATTAGGGGAATGATCCAAACGTGAGCAGATACCGTAGCAATGAGCGCTGAAGATCATTACCGACGTCTGCTTGTAGGTAAACCCCCCCCCATCACACTGATTTTTGAAATCAAGATGTCCAGCAGGTACGGCTAATCTGACAGGTGTGGAATTGAGTTGAATAACTGCACGGTCATTGTGTGAGCCTGTGCCACATGGTCTCCAAGATAAACACATCATCATGAAAACAACATTGTGTTACTATGACCTGGAACAGTTTGTTGCCATTCCATCATTAGGCAATTATTTAATTTAAAAGTGAAACCTTTAATTCTTTTCAGCAATTAAAAAAAAAAAGACAGAATAACCAGAAACATGAATGTAGAGACTGTGCAGTCTATTGACTTGGACAGAGTCCATTTACTTTTGGAGATTAGATCAGGCATAGGGGTCAAATGAGGGAGACAAGAGTGCTCAGGTCTCTGGAGGGGCAGATCATTTAAAAACCAATGTATTTAAAATTGTTGTCAATGTTCCCTTAACGCAACTTCTCGCCCTTCTATTGCCTATAAACTGTGATTTTGGGCGACTACGTTGCAAAGTAAATGTTTGTCCACTTTAAGTTGAGTAAATTCAAATTGCTCCTGTTGAACACTACGTTTTGTCTTCCCTCAATGCATTTGTTTAAAAAATAGTTATCATGGCATTATAATCTCAGTGATGCCACGAGACACTAGGATAATTAAACAACAAAAACAAGTTTGTAGGCTACGTCAATTTATCACTTTAGGTACATAGCAGTTCAAGAAGTGGTGATCTAAAGTTCATGCACAGCTCTAAAAAAGGACATTACAGTATCTAAACATCTGGACTTTCCTCTCTGGGTCGCACATTACTGGTACAAACACGACTCAGTTAGAAAGGTGCACCATAGAAACATTCCTTGTCTGCTCATTAAATCTTGAGTTTATTCTGGCATTTGCACAAATAATATATTTGTGTGTGTGTGTGTGTGTGTCACACAAAGACCCTAATAATTCATTTGTATGCAGGCCAAATCGAGAGTGAAAGGCAAACTCCGTGCAGCATTTGTGCAACATAGTTATTTTTGATGCAGAGCCTCACTCCGCAAAAAACAACAAAAAACACACACACACACACACACACATTTCATGACAATCGGACACGATGACAGAAAAGACGGATCACCGTGGGAGCCCCTGGGGTCCAACGGCCGCCAACTAAAAGCACCACCTGACGACGCAACGTGGACGTCACCTGACTGCGACACACGCGGCTACCTGGAGCGGTCACGCGTAGGATACGCGGACACGACTCGACCTCCTCTGCAACTCGTGTACGTAAAATGCTAGCGGGTCATTAATTTGCCAGAACGGGAACGTCATCTCCCACCGCGCGGGGAGCAAGGCGAGCTGCGCGTGCGTGGGAGGGAAACGACCTCCGATCAAACCTAATGTCAAACCTGCACGCAGAGTGTTGACCGCCTGGTGTTTGTGTGTGTGTGGAAAGCATCGATGGGTTCTGCGTGTTTATTTCAAGACACGGATGAACCTGCTGCTCGCTTCACCGGGGGGGCTGATTTTGGGGAGTAAAGCATTGCACACAAGCGCCCGTTTTAGCAGTGTTTTACCTCCTCTTGAAGTCCTTCTCGTACGGTTTGAGATAGGGATCCATTTGGAGAAGGAAGCTGAATTCAGGAATTGCAACACTATCCTCTCGGTCTGCCATGGTTTCTCCAGACGAAACCAATCGAGCACCGACCGCTCGCTGACAGTGGCAGGCGCCGCGCGCCTCTTTTATAGCATCCGGACGCAGCGCGGCGCATCACTCCGCTGCGTGCCAAGCCCGCCCCACGATCACATGCTTTGTTGTCCAGCGGGTTTTAGACTCGAGGGAGAGCCGAGCCGAGTCGGGCCGTGCGGTGCGGTGCGGTGCGGTGCGGTGCCGCGACACAGTGTAACTTTAAGATGACAGCAGTGGAGACACGTGGCGCGTCACAGGAAGATGACCCGACACCGTGTGCCGACGTGCGGCTTGGGCAGGCTGCCGGTGGGCTTCCTGATGGTTTAGTTTAGCCACACTGTTGGGTCAGACGCACATCAAAGATGTATACCAACGACCGATGATAGAGAGAGGCACTGAATATTTAACTTGAATAATATTATAACACTGCAGTGCATAAATAGTCTTAATTAAAATCACAGGCGAATTAGCATCAGGATACGTTTGAAGCACCAATGGTAAAACTACTCATTATTGAGAATAGCTCATTTCAGAATAATGTACATTATAAGATTGTATTTTAATTAGTGGTGCATTACTATTCATTTTATATGACATCTGTGGAGCTTAGCATAATATAGTTTCGCTTCAAGGATGAATGACGTCTCATGTTTACATTTATTAGTACATACGTATATTTGTTAATTATACTTTAAATATGAATCCAAAGCAAATAAACAAGTAACTTTAGTAAAGTAAAAAATAAATGTAATTGAGTGAAAATATCTGTCCTTGAATTTGTGCTGACAGAGCTTGAGTAAATATAGTCTTACTCTTGTAGGACTATTGTACTCTTGTACTCTCTGTGTGTGTGTGTGTGTGTGTGTGTGTGTGTGTGTGTGTGTGTGTGTGTGTGTGTGTGTGTGTGAGAGAGTGTCTGTAAATAATTATTTACTTTTTATCTGCATGTCTTTTTCAAGTCAAATGCTGATTTTTTTCACTATGTTCTTCCCTAAACAACTTCAGCAAAGTTACAGAACCAATTTTGTAGATGTGAGAAGGATAAACTTGCTATAATTTGGATTAAATCCCTTATGGAAAAAGGCTGACCAAAATTCACGCTGACTGAAGAAATTGAGGCTCCTGAAAATGTCCTTGTTGCAGAATAAAACTGTCCCATCTAAAAGTGACAGCGGGAGTGCCATTCTAAAGAGCCATCTGTTGGTAGTAGAGGAAACAAGCGTGTTACTGTCCATCCCTGAAGGTTATGCCAATACATTTTGTCTCCTGGAATTCACAGCTAAATAACAAATATTTTCAACACAATAGGTAACGCAATGACAACAGCTGACACAAACGTTAGATTTTATCTACAGGGTGTTAACTGGATGTCCAAAAGGAAGCGCTTGATTGATTTTAGGCTACCTTTGAGCAATGCGGCAAGATGAGCAGCAGCTACAATTTATTTTACGTAATCCGTCCGATTCAGTTAAACAGTGTCTTTCTGCTGTAATGAAAGACAATGAGATGTTTTAAAATGTTATGTTTCACATACAATTGCAATTGCATTTGGGATGTTTGGCAGCCTTTTTCTCCTCACTCTACAGTTCACAGGCCCCCAGGTTACCTGCTACAACAAAAGGAAGATATGAGTCACCTGTTGCAGATCATTAGTCCATCCCAAACACGTTGAAATCTCTCTGTAAATGCTGTGAGCTAAAACATTTCACACAAAGGTTTTTCTTTTTTATACAGTGGATTTTTGTTGCATGAATCAATATAGAGCTAAATAACACTTCCCCGATGATGCACATCTGTATGCATGAAGTGACTGCAGAGTCTAAACTATAGTCTGACTGCAGCTTCGGTAAATAAAAAGCTCATTAGTCTTACTGTAACCTACAAATCCCACAGAGTAGACAAAATAATCAAATGAAATGAATACCACTATTACAAACGCTGCTGTGAAGGTGGAATGTATGAGGGCATTTGTCAACTACAAAATAAATGTTAGGCAATCTTATCTTCATGTGACCTTCCAAAGCAGGGCAAGTCAGCAAACAGAGCTCCATTGGGTTAACACAGAAAAGTTCCTCTACAGGAACAGAACTAATTTGACAGAAAATATATGAGGAATTAGGAAGAAATTTGAATCGACTAAATCACTTGATGTGTCCTAATGTTTTTTTCCAGCTGGAATTTTCGGGATTATTTGAGCTGACCATTGCATTATACATAATAAGTTATTTCATTAACACCACCAGAAGATGCTTTGTCCACACTTGCTTACAGGCGTTTTGGTGCAGAGACAGGCTAAAGCTGAAAATGGGAGATTTAAAGTTTTTTTGTTTTTATTATTTTTCTACCAACTACCAACCTATTCACCCAAATTTCACTGTTTCAAAAGCTTCCCTTTTCCGTGTTTCCTTTTCCCAAGAGATCATGTTTACAACCCAGAGTGGCAGTAATTTATTCATACAGACAGAATACAGATGATGTTGATGACGAAGCTTTGCGCATCCCCTCCCTGTGGTGCTGAACTGTACGTCCCTACGCTGAATCCTATTTGAGTTGGAAAGACTACGACAGATGCAAAACACAATTGAAATGCTAGTTTCGACTGCCAATGTGACTTTAATTGAAGCTGACACATACAAGCTTCCCATGTGCCTAAATTGATGTGGGTACACAATCATGCTACATTGATATTGTGTGTAATGAAAAAATACAATTAGTCTTCCAATACCGGTAATTATTCTTCAAAAGATATTGTTGCATCAAAGCTGAGAGAATTACATCCCAGAGTATTCAATTACCAGATGACACATCTGAAGCCAGACAATATAGCTGTTCGAAGATAGAATGGAGGTCAGGGAATACTAAAACTGTAGTTTTAAATGTAGTTAGGAGGCATTGTTTCATAATAATTTTGTTTTCGATTTAAAATAATGAAAACAATCTGGTGGATGAATGGTAGTAAACTCTCTTTGAAAATCAAAGCTTTGAGCATAATCACTGTGTACTAACTGCAGTGGCTCCAAAGTAAGACTGCATACAATCGTATTAATGTGGAGCAGGGCAGAGAACGAGAATATATTTACTCTGCAGGAATCCTAAGTAAACATAAAGGCTAACATTTAAAAAAAGGAAACCAACCACACTATCTTTTTAAGATACTAGGATAACATACCACACTATCTTTTTAAGATACTAGGATAACATACCAGGATCCATAACTGTAATGTCATTGTGGTGTAAAAAATGCAACTCGTGTCCTGAAGTTCCTGCGTCATACTGTCGTCTGAAAAAGTCTCCAGAGGAAATATTTGATTAGGTTCAAAAGATGCCCTTCATGTTACTCATTCACAGACAATGTAAAGAAAAACGGCTTTTCAGAATACCTTTGCAAGGGAGAAGTTGACAGTTTGATGTGGAAATCATGTGCAATGTTTCTGAAGGCCATGCGAGGACACTATAACGGGCAAGTTAATAAGCAAAGAGAATAGAAAAGAGCTGAAATACTTTCAAATTGCGATGAATAGTGATACTGTATTGGTGATACTCACCCGGATATTTATTAACTAATTTTGTGGCCAAAGACGTTGAGAAAGACATTTATCAGTCCAGACATACTTTGCCACATTGCGTTATTCAATCAATCAATCAATCAATCAATTTTTTAGAATGTGTTTTTTAATATTTATCATGTTGTGATTGCATATATACAAATGGTTGTTTGCATTGTCCACATGGGTAATTTATGGGAAAATATTTTGAAAAAAAAAAAAAAAACAGAAGTCCCTTGTGCCCATAACTATGATACGAAAAAATCACAGCCAAACCGTTGTTGGATATTAGAATTCTTATCAGATCTGTGAGTAGACAAGAGCAAAGAACATGTCCATCAAATGAAATTTGAAATATACTGTAAGCTGCAGTCATAAGTTGAAAGGAAATTTGACTGTACGAAATATAGCTTATGACATCACAAAAAACTGAACTGAAAAACAAATGATATTTCCATGGCCGTGGCAAAGAGGGCATCTACATTCAATGTCGATACAAAAGAACAGCGGACATCTCAATCTCTCATTTCAATCCAAATTTGGAGCCAATTTGACTGATTCGAGCACAGTCTCTGGGCATTGCAACTCTGATTCTGTATGCAGTGCTTGATGAAGATGACGTTGATTGTTGGTCGGGGAGCAATCGTTTTTAAGTGACTGTGTGGACAGAACGCTGCCTCACAGCAGTCAGCTGGGGAAAGATGTTGTTTTTCAGGGAAGCCGTTTTTCAAAACGACAGACATCTCCCAACTTGGGCTACCAGACAGGAGTAGAGTCAGTTCCTCTGTTTGTGGTTTTGGGGGAATAAAAAAACAGAAAACAATAGTTTGCATCAAAGAAAAAAACATCCATCAAACTAAACAAAAGCATGGGCAATGTTTCTTGAACTGCATCCATAACACAACATCACCAATACATTTTCTGAGCCTCAAATAAATGCTGATTTTAGTGTGTGGAACTAAATGTTAATAATAATTCCTCATCGGACAATTCGCTTGAGACAGTTTTGTGGTTTAAAGTCCTTGAAACACCTACAATAAAAAAATATCCCTCTTAAATGGAGCTATATAAACTGCTCATGCTTCCTTTTTGTTTATGGATCAGGCATAAAGACAGGAACATTATAATAAATGAAGAAAATCAACATAATCCGAACACAATACAGACAACCTCTTTCTGTTGGGGTTCAAGTTGTATGTCATAGATAAGTGCTGAAATATTGCGGCTCATATAATTCCCTTGACGGAAGGACACCACTTCTCCATCAATGCTACAGAGTGAGAAGGGTAATGCCGGGCAATAAAAGCAAGCCGATAGGATGGGAATGAAGCTAATGAGAGGCGATAAGATTCCCTCCAGCCTTCAATTTCAAGGATGCAGAAGCTTGGCATCTCCGAAAAGGACCACAGACCGACAAGGGGAGGGAGATCTTTAATGAGCAACAACTGCGAAGGCGGGGGGCGGGGGGGGGGGGGGGGCAGTGATTTCAGTTTGTGCGTGTGTTGCACAACACAAGGCGAGAGTCCACTGAGCTGACCAGGTGAACATGAATCACTTCAATGAGTCGGGGTATCAGGTGGTGTGCCGTGTCCCCTTTCTCAATGTATCGCTGTACTATTGGCAATATGTCTAGTGTCGACTTTAATAGGAATTACAGGAGTTTCCTTCGGTTGACGTCACGGTTTCAGATGCAGTTCGAGGACACAAAGAGGCAAGCGCAGCCTGTATTGCACCACTCAGGGATTTTTGGCAAAACTAATTCATGAATTCCATACTGGTCGGCCCCTTCAGAAGAAGTGGATTGTTAGCACCTGACCTCACGCTGTAACAGGCCAAATGGTTTAAAACGAGCAGCAGGGACCCAAGGGATGCCGGCGGAGAAGGAGGGTGAAGAGGCCGCATTTCCGTTGAGCCTCAGTGAGGGGAAGTCAAGGCTTCCGTAGCAGAGACAAGGGGACCATTGTCAAAGAAGGTTACAGCAAAATAATTACACTGGCCGCGTCTCAATATTGAGCAGAACACACATACTGATGACTGATTTAATAGCTGCCGCGGTCGCCATCGATTTGCATGTTACTCACGTGAGGATGTCGCTCGTGGTCTTGATAAACACGGTCCGACTGTATCTCAGTGCAAGTGTTTAAACAAAAAAAGGAATAACCGAAAAAAAGGAACAAGGTCATATTTTGCTGTTAATGTATTGGTTGAGATGACATTAGACTCACAAATCAAAACAAGGCATATGTTTTTTCTTTTTCACTGATGTTCAGACCTTAAGCAATAAAAATAAAAATGCAGTCGATCATACAGTTTCCTTTTTTTTGCAAAGATGAAGGAGGCATTAAAACATCAAATGCGTGTGCTGAATTCACTCGTTTCCACCATGTGAGTTTGTGTCTCCGCCACCTTTCAAGATCAAGCTTGTAAAAAAAGAAAAAAGAGAAACATCTTCTTTTTTTTTTTAGCCAGTAGCAATTTTTTAGGAAGACAGGGGATTCTAAAATACTTACTAACATGTTTTCTATTTTTTATAACAAAGATGACTCGATGACAGAAACCCTGGTGTGGTTTGCTTCATGAGAATATTACGCTTTCTATTCTTATTATTACTGTGAATGTAGTCTTACATTTTGTGTTTTAATTGAAATGCGATAATGAAGTGACATTTTCAGACTGTTCTCCTTTTTAAGTTTCTTTTAAAAGTCCAATAATGTGACCCATTCAACCAGTGAACATTGACATTAAAGCGATTAACGCAAGAGGCACATAATGTCCTCTATTAGCCTAAACGGCCGCATGAATGCGTCTAAGATCTGAATTCAACTGCGCCCATAATTTGACAGAACTTTCATTAATATATGTAGTACTTATCTTGTAGGTACATAAATATAATTTCCCCGTCACCCTTGTCACAGTCTGATAAAATGTTGATATCAACATGGCATGAACGTATCATTAAAGGCAATTATCAAAATTAAATAATCTGTCCGTTTCTTTCTGGAGGTATCACCCTTTTTAAATACGGACTGCTGAAGTTTTCCTTTTTAGTATAGACTTCACCAACATTCATTTATTGTTCACAATTACAATGTTTTGTTTGTTAATGATGCATTTACTCATAACAATGGAAAACTGATCTCCTCTTTCTACTTCATTTTGCAGCTAAGCCGGCTGCATAGTTTTCACTGAGCTCCTACGTTGTTCCGTGTTTGCTGCTGGCCCTATATAATGGACACAGATGATTTACCAAATGCACGTAACATTAACTTATTTTAGAGTGCTGTGATGTAAGTGGTGGAAGTTATCACGAAAAAGGGAAAATTGTGTACAATTTGTCTAATTATCCACATAAAATCACAGAATTATTAATGCACTCAAGGAAATTACTGAAGTGCATACACAGAAAACATTAACAAAACAATAATTCTTGATTAGACTGGAAAGCTTTATCATTATGTTTCATTGCTAAAATGAGTTTTCCAACCACAAGTAGTATACTAATATAGCCAGGCATCCAGTCACCAGTATCAGTACTTAGTGCACATGTCTTAGAATACACAGCTTTAATAGATATCTAGTCCAACTTTTCACCTCTGCACACTATTGAAACTTTCTGTGTTTTGCTCTGAGGTGACTTAGATGTATTTTGAACTGCGGCTGCTGAACTCTTCGTTATTGCTGCTTCCAGCACTTGCTGCAATCGCTGCTTACTGCTTCTCCTTTTGTGTTTTACATACTCGCTCGCCTGTAGACAGTCACACCATCTGAGATTACAAGGCTTCAGGATGCCTTTTTGGTCAAATAATCCTTTTTAGAGATTCCGACTGCAGATTCGGCCTGCGTTCAGCGCTCGTCAGAAGTCTGTCAGCCACAAAGTTGAACTTTAGGTCACCTCAACAATGTAAGTGCTGCCTGTGCTCACATGCACTCTGTGTGTAGGATGTGTTTTGTCTCTGTTGAATTGAGATATTATTAAACTATAAAGCTAACAACAAATTGATGCTGCTTGGTGGTTCTATCTAGCTTCATGAAATGTTTGCATTCAAAGGCTATTGGTGGATTACTTTGTTGTTGTGGATTAACTCATTTACTCTTTAAGTACCTGTATTACGATGCTGTGGTAGAAGGTTTGGTACGATTAGGTAAGAAGGGTAAGTAAGGTAAGCTAAGAAACCCTCGGTTGTATCAGCTGAAATAGACATTATGTTCACGGATGTTATGGCCAAGTGGGAACATTCATGCCAAAAGAGTGTGGCACTTAAAACGTAACCCTGCGGGACTCGGCAAGTGACAGTGTGTCTGGCAAAGAGAATGATTGCCTACGGTGAAAGAAAAGGTTCTCTGGGAAATAGTAGTAGTAGTAGCTGAGCCAGCACAGTTCTGCATTTCTGATACCCAACCAGTGCTTCAGGCAGTCAATTAAAATTGCATGATCTACAGTATCAAAAACCTTACAGAGATCTAAAAAGATTAAGATTGAAATTCCACAGAAAAACTGTTAAAATGTCATTTTTTATGTTTAAAAAGGCCTGACTCAGTGCTATGTACCACTGTAAAATATCATTGGAGCTTTAAATGGGCTACATGCGAGATTGGGAGCATTTTTTTAACGGGCCTACCTGTAAACACGGCGAGTGCTGGGCCTGCGTCTCGCTGCTAACAGTGCTGACGGCGCAGACCAAATTTAACCGAGCGGGAGTCAGAGGTCGGTTGCTACGTTTCTGCGCTGTCGGATATGAGCCCAGCGCAGAGCACTAAACATGCACTAAACATGCACTAAAATATTGTGTGTCCAGACCGGCTATGTCAACGGAAAACAGAATCTCAAACCACCAAGTACAAAGAAAGTGACTTAATGCTCTGCTCAGGTGGATAGTACTTCACTATATCTTGATCAAATGGTTGTTTACTGCTATATTAATACTCTATATAATCCGGTGTAAAGAGTGGTCCAAACTATATGTTTGAGAAACAACGAGATGAGGTAAAGTTCCTGTAACTCCGAAAGCTATGGGATCCAGACGAGGTTCAAAACTTGACAGCTAGGGAACAACTGAAATGTTGAATGGTGCACGACCAAATGGCAGCACCTTTAGGAAATGTCTTTGGCATCAAGTGTCTCCCTTGTATTATGATACAGTCAACTATAAAATCTATTTTGGGATTGGGTCCAAATATAGGGGTTGTAAGGATAACCTCTTTAAAAAGCTAGTCAAGAGGAACCATTTAATTCTAGCCCTCAGGTTGATTGGGGGCAGAGCGGTTGACTATAAGGTCTATTTTTCTCAACAGGACAAAAAAAATTAAGACAATTCTTTTGTTCTACCATAAAAGGCGCTTTGATTACCCTCCATTTTACTCCAGCTTTTGCACTCACACTTTAAAGGCCTCCCACTGTGGCATCGCCCTGCCATTAATATTTGCTTGGTTGCTTTTTTGTTACAAAGAGTTAGTTAAAATAGCTTGCTGAGTTCACAGCGGGCCTTCAAACAGCTGTGAAAAGGAGTTAATTTTTTGATTAAATAATAAGTTCTTGAGTATTGTTAAGTACTCATCAATGGTAACAGGTGAAAGCTATAAAGACGTCTAACATGTTCACAGGGGAGCAAACAATGTGTCAGAGGGTAAGTTCTTTTTATTTAGGGGGTGAAGTGAAGCAGTGCCACATACAAAGGCCTTTTATTCAGATTCAAATACAGTATGCTCGGGTTAATCAATGCCTATAGGCCAAAGGTTACAGCCTACCATTTTATTCTACCTTTACCCTCTTACAGAAGACATAAATCTAGAAGGACACACCGAGATGGCGGCCAAGGTTCATTCTCTCCAAAATGTGAGGCCCATGCTTTATTCTTACAGGTTTTATGAAACAGGGCCGAGTAGTTTGTCTTTAATGACAAACAAACCAACGATCAAACCAAAAAAAACAACCTGCACTGCACTTAGCACGGTGCAAAGAGTTTGTCGATTGTTAATGAATGTGAAATAATGTTGTTTTGATTACAGAATAAAAAAAGCAAAACCTAAAATGTGTTTAGAAATGGCATATACTCAGTAATTATATATCACATGATATTGCTGCCATTACTTTGCTTAATTATTTTAGAATTTGTCCTTAGTAAGTGTTTCATTGTTGAAATAATGATTTGAAAATTGAAATTTCATGTGATAATAAAATTCCAAGTAAATATTTAATTCAGTGCAACAAAATCAACAAAAACCGCAAACATTTTGTCATTCCATTCATATTCTGTACTCTTATTTTCCCTGAATAATCACCACTAAAGAAAAAAAAAGGGAGCAAATATAACTTTCCTGATCGTGATTTCTTTTGCCTTTGATGTCATTGCAGATCATTGAGGAACAAAGCTCCAGATAAAAATGGTTTTGCATAAGCCACAATATCCAGTCTGTGTAAACCATACACAACATACATACATCCTTTTACTTTGAATGTATTTTTCACTGACTTTTTGTTTTTGTGGATTAAAACAAATCTTGTCCTTAGTATAGTTCATTGATTTAATAGCACCTAAGAGCTTGTTAGAAAGTCTAATAGGTATATATATATAATTCATCTCTAATATATATTTAGGTTGCTGTGAAATTATGAAAGTTCCTCTCCAAAACAACTGTTTTGATTACATTTTACATATCATGGTAATATTATAACTTAACTTTGCACTATGGTGTTCCTGAAAGGGACCTTGGTCCGTTGACCATTAGGGATGCATCCATCATCACTAGCTCACCTACTCTCAATTTAAAGATGATTGGTTTCATTAAAATGTAATGTGACTATGACTAAATATGCATACATTATTTTACTGAATGCTGCTGGATAACGATCGTTATACTGTGTTATTAATGAAAGGTTCACGTTTGAGCTGAACCATGAGGAGTGATCCCAACAGATCAGAGACACATTTTTACAACACTGGGTAAGAAAATGATACAAATAATCCCAAAGAACACTACCAAAAGACGTATAGAAGTACAATACTAATAGTGGCTAAACATTGACTTGTGTTTATACATAGAAAGATGGTCATTCGGAATATTTGAGGATACTTGTAAAACAATGAATTATGCAGATGGTAAGTTTCGATTCTCATGAGAATTCAAACGTGATCATTTTGCATATTCTTTCTTTTTATAAGGACAACTGAAGTTTGGTTGAAGCTGCATGCAGCAGGTTAGTCCTAGTCTAGACAAATATTGATTAGTGCCTTTTAATTATACATTTCCATCCCGTTAATATGCAGGTTGTAAGCAAAAGGATGAACACATATAAGTAGTGTATATGGTAATGTGTTTGAGCACTGTTGTTGCAAAATGTTCTATTATTGTCAGTGTTTTTCAGAAGCCACTAAATTTATCCCTGTCACATGCGTTGACAGCGCTTATCAATCATTAGGAGTCTGATTTGTGACATCCGTCAATCGAAAATCATTGAAGTTTATTTGTTGCATCTCATAAAAATCAAATTGCCACAACATGGTCTCTGATATTGAGCATTGTGAAGCAGGAAGTATCCCGAAGTTTTGTTTATTAAATCCTGCGGGTCACTCACAGTTGTTCCAACAGAAAATAGTTTTTTGATAAACTAGGCGTGATGGTTCTGAAGAATTTACAGTGCTGCATATTCATGCTTACAATTAAATGTCTTATTTTTCTTCTGAATTTATTAGTTTTGAAAAAAACCTCGTAAAAAGAACTAAATTCAATCAATGTTTAGACTTAATGTGATAAGAGGTAAACATTTGTAGTTTTATTTAAAATAAGTATGAAATCAAGCATTCAAATGTTTCTATACTTCTATACAGATCCACATATATAGTGAATGGACATATGTGTTTGTGTGTGTGTGTGTGTGTGTGTGTGTGTTTGTGTGTGTGTGTGAGGCCCCGCTGACCACCCAACTAATGGCTACGGCATTGTTCTGCAGATGAGGTGAGAGCAGCCCAATGTATGTCACTCTGACTTTGCATCCTCCTCTTGCCGCCCTGATGGGGCTCTTCTCTGTACAGAGTTGTTTTGGAGTAATGCCACAGATGGTGATGGGCCTGTGTAATCCCTGTAGATTTCCACGGTTTATAAACAGCAAGACAAGCAGCAGGTCCCTGCGATCTGAACAAACACTTCTGAATCAGGGGGTGTTTATCATGCCTGTTTGGGGTGGAGGTTGTAATTATTGCAAACAAGAGCAAACATGCAAAGAGAAATGGATTTCACAGATCTAATTGATTGGGGGACGCACTGCAGATTTAGCTGCTGTAAACAGCTCCCCCTCTCCACCTCAGAGCTGCATGAGACTATTAGATCTATTATAGCAACTGAAGTATTCATCGTTTCAAATAAGATGCATTCAAGACGATACAGGGTGCATTTAATTTCATAGGGATAAATTGGAAAAACTTAAACACAGTTGGAAATGGTTTATTCCTATGTACCTCACAGAAAAGAACGTATCCCTGCCTCATAAGAGATAAGACAATGAATCTAACCCTGAATGCACAGATGTAGTGCATTGAGATAATTGACATCTTACTTCGCAAAATAGAACGCTGCGCAGTCTTTGCTTTCTGTCTGGCAAAGAATTGCGGCATTTTGATGTATTGCCTCACCCCTGCGTAGAAACACCTTCTTTCTGTCAGGTCATATTCCCTGCCTACAACAATAGAAACATTGGGAAATTGGTTTGATCCATGACATGTTGACATTTCATTTGGAGGAATCAATCAAAATCTACCGGCGAAAAGGATGATGGAATGCGAAACTGCTGAAAAACGTTTTATGGGAAGGGTTTTGGAATATTTATCAAGTATATGAGATGTATCAGAGCGCCACACAAATCACAGGAGAACTAATCAGGATTTTTTGTACTGTTAGTGAGCAATAATAGCCTACCCAGGGGAAATTATTATTATCTGCAAGTCTAGTTTTGTTTTCCGGTGCTTTAATGTGAAACATTTTAACTGTGAAAATCACAAATTGGAAAATGTGTTTTGATCGACAATACGTGACGTTTAAAAGTCATTCCAATGTCTGAGTGTAACACTGAAATACAGCTTTATGTTAACTGGGCCTTTATTTTTTCGGATCAACTTGTTTTACATGTACATCAACTAGAAAGTCACCTAAAACTAGTAGCACAGTTTGAGAAACAGCAGGTAGTGCACCCTCCTAATGGACTCTAGAGGTGAATTAGCCATTAGCTAAAAAGGCTAATTCACCTCTACAACAGATGTCTTTGTGAGGGGCAAAGTGAATTTGTTAATGGAACACCAACAGAAATGCTGAGAGGAAAATGTGTTGATTGGACCAAAGTGTGTATGTGCAAATGTGCGATATTGCAGTACAGCGCGTGTACAATACAACACATCCGATTATAGATGTACTATATTTGATACCAATATGCTACACAGTGGACATTACCAAAATGGATTGCAATTTCGGAATTTCTTACACTCGATAAGTGTCGCTGAGGATTTTGCTCGACAGAACACCACCTTGTCCTCGGGGTCTTGCAGGGCCGCATTTTCTTTTTTTTTTACCAAAAAGCACATCGAAATACTCTCTAAAGAGGAGATGTTCAAATGCATCAGTTGTGACACCTGTCAGGTCTGCAAAGCGTGCCCTAGTTGGTTTCGTAGGGTGCATGCCCTGATGAGGTCTGATCTGTGGTCTGACAAAGCTTTTTTGGAGATGCATCATCAAGTTTGAACCAGCATAAGTTCCCATTCAAATTCTGGATAAGTGTCAAAGTCTGACCATCAAAATGCTTTTTTTATTCTGTATTAATTTGTCAGTGGTTTAGTTTGCTTGACCAAAAACATCGTTATTCAACTAAGCCTGAATGCATATTTCCGTAGGTATAACTTATTCATATCAGTTTATTTTACTTTGAAGTGAGGAAAGCTTGTAATTGCGTGTACCTCAGTCATCGTGTTTCTTTGATGAAATTTTCATCCATGTATGAATAATATATTACAGATGCAAATTGCACTGATGGAATCCCACTTTTTTCCAAAACAAAACTCATGAAAAAGATTTTATTTTTTTATTTGACTTGCAACTTTGATATGTCTGATGCTTATATGAATAAAACAAAGGCAAAGCCTGTCCAAACACAATAATGATATCAATAAAATGATCTGTTATTATCTGTGATTTGTTGACCACAGAGTATTTCTGCATCATTCTGTTTGGGCAGAGATAGTTTACAGCAGTCTTTTGCAAAGGGTGTGTTAGTCATTCCTTTTAAATGCCTGAGGCAAGCAGTGGAGTTCTTATTAATACACAGGAGTGGATGCAGCTACTGGCTGCTGTAGAGGCCTTTCAAGAAACAGGTACAGTAATGTGCTGTGGGAGACAATCCGGTTGTGTTTTAAATTAGACAACTTACAGTCTTCTTTGGCACAAACAAGAGAAATATTTTGCCATAAATTGTCCACATGGTGTTGGGTTGACACATTTAAGAATGTATAGTAACATCAGGTTCATGAGTATATGCCTAGTGTGAAAAAACATTTTTTCTCCCTGCTGTTGGGGCCACTCTTACATCAATACTTCGAAAACATTCATATGATCATACATTTAAACATACACTGTATCATTTCATTTCTAATTTTTGCATTGTTTAACATCAGACACAGATTTGTGGTCATTGGTTCATTGTGGGACTTTGAATCAAAATTAGATTCGATAGAAGATGGCTCTTATCTATAGAAAGTTGTAAATTGGCTTATTTGATGGAATTGTTTTTTTGATTTCTTGTTCTTCTGGGTTTGTATCCTTATGGTTGAAATGCACGTATTGAAAGTCGCTTTGGATAAAAGCTTCAGCTAAATGACATTCAATGTAATGTAGAATTGGTACATGTTGGGAAAGTTAAGTTAACTGCCTGTACTATGGATACTCATTTGTTGAACAATTCCAAGCAACAAAAAACGTAAGTTAACAAAATGAAAACATTATTCATGACTACTCAATCATTAAACTAATTGATTTGTCTGATGTGTGACGTTATTCCTTTAATAAAACAAAAGTTGTATAGTTCGAAAAAATATCAATCCTTATACTGTATTTTCCATTAGTTGCCATATTTTCAATATACAGCCTACAAGATGTATGACACAAATCACAAACTGCTCATGCAATTATGCCATACTTACTTCAGAGTGTGTGTGTGTGTGTGTGTGTGTGTGTGAGAGAGAGATGACAGAAACAGAGAGGAGGAAAGAGGACGAATATGATATCAATACTCAGATTGACTCAGTAGGGAGAGGATGTAGATGCAGAAACTGGCACACTCAGAAGTTTGGCAGCAGGGAACAGATGGTCAGGAGGAGAAAGGAAACATGACCAGGATGTGTAGTTATGCGAAGATAAGCAAAGGAGGTGCTGAGAGTACTGATGAGCTATGAGACACTGGCATCATAATTCTGTGTATAACAACGACCCAAGTGTCAAAAGTTTTTTGGTAGTGCTAGGCGTGTCAGACTACTAAAGAGGTGGTGCAATGCTTCTCAAACTCGGAACTCATCTTTTCTCATTGAAGCTGGTAGACACCAGATGTTTTGTTTTTGGTCATTGTTCCCTTTTTCCTAAATGTTGTCCTTTCTCACCTTTGGATGAATGCGATGACCTTGGAGTTTTAAGTGATGCACTTGGTCAGCACCGATAGCAATACCTGCACTTTTCTCTACCGAGTACTGACCAGTTTGTTATTAATGATATTAATGCTCTTCTGTGTTGTTTAATGTGTAGGGCAACGTCAGGCCTGCTTTAAACGTTGATTTAATGACTTTGCGGAAAAAAAAGATACAAACCTGAACCGGCCGCTTTAGTTGGTATCAGACCGACATCCAAAATCTGAATCAAACCTTCTGTAGTTTGAAGCCCTCTGTCATTTTCTTCCCAACGGGATAGCTATTTTATCACCCGAGCTTGAATCTTTGGTTCAAACACAACATTTAATAGCTGTAAAAGCATAATGGCAATCACTGCGGCAACGCGTAACAAAATTGAGACTGGGGACTCTGTGTTATGGATTGTCTCTGACCCCAAGTGCACGACACCAGACACAGCTTAGGTTTAGCCGGAAAACGGCGTAGTTTATTTCACAAATTAACCAAATACGAGAAACAAACCAAAAAACGAGAACTGCCTCCTTAATTGGCAGGGGGGAGAAAAAACAAAAAAAAAGGCAACTCCAAAAACTTCTCTAGTCCGTGGGCGCTCTTAGTCCAATCAAAAAATGAAAACTCACACGATACTCACAGGGAAAACAAAAACTCTGCGTAGGGAATTCCGGAAGGGTTTCCAAGAGGAGCACAGGGGAAGAACAATCAACCCTCTCTGGGGAAACACAGAGCACGAACTCACAGCGAGCCACTGGCAGATCTGCTTCTTAACCTCCCTGTGGGATGAGCTGACGAGCTGCAGCTGTGGCGATGAGCAGAGCGGCGTCAGGTGTGCGACTCTCTGGCAGGTCGAGCCCTAACACTACCCCCCCCTCCAAGGGAGCCACCCGGCGACTTGCCAGGCTTCTCGGGATGGGCTCGATAAAAGGCGGTCAGAAGCCCCGGGTCCATGATGAGCCGGCGAGATACCCAGCTACGGTGCTCCGGGCCATAGCCCTTCCAGTCCACCAGGAACTGGTACCCTCGCCCCCGACGCCGAACGTCCAACAGTCGGCGAACCCTCCACTGAGGGTGTCCATCCACGATTGTGGGTGGAGGTGGGTCCGGGGCAGGAGGCATCAGAGGACTGCAGGCGACGGGCTTAATCCTTGATACGTGGAACACAGGATGGATCCGCATAGAAGCCGGTAGTTTCAGCTTCACTGCGGCAGGACTGAGCACCTTCGTGACCTCAAAGGGGCCCACGAAACGGGGGTCCAGCTTCTTGGCGGTTGACTGCAGGGGAAGATCCTTGGCGGACAGCCAAACTCTCTGCCCGGGGTGGTATGTTGGCGCTGGGTTCCGGCGACGGTTGGCCCCCCGGCTACTACGTTCAGCCGCTTGGAGTAGAGCGGCTCTGGCGACTCCCCAGATGCGACGACATCTGTCCAGATGAGTCTGTACCGACGGAACTGCCACCTCAGGTTGTTGTGCCGAAAACAGCGGTGGCTGGTACCCCAGCGACACCTCGAAAGGGGAGAGACCTGTGGCAGAGCTGACAAGGGAGTTAATCGAGTACTCAACCCATGGGAGGAACCGACTCCAGGAGGACGGGTTCTTGGCAGCCACACAGCGGAGTGCCGTCTCCACACACTGGTTCTTCCTCTCCGTCTGCCCGTTAGTCTGTGGGTGATAACCAGAAGAGAGACTGACAGAGGCGCCCAACCCCTTGAAGAATGCCCGCCATACCTGGGATATGAACTGAGGTCCTCTGTCCGAGAGCACATCCTGGGGGAGGCCATGGAGCCGGAACACATGGCTCATCAGGAGGTCCGCCGTCTCTGACGCCGAAGGGAGTTTGGGGAGGGCCACCAGGTGCACCCCCTTACTGAACCGATCTACTATTGTTAATATCACCGTCCTACCCTGGGAGGCCGGTAATCCAGACACAAAGTCCAAGGCCACGTGGGACCAGGGACGGCTAGGAACAGGGAGGGGTTGCAGCAGCCCGGCAGGTGCCTGGTGAGAGGCCTTGCTGCGGGCACAAACGGGGCAGGCCAACACAAAGTCCCTCACCTCGTTCCTCATTGTGGGCCACCAGAAACGTCGAGCTAGGAAGGTGAAGGTGCGGTGGACCCCGGGATGACAGGCAAACTGGCTGGCGTGGCCCCACTGAAGTACCCGGGGCCTGACAGATTCCGGGACGAAAAGCCTACGTGGGGGTACGCCACTCGGTGCAGGGTGGGAGCGCAGCGCCCCCCTCACGACAGTCTCGATGCCCCAGGCCACCATGCCGATCACCCGGGTCTCGGGGACGATGGGTGCCGACTCCTCGGTGGCCAGTCCCCCCCCCTGATGTAGTCGGGACAGGGCATCCGCTTTGATGTTGCGGGAACCGGGACGATAGGTCAGGGAGAAATTGAACCGACTGAGGAAACCGGCCCAACGAGCCTGTCGCCCATTGAGACGCCTGGCCGCCCGGATGAATGTCAGGTTCTTGTGGTCTGTCCAAATGGTAAATGGCTGCTCTGCCCCCTCCAGCCAATGGCGCCACTCCCCCAGAGCAGCTACTACTGCCAGCAACTCCCGATTACCGATGTCGTAGTTCATCTCCGCGGGAAGAAAACGCCGGGAGAAGAACGCGCAGGGGTGCACCTTCTGATCTCCCACCGCCCGTTGGGAAAGGACTGCCCCCAGCCCGGTGTCCGAGGCGTCCACCTCAACAATGAACTGTCGCTTTGGGTCGGGATGGAGCAGCACTGGGGCGCTAGTGAACCTCCTCTTGAGTGACCGAAAAGCGGCGTCGGCGGCCGGGGACCAGATGAACGGCTGGGAAGAGGAGGTCAGCCTGGTGAGGGGTTCTGCCACGACGCTGTAGTTCCGTATGAACCTTCTGTAGAAGTTAGCAAATCCCAGAAAGCTCTGCAACTTCTTTCGCGACGTAGGGCTCGGCCAGTCTACCACCGCCTGGATCTTGCGGGGGTCGGCCCGCGTCTGCCCTCTCTCCACAATGAAACCCAAGTAGTCGACAGAGGCGGAGTGGAAACGGCACTTCTCCGCCTTGACAAAGAGTCTGTTCTGGAGGAGACGCTTGAGCACCCGACGAACGTGCTGGACATGCTCCTCAAGAGTCCTGGAGAACACTAGGATGTCATCGAGGTACACAACCACGAACTCATCCAGCATGTCGCGGAGCACGTCGTTCATGAGCGCCTGAAAAACCCCCGGGGCGTTGGTAAGGCCGAATGGCATTACGCGGTATTCGTAATGACCTCGGGGTGTCTTGAAGGCGGTCTTCCACTCGTCCCCCTCTCTGATCCGGACCAGGTGGTAGGCGCTCCGGAGATCCAGCTTGGAAAAGATGGCAGCCTGGGTCAGGGGCTCGAGGGTGGAGCTCATGAGGGGGAGGGGGTACCGGTTCTTGACCGTAATGTCATTTAGTTGGCGATAGTCAATGCAGGGTCGGAGACCCCCATCCTTCTTCTTCACAAAGAAGAACCCCGCTGCCACCGGGGAGGATGAAGGCCAAATGAGCCCTGCTGCCACTGACTCCGAGATGTAATCATCCATGGCGGCCTTTTCAGGAATGGACAGGCTGTACAACCGACTGCTGGGAAGGGGGGCCCCTGGGCGGAGGTCGATTGCACAGTCGTATGGCCTATGTGGAGGGAGAGACTGAGCCCGAGACTTGCTAAAAACCCCTCCCAGATCATGATATTCCCGAGGGACAGCGGAAAGGTCCGGGGAAGGGGCACGGGGAGTCGGGCGGGGTGACGGACTTGGAGCTGCCTGGAGGCACTGGGCGTGACAGGAGGCGCTCCACTCCAGAATAGTCCCAGAGGACCAGGCAATGTGTGGCTCGTGCTGCACGAACCAGGGGTACCCGAGAATCACTGGGGCCAACGGGGACTGGATGAGGTAGAATTGGCGGGTCTCTACATGGTTACCCGCCACAGTGAGGGAGACTGGGTGGGAGCATTGGGTGATGCGGGCTAGATGACGGTCGTCCAGTGCAAAGGCCTCCAAAGGCTTCTCCAGTGTCCTCACTGGAATGTTAGCCTGGACAGCGAAACCCAAATCCAGGAAACAGTCATCCGCCCCTGAGTCGAGGAGGGCCCCTACCGTAATCCGTTGATCTGCCCAAGCCAGGGTGACGCTAACCCGCCGGTTAGGTGATGCAGGACTACGGGAACACGAAAGGCGGCTCACTAGGATCTCCCGGGGTCCTGGTGAGCCTAATCTTTTGGCCGTGTGGGACAGCCGCTGATGCGATGCCCCTTCTGGCCACAGTAGAGACACAGCCCTCCCCTGAATCGGGCCTCCCGTTCGGCTGGGCTGATGCGCGTGCGTCCCAGCTGCATGGGCTCCTCCTCGGTCGCTGTCTGTGACGTGGAAGGCCGGACGGGACTGGGGGAAGTCGAATGGGCGACCGGGTTCCTCTCCCGTGTGCTGAAGATGTGGGGGATAGGGAGGGGTCCCCGGGGAACTCGCTCCCGCCTTCTCTCATTAAGGCGTCCATCGATGCGGATGGCGAGACTGACGAGGTCGTCGAGGGAGGCGGGCTCCTCCCGTGTAGCTAGCTGGTCCTTCACTGCCTCGCAGAGTCCCCTTCGGAAGGCAACCCGAAGGGCTGGGTCGTTCCACCCGCTTTCTGCAGCGGCCAGTCTAAAATCCACTGAGTAGTCCGCCACCGAGCCGCTGCCTTGTTGGATGCTGGCCAACCGGGCGCCGGGGTCCTTACCCCTTACTGGATGGTGGAACATCTTGCGGAGCTCGGCCACGAACTCCCTGTAGGAGTGACGGAAACTGGCACCCATGGACCAGGAAGCGGCAGCCCACTGGGCGGCCCGGCCGGTAAGCAGGTTCGTCACATATGCGACTCGGGCAGCGTCGGAGGTGTAGCGGCTGGGTTGGTGAGTAAACACCAACTCACACTGCATTATGAAGGTGGCACAAGTCTCGAAGTCACCCCCGAACGGGTGTGGGCTGGAAAGGCAGGGTTCCCAGGGTAACGAGGCAGGTTCCGCAGGGCTACTTGGGAGGGGATCCCCCGGGGGCGGGATCACTGCCCTCACCGGCGGAGGCTGGTTCGGCGGCTGGGTGGTGAGAGCCGCTGTCAATGCCCGTAGCTGTATTAGAATCTCGGCTTGCTGGGCCGCCGACGCCACCTGATGCTGAGTCAGGCTCTCCACCGAAGCTTGAAGGGGCTGGACCTGGGCCTGGAGGTTCTGCACGGCAATGGCGGCCGCCTCCAGCTGGTGAGTATGATTGTCCGTCAGCTGAAGCTGTCTCTCCAGGGCAGCTTCTAAACTGCCACGGTCTGTGTCGGCTGGGGTCATCATGGTGAGTTCGTACTGTTATGGATTGTCTCTGACCCCAAGTGCACGACACCAGACACAGCTTAGGTTTAGCCGGAAAACGGCGTAGTTTATTTCACAAATTAACCAAATACGAGAAACAAACCAAAAAACGAGAACTGCCTCCTTAATTGGCAGGGGGGAGAAAAAACAAAAAAAAAGGCAACTCCAAAAACTTCTCTAGTCCGTGGGCGCTCTTAGTCCAATCAAAAAATGAAAACTCACACGATACTCACAGGGAAAACAAAAACTCTGCGTAGGGAATTCCGGAAGGGTTTCCAAGAGGAGCACAGGGGAAGAACAATCAACCCTCTCTGGGGAAACACAGAGCACGAACTCACAGCGAGCCACTGGCAGATCTGCTTCTTAACCTCCCTGTGGGATGAGCTGACGAGCTGCAGCTGTGGCGATGAGCAGAGCGGCGTCGGGTGTGCGACTCTCTGGCAGGTCGAGCCCTAACACTCTGGCTGTTAATCTTGTGCAAGTCCATATCAAAGTGATTCTGGCCCCAATAAGCACAGTCAGGGTTGCTAAATCTCTGAAATCGGCCCATTGTCCATGCAGTGGTCTGTGAGAACACCAGCTGCCGTGGGCTGCGGTGAACGTGGGCCCTAACATAAAGCATTTCCCTCTGCATACCAAGGAATCAGCGAGGGTAGAGAGGTGGAGAGGGGAGCGTCTGCTTGAATATGCCACTGTGGTTCCACAGGGGAGGAGTGGGCCCTTGAAGAGAGGTCTGGTTTGTAAAGTTAAGACAAAAGGCCAGCGTCGATCCACCGACCCCAAGACTGAAACTGTGGAATACAGTAATTACAGTGCTCCTCTATTGGCCCGAATGGCCCCTTAGTTTCTCCAGAAAACAGGGTGGAGATGTGTTCTCTTACAGTGCTTGTTTACATTTCGATGGCAATTAATGAGCCATACTACGGTTCTGCTCAGTAAAGTGACATGTACACAACAGTACACTGTGGTGCTGTGCTGGATATCCTTATAAGCACTTCCACATGAAATTGTTGCTGAAATACTTTACTCCAGTACAAACTCTCCCAGCAGGAGCTGTAATATATGTCAAATCGCTTGAAAACTGAAGGCAACATTAGATAATGGGGCTTCTAGGGATTAATGTGCAGATATTTACACAATAGTGTGCTCCAAGAAAAATCTCAACTTTCATTACATATTATTTTAATTGTGTTTGAGGTTTTGGAGTTTGTCTAATTCTATTCTCCATAATCCTGAGCTGCATATTGTACTGTACTTGTTGTAATTGAGAACATTGTTTTCCTAGGACGTGTTTCAATTTATTTAGTTACCCAGATAAGAGTATCAGAGCTAAACCAGGCAGAACAGGTGTTACTCCGCAAAGTGATCATGTCTGGCTTTAGTTGAGGACTCCTCATCTGGAAGATGAATTACACTTTTAATCATAGGATCATGATTTCGGTATTTAATTGTTTTTGAAATCACTCCAGACTATACCATATAGTATGTCTGAACTTTCTATTTAACCAAATTGCACACATGTGCTTCATGCAATCATCTTTTGATAACATGTGGTTTTCAATTCCATTCAGTGAGGTTTGTGTAGGAAGAGCAATTGTCATCTGTACCCTTCAACAACACTGTTATTCTGATAGGAAATACTTTTAGTTGCTTCAGGTTTAGTCACACTCTAATCTAACTTTTTACATTGATGAATAGGTCAACAAGATAAATCAGTGGGATTTATAGCATTATGGAGAATTCACCTGTGGCAAACGCAATCTGAATGCTCTTTGTGTAATGACTAATGTTACTAAAGGCCTCTTGGTTTCCCTTCATTACTGTCTGTGACACTGTCACTCATCCAGCTCACTAACATATCAGCTTGTTGGCAGCATATGGCAGACATAAAGAGTATATTCTTTGGTTAAGATAGCACATCATATTAAACGAACATATGGTTGCACTTTTATTCTCAACCAACACGCTTTGAGTAAAATTTGTGTACACTTCATGCTGAGATGAAGTAAATGATACACACCTGCAGACAACATGAAGGATTAATACTCCTGCCTCAAATAATGAAATCCACATAGAGCTGACTTGCATGTTCTTTGGTACAGAAAATCCATTATCAAATGTAGCGGGCCCCAATGTCCTGTCGATTAGGCTGTGAATAGATGGAATTGTGTTCTTAAAGGGATTGGGAACATACTCTCTCAATACAACATGTTGTTAAAGTTTAAGCAGCACAAAGCTGAGAGCAGGGGTTATTTCCCAGTGGACCACTGACATAAAACCTGATGTTGGAGACACACTGGATCATAAAAGGCTCATATGGAGAGCTGATTCTACTGTAGTCTGGGAATGTCACCATGCATCCATGAACTGCAGTAGTGCCATTAAAAAATAGAGACTTTTAGAAAAATGGCATTAACTCTAAATACTCCTCTTCATCTTTGTGTCACAACACATGCTGGAAATCAGTACACGGAAGCAGGATGCACAATAATAAAATGTATTTTGTGGACGGACATATTGGTGTTTGTCTAAATGTGATCATGTAATGCTGATTAAGACACACTTTCCTTAGCCTGTTTCTATTTGTAACCTCTTTTACTTTATCAAGAAACAAAAAGTATCAGGAAAGTGACAAAATAATGGGACAAACCATGCATGGCACAGTAACGGTACTGTATATTCTCAGGTAGAATGTTAGACACTTAACTGTTCCAGTTTTATCTAATAACGCAATAAAGTATGACTTTGTCTTATGATTTTAATTAATAAAAAGACATTACACTTCACTGCAGCTCAGTATTTCAGAAAACCTTTCAAAACTAAATGTCTTGATATATTTGATAAAAGAAAGGATTAAAAGTTATCTCAGTAATAATAGCGTTAAGTATTGAGTATTCCTAATGTGTTAAACATAGCTGTTTGACTCCCTCAAGGTATGCATCAAACTGCCTTGCTTCTGTGAGTGATTTTTAATTAAATTGAATGAATTCATTAATTAATAGTGTTTTGGGAGCTCATTAGTGTCATAAGTTTCTCATATCTCAGAATCCCAACAGCCAACATGCATATTGGAAGTATTTTTGAAATATGTACAACGTAATTTATAAACGCAGAGTTGTATACTGTGCATCTTGTTCAAACCAGGTTGACTTAAAGTGTTGGATTAAACTCATCGAGTGCATAGCTTGGTAAATGAAAAAAAGATAGGACTTTTCATACACTACTGGTTCAACCCTTTGTTTTGTGCTCTCAAATTAAAGCCACAATTTTCATGGGAATGATCAGAACCATCCAACTCGGGAGCATGAGCTCATCAGCTGATGAGTAACTTGGACAAACTCTAATTCGGTTTGCACTTCAGACAAACATCAATTTCTTAATTTAGAATGAAAGTTCTTTTTGGACATTTATTTAGCTCTTTGAATGAACAACTTGACAACAAATGTTCTTTATCTTAAATATCTTATCCAATTGATACCAATACATCGCTTATAAACTCATATATGGTTTGTATATCAGTGAGGAAATACAATATTTTACAATGACGGTTATGGTGACCTTTACAGTATTAATGTGGAGTTTTCATGTAATAATTTAGAAAATGCAAGTTACAGAAAGAAAAAGCAATTTCATGCGGTTTCACCTTTAAATCTCCATTCATATGTGAGGCAAAATATCAAGGCTATTACTTCAAAGTCATCGTTTTATTAAGGTCTATCTTGTGTAAAAATGTAATGTTAAACTCCACAAATAAATCACATCTCCAATATTAAATGTCTTATTTGGACATGATAATGTATTTATTGTTTAAATGACAAAAAGATTGACACAACCCATGTACTGATCCTGTGTGCAGCACTTTCTCATTTACATAAAGCATTCAGCCTTTACGACTGCTGCCATTCAGGCCCATCCTGAAAAGGATTGTGCACCGAGTGTGTCTGGATGGGTTGTTTTTCAATCAACCCGGAGGATTAAATGCTATCAGTGACAGGGTAATGCATATTAATGTGACTCAGCTGAGCCTAAACTATTGTTTTTTGCCTTTTTTTGTATTCTCTCCCAGAATCTTGTATTCTAATCTTCAGTGGAAGATTCTGACTCTGCGTTCTCAACGGAATTCAAGGATCAAGGGTACACTGTCGCCGCCTGTGACTTTAAGACTCGCAATGCACACAATATTTGAAATGATGCAGAGCATAGTGTACAGTGTAATGTCCCACCGTTAAAAGCAAAGGAGAAAGTGCTCCTCTGCATAACAGATCTGTGTCAGCACCTCAAGCCTTTTCTGCTGAACCCACATGGTCAATAAATTCTCGCTGTTTAAAAGGCGCATGAGTAGAATTCTACACTCCCAGATCTAATGAAATGATGAGGAATTGACCTTCAGGACCCTAGGGATTGATTGATGAACCCTCATTCCTCATGGTAATTGACTTTGTTTTGTAGCTCAGAATTATATTATATATTGAGAAGGTATGTCACACAAGAGTGTTGAGTCCTTCAAGGTTTACTGTTGAAAGGCAACAATGATTCCCCAGGGATTAGCGATGTGCATGGTTCAAGGTTAAAAGGCCAAAACGCAACATCAGCATGCAAAAGTAAAAGAGCGCACGTCTTTGTAAAAGGCCCCCGATCGGCTTGAGACGCTGTGATGGATTACAATGTGTGAAATAACACGTCAATGTCTGGGTTGGGTATGGAAATGAGTGATCCAAAGGATCGCGTGTTTAGATAATGAATGTCACAACCCGTTTGCATATATGTCTACTGTAAAAAAAGGATTTAAAAGTCAGTCATATAGTTTTTGCACCACAGGTTTTTCTCAGGTGATACAGACATTTCAAGCAATTTGATTCAAAGTGGGAGTGGTGAGGAAGGCCACTGTGCGAAATTGAAGCAAATTCGACCGGCAGCATGTTAAACCATGTGTAAAATCCTTGCGATGAGCTTAGAAAACCATCCCTGGCTGGAGCAGCTGCTCTCCTTCCACCTCTGTCTTTAGGGATGGTCACACTCATGTGCACTGATCATAGGAGCCTTTGAAGGAAGAGGGATGTCCAGGAGCCCATTAACCTCCCTTACGCCTGTGCACTGATTCCTGGCACGCGTGCGGACGCCAGGTCATATCCTCTGAGGGGAATTACCGTGTTTTCACACAGCATTGGCACGTCTTGTCTTTGGCCATCGCCATGCTGTCCTTTTTCTTCAAATTCCAAAGAGTACATTTGGAATTCTAGAATTTACAGAGCGATAATGAGTGTCATATGTGTGATGTCTAATGTCGACTGCAGGCTTGTGCGTCTGCTAATAAAGCTGTAATGGTTCTGGGGGCGGCTGTTTAAAACTGTCTAAAAGTGTTAAATTAACTCTGCTAGCTGAGGGCATTTTTTAATACATTAAATCACTGGCATGGATTTTCTGCACTCTCACGGTTAAGGCTAACACTGTCAAACACGGAGGAGATTATTCTTGCCTTTTATATCGGAGAGGACGTGTGGTGTGGAACTTATGACCACATATTTGAGAGCTTTTTTTTCTCCATCATTGGCCTAAACTGACACCATACTCTTGCTGAGGCGTGCGCTGACATTTTCCAAATCACCCTTCCAAAACTTAACAGAGGAATTACTGATGCTCCCTCTCGAAATTGCTGTAAAAGAGTAACCCGAATGTGACACGGTGTAATTGTTTCGGCAGTTTTACCACGGATCACAACTGTTTCGAGGTGTTCTCCATTGGTGAAGCGCCTTCATTAGTCAAAAAGCGTGGGCGGGACTCTTGCTCTCTGCAGCGAGTCAAAGAGAAAGGCAATAAAGGGAGGCAGGAGCTGCACTTTGCCGACGAGCATCTCTGCCGCTACAGTCATCACATCCCTCCCCCTCCCTCCAGGATCTGCAACAACAACAAAAAAAAACACACAAAAAATACACCGTGACTTCTCTTTGGAAAAAGGCAGAGTTCATCAATGTGACTCCGGTCAGTCCGAAACTGCGCCATTCAACTGGATAAGTCCATCCCGAGGAGAAGAGACTGACAAGAGACCGAGACCGGCGCGAGGGGACTGTCGACGTAACAGAATTGTGAAGGAAAAGAGAAGATGATCGTCAAGCTGCACCTGATCTTCACCCTGTACAGCCTCTGTGCGAGCGTCTTTAAAGGTGAGCGCCGGATGTTGCCGTGGAGACGGGCGTGGCGTGGCGTGGCGTGCCCAAAGCCGTGTGTGCTCATGTCACACACGGGAGTTCCAACTAGTCAGTAGAAAGAGAGTTGCTTTGCTTTATTTTTATTTTTTGTACGCCGTTGTGGAGCGGTCTCGGGGCCGGAGGAAAGGCTGCCGCTGTCCGCTGTCAGGAGTCCACAGTGGTGGAATGCGTGCAAGTTGACATGTGCGCAGCTCGGCGAAAAGCAGAATGCGGCTGCACAAGTTGCGCTGTTGTTTGTTTGTTTATTTATTTATTTCGTATCGGACACAACTTGATTGTTGCCCTTGCTTTGGTAGTAAGTGCCATAGCAAGCATTGGTTTGCACTCGCGTCCTGTACGACGCTGTCACGGATGCACGGAAGGTTACGGCGGCTGTTCGCGTGCGTCTTAGTTGTGAGACCGTTGTCATTGACTGGATGGTTATAAAGTCATACTGTCCGGAATCCGTGGATTCAGTCGCTTCACTCATGACATGACTGACTTTGCACAGGGGTGGAAAGGGGGGGGGGGACAACAAGTCTCCGATTTAGCTGTTGGCTGCATTTGAGTGAGGCTTTTGTCTCCGGCGAGGCTATTGCGCACCGTGTTTTTCAGCGCGGACGCATTCTCCAAACAACCGTCGGTCTCGCCTATACGCATTAGCACTGACCGCAGAAGCCACGTAGTAGCTCATTCAAAAGTGGGCTCCCTGGGATCAGATGCAGGTATTATAACGGTTGCGTGGTGCCTCTCTGCAGCCAGGCGTCAGTGTTGACAACTCCCTCAACTCCGCACACACCGTCCCGCTCTTGGACATGCCTGCGCAGCCACCGCCCTGTAGGCGACCAGTGCGCACGTTCAGCAGAGAGGTACATGGCAGGGACTCCCAGATCAAATCAAAGCAAACAAAATATAAATACTGACTCCAATTCCGTGACATTTACTGAGCAGGATAGTTGACAAAAATAACACCTCTTTTTACAAACACACAAATGATGGAGCCACTTGCACAATGGTCAGTGCTCAGATGATGCTGACAGCGACCTATGATCCAAGTGTTAAAGCTGATATAGATCAAATAATTACAATACATTTCTATTTTGCTTTTGGACAAACTTAATATGCCTTCAAATGGCTGCTGTGACCTGATGAAACAATCAGCTGGGGCTATACCTTCTCAAGGCGTGCCCCTCCGGTGGAGTGGATCGTGGTTAATAATCATGCATAACCGCATGTTTTATAGTCAATGTTTAGTCGTTGCATAACTGATAATCTTTTGATTTTTGTCATCATTTCTTTTTGGAATGAGTTGCTACATCCAAGCCGCTTTTTGTGTCCATGTCAGGAAAGTGCAGATACTTGGAACCTGCTTTGAAAACCTTTTGGTGTTGCTTTCAATGATGATAATCATGACGATAATCATGATAATAATCAATGATTCAATGATAGTAGTTGCATTGTTTAAGAAGATCAATTTGAATGTGGTCTTGCATTACAACGTTGTTGTTTGTCAGCAGATGGAGAGAACGTGCCCCCCCCCCCCCCCCCCCCTCACAGAGTATTACACGAGATGAACAAAAAATGGTCAATTTCCCAGATGACCTAAGGTTTTCAGGTTCTGTAGGTGGATTAAACCGGTGTTGAAATGAAGCTAAACAGTTATGGCTACTTGAATGCTTTGAAAAGTGGCTGGAAGTAATACAAAAAGATTTAGAGGGGGATAAGTAACTTCACTCTTTGAGATTAGTGTGGGCTGCCTTGGATGTTCTACCTTTCATCTAGACTGAAGTTGAATCTCAAATAATAAATCAAACATTGAAAAATGTTTCAATGTCATGTCATCTGGGCTTTAACATTAAAATAGAACGAACAAACATGGAGTATTACAGACTTGAGGTGGTTTGCTCTTAGTTTATGGCCAAACTAATTAGCTAATCACTTTAAGTGGTAATAAATATCCCCATTACTGTTTCAACATTTGGCTCTATCAGAGGTCTGGACAATTACTTTGCATCTCATGATTTTCCGTTCATCTATAAATTGTAGCAAAAGCTCATAAGCTGCAAGTAAAAGCATTTGTTGCAATGATACTATTAGCATCATGAGCTAACGACAGTCTTCAGAAGAAGTGGATAACGGAATGCTAGCCCACTTTGCAACAGATTTGGGTTCATGACATACTGCCAGAGGGAACAGGGCACAGAGGGTTTCATCATCTTGTCCAAAAGCGCTACGAAGACCCACTTCAAGGGTTCCTTCAATTATTTATGCTATGTGGCTAAAGTTTAGACACATAAACTAGGAGCACCCTGGGCAGTGTGCCAAATGTCTGTGGAGGAAGCTCCTGGTGAGCACACACACCTCCAACCGGACTGCACTACACCTTTGTTATTAAAATAGTTTAAAAAAAAGATATTAAATCGGTTTGGGGATAAGGATGTGCTGCCAAATACACAAAGAGCAGTTTGGGTCTCGAAATCTGTGGCGAATATTCTAAATATCCCAGTCCATTTAACAAATTGCTGATGCGCATCCAGATCTAGTTCAAAACACGGCTTAACCTTTCAGCAAATTCCATTACAGTCTAGTGACTGAATGCTTGAGATGTCATGCTTTCGCAACAGAAAGCAAACTAACAAATGGTACTGAAGACACAACCTCGTCGGCGCAGGTAACACGGTTCATATGTCCTCTATATGCCATCCTCAGGCTAATCGACAGTTTAAATTGCCGTATGCCGCATCAGACACTGCAGTGATACTGTGGACAAGACCTCAGCCTCAGCAGCTCTGTTCCTGCTCCGTAATGCTGAGAGTCTTTTCATGCAGGCTCATCCCTCTTAGTACAACTACACCATTGGTATTTTGCTTAAATGCTTTGCTGGACTCTTATCTGTATAGCTGCAGCAGCCGATGGAGCACTGCTGCATAAATGTTTAATATGCCGTACTGACAGAATATATCTATTCTTATGTAGAGTCACTGTTAATCTAATGCGTGGGGGAGAGGTGAAGGATATTGTGTGTCCTTCCCTGCGCTCAGGAGTTATATCCGTATGTGCACCACTATGAACTTTAGCTACTCTGTGAGGTGTTTGTGAATCACTGTACCATAAGTCATGGATTAAAGATGTTTCACCAAAAGCCAGTTGAGACCTTACAGACTTTTCAGAGCCAAGTAACAGGGTATGGGTGGCAGGTGAGCTATTAATGCCAATTAGCCATGCGGTGCGGCTTTACTTGGTGTCTTTTGCCAAACTGTGGCGCGTCAGACATTTGCGTTTTGTCAATGGCGCGTTTCTTTGTTGGTCTCTTGGCTTCTCTCGTCTGGTCATTCCTTCTACTCAAGTGTTCCATCACTTTAATCAGTAGTAGTAGTCATCAGTAGGCAGTAATCGACCAAAGCGTAAAATAAATGGTTGTGGCTGGCCCCTTTTTCATTTCTTCCAGCATTTAATCTGGTATCAAAAGTAGAGACAAAGAGAGACAAGGAGGTTGGCTTGAGGATTAATAATTCTCTCATAATGTAAATGAAAAGTGTCTTCCCTGATTAAGGAGGGAATTGAGGCAAGTCATTTAAAATGCAAAAGGGCGTTGTAAAACTCTTGACATCTCCTTCAAATATTGGCCCAAAGGCCGACCCATCCATTTCTGAGGGTGAAGGCCACAACTGTGACTGTTAGATTGGATTTGCGAAATTAATGAGGATGATAGAACAGGATATCATGTTATCCATCCAAGCTTCTGTGATTATGTGAGATCAAAAGTTATGGAATTGTTATTGGAAAGTTACAAAGCATCTCAACCATGTGACGGCCCCGGAGGAGCCAGACCGTAACAACCATCTCAACCTTTAAAATAGCTCAGAAAGTTTTTGTTGAGAGGGCAGCTGAACAAATTGATGATCCCTCAAAACCATATAGATTTACCCAAAACTGAAAATGACCTAAATGCTTTTCAAGACACTTTTTTTTGATCTGGGACAAGAAAGGTAATGTTTGAAGCACCCTTCTATTAGAATTTGAATCCAAAGCTCCTTCATAAATAAGTATGCACAATACATGCATGCAATACATCTAATGCAGACATAACACATAATGCTTTCTATTATTTAAATGTTTTCATTTGCAGTCATTGAGATGGATATGCCAACCGGTAAGAACAAAATAGAATACTTCTTAAAAAAATTGATTACAGCCAATGGTTAGGATTTTAAGCAATAAGTCAAAAAATCCAATCAGCTTTCATGATTCTAACTATAGTCTAAAATATGAATTGCTTAAAACAAACTATTGAGTTTGTAGAATTTCAGAAAGACCCAAGCAAACCCCAACATGTCACATATTTTGAGAAGGATTATTCCAATCCACGGATTGGAATAATAGAGCAGCAGGAACAACTCTGCAGAGCTGAAGTCAAGGTACGGCAGAGGAAGGTGCTCTACAGACAAGGCTACCCATAGCTCAGTGCTCTAAGTTAACCCTGCAGAGCCTCTTTCAGCTGCCAAGGGCTGGCTGTGGCGCTCTGCCGTGTACCACTGCAGATGAATAATCCAGTGCAGGGGACAAATGTGCTTGGAAAGAGCTGCCGCTGCCCTGCTTGCCTTCTGTTGACAGATATACATCTGTAGGGATAAACCTCAAGCCAGAGGCAAATGTGCTCAGACGAGTGAGGAACGAGCTTAGAGATTAGCTGCTTGCGTCCCCAACCAGGCTGCGTGCTGTCAGTCTCCCTGCGTTCTGCTCTTTTCATTGCGCTTTCGCACGCCATGGCCCCTCCCTCCAAGTGGGTATTCGCTGAGCAACGAAGCCAATGGACTGTAAGGGTAATTATACTATTAGAGATTATTTTTACCTGAATTTCAGCAACATTTTTTCTATTTGCGAGAGAACCTATCCCAAGAAACTCACGATAAGTTCATAGCCTCCATCGGTCAATGAAGAGGCTGATGTGTTCCACTGGTCTCGGACAACTGGGCAATAAAAAACAACTCTCTGCAGAAGCTAAAGGCCAAGTATTTAATTTTTAACAGATACTCTATTTACAACATAAGGAGAGCTGTTACATGCTGCTAAACTGACTTTCATAGTTGAGCTAGGATATCATATTTTTTAGTTTTCAGACATTTGTAATGCTGTTAATTGTGAAACGGCTCATGGTGTTTGTATATATATATATATATATATATATATATATATATTCGGAATCATTTCAGAGCATTTCACTGCCCCTTATAAAATGGCTCAGACGTGGGGAGGAAAAGAAATGAAATACAGAATAATAACTACAATTCTTGTAATAAAAATGATCACAAGATTATAAGACAAAGACTTTTTTTAAATAATCCTGCATACAACAAATAAAGTAAATTATCCCAGCCATGAATCAACACTGTAGTCATTCAAAATAGAAAATAATTAAGTACAGATTGGTCAGTGCGAACCTAATTGACAGTAAACAATGCAAACAATAACAATGCAAGAGAATTGATCCCACTTGCATGTTCACTGTAAACACCTGAAATAATTTTATAATGTATTTGAATTGAATATGCACTGAATGGGATGAATACTATTTCTGCTTGTAGAGTTGATGAATGGCTTTCGTCGGTGCTGTTGGATGGCTGGTAACCGTCCGAAAGGTTTATGCATTCGTTATGTTTCAGAATCTTGCCCCGAAATGAAGACTATATTTCTTTCTATGCCTGTTTGCAGTGTCGACCTTTACCAATCTCTCTTGGCCCTCGTCTCTGTTGAAGTGGGCTTTGTGCCCGACTATGGATGAGCCTCTGAATCTCATTTAGCCTGCGTGATGATCTCCCTGTTCTCCTCTTGCTGCAGTATTTATGAACAAAGTTAATATTTTTTGTTCAGAAATGACAGTCATACAGCATCTCCTGACCCAGCGGGCATGTAATCTGTTTCAGTGGCGCTTTTTTCAGAGTGGATGTCACCTTGACGTAACGTTTTCTGTTTAGCTTTTCCAGTAATTATCACAGAATTGGTCCTCTTCCTGCAAACAGTTTGCTGTATACCAGGGATAGATGTGATGAGTGCAGATTGTAAACGAAAAATTGGGAAGAATTATTAACTTCAGGTTTCCAGAAAGAGTGATTAACTATCTGAGGTATGACACTGCTGACTATCACCTGGCAACCTGACTAGAAGTGACTGAACCTGTGCTAAATAATGTCAAGGGGCCTTTTGCCAGTGCACAAAGCAAAGCCTCAATAAGGCCAATGTGCTGAGGAGCATTTTTTTATTCACATGTGGCGAATTAAATGTGCATTCTGTTCGACCACAATCTTTCCTCTGCGTCGTTGTGTTTGTACAACGCGTCAGTATGAAGGAACAGGAGTCCTCAGTTAGAAGGCAGCTTTGGTCAGGTCTTAGAAATCCCTTCTTATGTCATATGCATATCGAGTCGGTGCATTTTATATGCTCAACGTTAGTGTTTCAGACACGTTGTTGTAAAGTGTTTGTATACTTGCTAGCCGTTTTGAATGTTTCTATTTTTAAGTGTTAACACGGAAATTCCATCAGTCTCACAGTCAATAGGATTTTGCATCTCTGGGTTGCTGTGCTCATAAAGCCCCTTCAGTCAAGCAGTCAGGCTGGACGTCTGAGCTTCAGATAAAGAAGACTGAAAGAAGACTGAAATTTGATAGCTTGCTGGAATAAGTCATGCATTTTCATAGACTTGTAAGCAGCACATGATTGCGAATGTATTTATTTACTTGCAGTGATGTTTAGTGTTTTATGGTTTTATGATTTGATACAGTTTGTGCAAAATGCAAAATTAAAGGCCCAGAAAATGAATAAAATGATGGCAAAGGGAAACCTGCTAAGGACAGATTGTTGGCTTGTGAGAAACAAGGGAGGCTTATTGTTTCCATTTATTGATGCACAATTACAACCCGTTCATATTCTCAGCTGACTAAATCTCTCTGAGGGTAATAAGGGGCTCTGTTCTATGGTTCACTTGTCCACATTTACTGCAGAGGCCATCATAGACAAACAGACAATAACATTCATGTAGTGAAACAAATTAGTGTCTCCAGTCAACATTTAAGTTTGAAAATGTTTGTGGGAACCCACAGGGAAAAAGATGCAGACTAAGAGAGAACATAGTATTAACTTAAGACAAATTAGGCTAATTAGAAGTGTGTTTGAGTAAGGCCATATTTTGGGATGTATTCATATCTGTTTTTTTCCCCCTCCACTCCACACTGGAGTTATCGCTGCAAAATAAATAGTATGTGCCTTTGAGCGTACAGGAAAAAAAAGTACACCGTTTTTTTTTTTTTTTACAGCAATTCAATTTGAGAATTTTATTATTTCAATTAATTAAGTAAACTTGCTTGTAATCATCAATAGACTAATTCCCACTGTCTGGCCGCAGGGGAACATTCTGAATCCTCCATCTATACAGTCGCATTGTGTGACCAGTCCTTGACAGTTTAAAAACACTGCTGTGTCTGTTAGTAATGGTTTGCTTCTTCTTATTGTTGACGGCAGAGCAAAACGATAACCAGCATTCTACACGGCCCGAATCTAGTTGTGCCTAGATGGTAAGCACAACTTCTGCTTTAGTGTAAACTGTCAAATACATTTGTTCCCCATCCTTAAAAGCCAACTTTGGAATAAAGACACAAAAAACACAAACTTAAGCTTGTGCAAGTTTATGCGTTTTTATTGACTTTGTCTTTAAAGGCTTCCCACGGGTCTCCAAAGCTGGAGTGTAAAATGCTGAATGTCGGCATATTTGGAAGGAAAGGTTGGGGGGAAAAGCATCGAAACTCATGTCCTCATAAAGAGGGATCAGCAGTCTGAACGGGAGCTGAATACCAATTCATTGGATGCCGGTGCTCAGGGCCAGGGAGCATGCTTTGTGGGGGGGGGGGGCCTTAAAGCTTATAAGCTGAGAGCAAGTGGGGGGAAGGAAGATAAGGTGCAAAGCAGGTAGACACAAACTGGAAACAGGGAAACAGCAGAGAGAATTAGGTGTAATGTAATCTGCTATTTTCTTCACCTGCTGGGACTGGGAAATCATTGTAAAAAAAGGATAAACCATTAGTTCTGAGATGACGTAGCATCGCGTCTTTCCTCTTTCCACATATTCATGCCAGTTAAGAAAGCTTAAGATGTTTAAGGGAATTACCCATAAAACCAAATTCCAGTGAGTCTCCTGTATTCAGAGGAGTATTACAATTAGCGAGGATAGACAACCCCCTCTTCAGAGAGACTACAGTGCATTCAGAGTTGTCTTTATGGAAAGTGTCTCACCCCCCGGCTGACTGCTGCATGAGCGTGACACTCTGAGGGTGTTCACACAGAGTTTGGATGTTTGGAGCAGTTTATTTCAACCCTGGAGCATTATTGTTTCAGTGTGGCTTATTTTGGCAGGCATGAACTCCTCTCAAATGCAGGTTTGCAAGTTAAGTAACCACTCTGAGGGTAAAGGTGCAGCTACGATACAGCGTGATGTCTCAAAATATAGGTCGTATAAGTAATGCAAGTATGGAAGATGACATGAAGATGTTTAGAGGCAGGAACAGTGGTCCAATTGCAGATGAGCTAATTACACTTGAAGCTGTTTACAACATCACCATCTACAGGAGGAAGAGAGTGTCCAAAATCGACTGCAACAGAAATGTGATTTTCCTTACTATAATTGTGTCTGGTGGTGAAGTAATGAATTGAAGCCTCATGCACTACAGGTTTGGTCTGTAGGGAACATGTGGTCAGACTAGTGCTCTGTGTGGTAGACTATACTTCACCTAACTATACCTTACACCGGATAAAGGTTGCTGATGACTTTCATTTTTTATTCAGGCAACGAGGTAAGGGATTCTGATTTAGATGAAAGAACTCCTGGTTTTGGCTGTGTAATTTTTAAACTTCTTTTTCTATTTGCAATTACACATTCAAAGTGACTGTGAGCAGAGCTTAAAGACAAAATAGCCAAAGAACTTCCAAATCCAATATATGCAGTGTAAAGGATGGAGAGGGATAGTGAGCTCAGACATTATAGGAACAAGTGATGCCATATGCTTTTGATGGATGGTATTAAACTAAATAAAGTGTACATTAGTAATGTGTAAATGTAATGGTTTAAACTCAAATCCATCTCATCTCTAAAGGCCTACGTAGGTAGGTTCTGTTCAGGTACATCATGATGCGTTTAGGCGAGGATCGGGAAAAGGTCAATTATAATGTTGTTGTGATGTGATCACAAGTAAACTCGTTAGGTTGCACCTTGTAGAGAAGCGGTTTGTAACCAAGGAAACTGTATCTGCCAACATGGCTCAGGGATCTCTAAAAGTTAAATTTGCCCCCTTTTTTCTTTTGTGCTGATCCGACCCCTCCCATCTGTGACTGATCCGAGATACGATCCAACCTGTGAGCTTTATCATCTATTGAGACACTAGAGGTGAGCATAGTTATGCTGCCAATTTTTGTAAACAATTATTAACAAGTAAACAATTTAACAAGTGAAAAATTAAAGAAGAGTCGGCTACATCCTCCCGTCTAACCTTCAGCCCTGCAGGCCACCGCTCCCAGATCTTGGCTCGCTTGTGGCACTTCAAGTAGAAGTTGGCATGGATTGACAGCTGGGTTGATTGTCACGATACCTTATGTGCAGAATATCCACATACAGTATATATATGTATGTATCCACAGATATCCACATGGGACTTCTCTGACACCCACAGCTGTAGACCGATGACGTTCTAGGGATATAAGGGCCACTGATGGCGGTTTCAGGATACGAGGGTTCGATTTCCTGCCTTTCTCCGTCCCCACCTCGGGCCAGGAAAACCACAGCAGTGGCTCTCTCCTTTTCTGTAGCATTTACCCAATGATAAGCCACTTTTTCATGACTAGCTGGACATCATAAAAATGGCGGCACATGTGAGGCTGGCAATACAACCAGGAATCAGAGGGGCAGTCAGAAGAGTAGACACTAGTTTTATTCTCAGTATGAACTTTAAGGCCAGTAACAATCCTGCCCTCAGCATAGTCAGTTATATCGGATATCTGTTAGAAAATGCCACAGGGAAAGATGTTCTATTTTGGATTGTGCTGCTGAAATAGCAGGATATGAAGCCAGGAAAGACCCTACAATAAGCGTTTATAATGGCCAGTCCCGATCGACTGTCTTTTGTGGGCTCAGAGATGATTACACCTCTACTATCCTCCAGTACTCCACGAGTGTGAGGACATCCGGTATGTTCCAGGTGACCTTAACTACTGGAGCAGCAGCATCCCCCAGATAATGACCACTCTGAACCCCAGAAGCAGCGTCATCACCCCATAAATACAGGGACCAGATGGACTGGCAGTGGCAAAGATACCAACAGTCACTTTTCAAATGGACAAATTCTTATAATATTGTGTTTTGTGGAGGTTGTGGTTCAGTTACCATGGCCAAATGGTTTCTAAAAGTGTAAAATACACATTTTCAGTGCGCTCTCAACCTGAAGGATGCCGTGTTTAGATATTTTTCATTGTTCAAGTGCCAGGTTCAGGGGAAATCCAGGGTCATTGTTGAACCTTTTTCAAATAAGGCAGACTTACTGAGCTTGTAACTGTTTAACACATTACTCAAAAAACAGCACTCTATGGCTTGAATCTCTGTGAAAAGGGTCTTTCTAGGAAAGGATTAAGATGTTTATGAAGGACATGGTGACTTTGATATAACAGATGGGTTGACTTTTCTGTATCCATTGATTCAGTCCTGATTGATCACTGTGTGAGTTAGAGTGATGTAGATATGGGCTCACTATGGACAATTGCTTTTAGTGGTACACACCAACCAATTGTGTAATGCTGGTTTGAAGCACTGATATGAATCAACCGGGGACTACCAATCTAAAATAAATTTGCAGTATATTATCTAGGTTACTTAAAACTACAAATTCTTTGGGATATAAAGTTAATTATAAGGTGTTACTTGGATTAAAACAATATTATATACTACATGAAAATCTGTTTTTCAAATTATGATATGATAACCCTTACATCAGAGAATCATTTCCTAAAAGACAAATAAATAATTAAGTACAACAATAATATGATAATATGTTATCAATAGTAAACAGAATTCAAAATTGCGTATATAAAAAACATTAACTGCTAAATTTTTACTATCGAATACTAACATAAACAAATTCAATGTAATGTTTGATCAATCATCCGCATTTGTTGCATTGCTGATTGAATGAACATGTAATGGAGGGAGAGAGGAGACAGATTTTGGAATGTGTGGATGTATATCTGTGTATCTGTGGAAGTTTGTGGAGGTTTGTGTGCGTGTGTGTATGTAACAGCTGGATAACATCACAGGGACCGGAGTCAATCTTACACTGTTGATTAAATCTTTTGCTCCTCTGAACATAATGCGAACCAGATGCAATAGTGTCAAAAATAAACTTTTTTTCATTAACAATTATATCTGCATCTGGAAATGTTATCTGGATAAAGATCAATAATTAGATCACAGATCTCTCTATAAGAGATTTTGCTTCCCTCTGTATTGGATGTCAATATATAAATAAGGTAGGTGGAGTGGAATATTCTAACAGAAAAATAAAGCACCAAATTAGTGGAGCTTCTTTGTTGACTATTCTTCAATAAAGAAAGTCAAGTAAAACGGTAGGGAGGTAAAGTAATCGGCAAAAACAATGGGTACTTTTACTGTGTAGAATTGATTAGAGAGTGCTCCAGTAGGCTTAGTTAATCATCACTTTCTGCACATACTGTGTTCACTTCTTTAGTTATTAGGAATTTTCCAAAAATTGGAATGTGAGAAAATATGTTATATACTTGTAAGAAAAACACATACATGGAATATCACCACATAACCTACTCTTGGCTCCCTAGCTCTGTTAGAAAAAGTGCATTTTTCCAAATGTATATGCCAGGGAAAGCCCTGCTGGTTGTTTCATGACACATTTTGAATGTTTCTGAAGCGTGATAAGAAAATGGAAAAGCATATGTTTTACCACAGGGATTTATTGCCTGAGAAAAGCACTAATGTGCACAGTGCAATTGTAACTGATGATACGTGTAATTCTGTCTGAATTTAAGTCATGCGTTGTGCTCTACTTTCTTCAGTTTCCAAACACCATCAGTGAAACACAATCAGTACATTTTTAGATGTTCTGCTCAAACACTGCAATGGACCTGAATTACTTACACTTTTGCCAATGGCAAAGCAGGAGCACTAATAAGAAATGTGGCTTTTCAAGATATTCTTAGCTCTACAAAGGCTTTGCCAAATGTACCCCAGATTGACAGGCTCCAGTGAGATTTTCACATTCAGTATTAACACCGAAACTATAACCCAATGTCATTTATTCAATATGAGACAAGAGCTATCTCAGAAAATGGATTAAAGCTGATGCACATTTGATGAGTTGTTACGCCTTTTTGAGACTCATGGAATGAAACCTCACCATTCAGACTTGTTTTCGCTCTAAAATACTAAGGATGATAATAACAATAATAACAATTGTTATATCTTATCACAACCCTTGATGTGATTCCTGAAGAAATCCCTTTATGCATTCTGTTCCATTTTTTTCTGCCTTGTTATCCTTGCTAAAACTGTGGGAAACACAAATACACAATTAAAGATTAAAAGCTATATGATATACTTAACATTTTAAAAGTCATGTTAATTTAAAGTAGTGATTATGGTTAAATGAGCCAAGTGAATCACACTTTATGCTCAATTGAAACATCATATGTGTAAGGAGACATATTTCCCTAAATTACCCTTTTCAACATATTATTTTATTTTATTACTAAACCTTTATTTAACCAGGGAAGTCCACTTGAGATTAAAAATATCTTCTCCAAGGGATACCTGGCCAAGACAGGCAGCAGCATAGTTATTTTGCCCAGAAAATACAGAATAATATTTTCAATATATTTGTTCATAATGCATCATACCATAATATTGACGTCATCCAGCATCACACAAAGTTGTTTGATATGTCTGACAATGAGGTGACATTTGTGTGTTGGTCCATTCAATTATGGAAATAGCCCTTGCAAAATGCTGTGTTTTAATGAATAGGATACATGCAATTCCTTTTGGTATTGGATGTATTTTAATGCAGAACTCGACTACATGGAACTGTGACAATCTGTGATTTTCTTTAAAATAAAAAGTTTTTAAGTAAACCGTCAACGGTTGAAATGTTGTATAGTGATGCCTATTTTTCCTTTTACAGTATAGCATAAGGTGTGAGAGAAAAAATGTGTTTAAGTTGATAATTTGTTTAATCATTGCGTACATTTAATGTATCTTACACCTTGAAAAACAGCAGATTTGAGTGTCTGAAAGCCACAGATGACATGAAAACACAACCTTAAAAGTCCCTTTTCCCCAGTAATTTCCCCCCTCCACTTCAAATAGTCAGAACCCATATCTAAATCAAGTGTAATCCATGCAAATTAGTTTCTCTTTAAGTACAGTATGATTTTTTAATTCATTCTCCACATTGACTTAGAGGTTGCAGCTGTGGGTCTGGTGAGAGTAGTCAACCATTTCATAACATATTATGTACTTTAAAAAATAATTTGATATTCAGCACTTTAAGGTTGTTTTCATGTATTGTACTTCTTGCTATTTAGTATGAATTACATGCAATCATCACTTTTGGTTGAACTAATAGAGAGCCAATAGTTATTCAGAGACTTCATTTTCACGCACTTATTCTTTTCTTCTGTTATTTCCAGTTCCTAAACCCAAACGCCACCCCCCGTGTCTGCTGCTTTCACCCGCCTTGGTTGTGAGCACATGCAGTAGCATATGGCAGCTTTTATCTTTTGTACTCCGCTTTTCAGGAAATCCTTGTAAAATGATTTACATACCAAGCTGATAAACTAACAACCACCGTTCATTTCATTTATATTAAAGGCACCCCGTCTCCATTTGTTAGATAAGAACTGGAGATGTTTGCATTAAATCCAACAAATTCTCTTCTTTTGATTTTGTACCAAAAGCACGTCACATTGAGAAGATTGAAGGTGAGAAGATTTGGTGAATGTTGGGTCCTTACATTTTTCTTCAGGTTACATTATAATCAAATCAAGCATGTATTTTCTTTACTGTATCCTTAAGAATGCTGGCAGGAAGGATTTATTTTCATAATCTTTTGGCAAGATATAACATTACACCTTTCCTGCCATCCATCCTCCATCAGGAACTTTAAAGATAAAGAGATTTACCTGGAAGCGCCTCGCGCTCCTAAAAAATACATTTAAACTAATGCACTTTCCAGCCACTTTCATTTGTTTCTTTCAGTTTTTACTGTGAATCGAGCTCTGTCACTTGATTAAAGGACACTTCTGAAAATGCTGTTGGAAAATTGCTTTTCAAATTAGAATTGAAGACATTTACAGAAGAGTCAATTCTGAAAACAGAGTACATCTACATATTGTCTTATATCTTTAAAGTGACCCACTGAAAGTGCAAGAGACTGCGTTGGTGGTCTTCAATAACTTCAAGATCCATTCCTTCCTTTATGCTGGCCCTCCACATGGTGCATGAGGGAAATTTAGGTTTTTATTGGTTTGCTTGGGGAAGCCATGAACATGAACAAAGAAAAACAATCCCTTTATTATATATGGTGGTAAAACGGAACCCAGAAAAAGACAAAAACTCCACAATCGTTGCGTTGTTCTTAAATTCATGGTGCTTAAGTGCTTTTCGCTCCGTCTGAAAAGCTGCACAGTGGCAGCCCTTAAGGCCTGTTTGTGTTCAGCAGTTACGTAATCGGCCTGCATTCACAAGAGATTACAGTGGGGGGCCTGTTGCTTGCTGTTTTCGCTCAGACTCTATACAAAAATGCATGTTAGTTCTAGCTGAGGAGTATTAAGAAGTAATAAATATCATTATTACCATAATAATATTTTATGAGTGAAGAACTATTCTTATCCTTTGAGGTCAGTGATATTTCATTGTTTCCTTGACTGATGAAATGATCTATTCGGAACAATTTATATAATCTAAACATTAGTGCCCTTCACTTTATATGAATTGTAATGAGTTCATATTCAAAAAAGATTAAGTGGGTGTAATGGTTGTTCGGTTTACTTACTACTTTTATGCACACAAAAATATAAGAATATACACACACCAAGCCCGTAAAGGTTTTCACTCCAATATGGTAAATTTATTAAACTTCACTCAGCGTTCATCACACTTTTTGGAACCCTGTCATGATGGAGACCTGTGTGCTCTGCTGGCCCCCACAGTGTCGGTCAATCATCTTCTATACGGCTTATCCTTAGAACGTACCTGGAGGGCTGGAATCAATCCCAGCCCCCAACCAGGTACCCTGGACCAGTCAATCACAAGGCTGACATAGAGAGACAATCAATCAGTCTCACATCTAAAGGGAATTCAGATTCAGAAACTAACCTAACCCCGACATCATGTCCTGGAACTGTGGGAGGGAGCCGGGGTACTCGGAGAGCACCCACGGGGGCACGGGGAGAACATGCATGCGTCCCACGGAAAGGCTGATGTGTGGTTCCAAACCGAGGACCTTTGTGCTGTGGAAAAGTGCAAACCACCTCACCCACACACACATACACACACCCACACCCACACACTGTCACATTTTACAAACAAGTGTCCCTTGTAAATTGCTCATAGTCTTGCAAGTCCTACAGGGCTCACTGGTGTGCATATATTTAATAGGTGAGATGTTTCAAAATAGAGCGAGAGAGATGAAATTAATTAGTGAAATTTGAAACACTAATTGCAACAAATAATATGTCAATGACAATAATCAAATGGCAAGTTTTTCTCTGATGAAACGCGGTAAATGGGACACTAGAGAGCAGGAAGGGACAGAAGAGGTGTTTAGCCAATTCAGCATAAGAGCAGCATGTATCATTGGCCAAAATGAGCTTTTTCATATACATGTCGGTATCGCCACACGTGTTAGCCAGTAAGTATCTAGCTAGCAACTCGCAAGTATCTAAACCAAAAGGATGTAAATGTTTATGCAAGACTAGGCAGCCCTATTGAACGTTGTTGAAAAGCTCCAAGCAATACCCATGTCCGTAGCCTCATTATTGCCTGAGTTTCAAGCGGGTGCTTATGCTTATCAAAGAGTGAATTATCAAGCATGACATAAACAGGCATAATTAGACCATCAATCAAGTAAATTAGTTATGGATTATTTCTCTGTAATTGACCCTTTTGTATTATGGGGTTTAAAGTGAAGCAGAACCAAACATTTTTACAGTGGGCTGTTTCTGTGATTTGTGTTTTACTTTCTGCCTCTTATTAAAATAGAAGAGTATTTTTCTGGGGATGAGATCAGAAAATTCCAGCAATAACAGCATCTCTGGCCAGATAAGGGACTTGCTTGAAATGTGTCCAAAAAAGCAGAAGAAAGAGAATGGAAAGAAAAGGGGCCGGAGTGGGTTTTAAGTGATGAATCATAGTCTAATACACAAGGCAAAGCTTTCCTGTGAGCAGTCTATGCCAATATGGCACTTTTAGGATCCTGGAATGTAAATGCGCTCTGAGCTCCATGAATGAACTTGACGTGCTGTATCTGAGGAAATAACAACAAAAGACCTGCCGATGTGTGGAGGAGGTTTGCATTGAGGCACTGCTGGGCCCTCTGCTATACCTGAGTGAGCGCTCAGACAGGTTTCCAGACACTCTTTTGCTAAAGCGAGCAGCAAGTCTGTGATTGTGATGTCTTGAGATGTTTACTGCAGATCCGTGCCCGAGTAGGCGCGGCAGAAGCCTGCGGCTGTTTCTTGAAAAATGACTTGACCAGAAAGTCGAATGAGCAGTTTGAGATTTGGCCGCGATTTATTCAAATCACAGTGTTTTTCAGGTGTATAGTGGTTGTTGGGTTTGCTTACTTCTATTATTCTTGATTCGTGCTGCTTCATGATGCATGAGGCTCAATAGGTAGATCATAAGAAACGTAATACACACCCTAATACACACCCTTCAGAGAACAATAGAGTCTTAAAACAACATATATGCAACCTTTTCCTGGTTTCAGCTTCTATCTATATCGTGTTAGACAAAACAAAGATGATTTCCATATGAGTGCAGTACCATACACCAATCTGTGATGGATGTCTGCGTAAGTGACATGTTATTAATTAAGTTATTACTAAGAAACTCAGCCTCAAAATGAATGAATTACTCAACGCAATTTGATCAGGATGCAAAATAATCCTAACAGAGATCAGTGCAGGGATATTGTGGTGAGCCAAACAGCAAAAGACCCCTGTCAGCTAAGCAAACACGACCCAAAACATACCACTCCTTTTGCATTAATACATTTTAAACAGAAAAGAAGGACAATCAGAAGAAATAGCATTAGCTATTCTGAGGCTAACTTCGGCTGCAAAACACAGTTGACGTTGTATTTCTAGAGGGACTTGAAAGTTTTCCCATTCACTTCACAACAGTTTTATTCAGAGCCAGCATCTAGCAGCCGTCAGGGAGCTGCATCTTAAGGCACTTCCACAAGAATTTCAACATTCAGCCAGGGTTGTTCTAGGCTCAGTATGGCATCTGTGGAACTTGGCATTTCTTTTTGTCCTCTCACAATTACTGAAAGCTTCCAAAGTTTAGAGACTTTTAACTGGAAGCATTTAGCCATTTTAGCTTTAAATTCAATTGCATTGAGGTCTTTATTAGTTTAAAAATCGCACTCTGCCATCTTGGTTTTTGCATGCAGCTGGATTTTGACTTTTGGATGAAGTGCAGGTGGTGCAGATTCTTAGCTCAGTGAAAAGTAGTCATTCTGATGGTTGCTAGGAATATTGCTCAGGAAAAGCCTCTCTCTCTCTCTATTAGTGTGTTGCCTGTCTTAATCTAAAAATCGTATCTAGACAGCAAAACAGTAGCGGCAGGAGCCACATTAAAAGTAGCGAAAGACTGCTGTGACAATGGCTGCTGTTGTTTTTAAGCAATAGGCCTCTCTCGGTGTTTGAAAATGTCAGTGTATTAATTAATGTCATGAATTCTGCTGACCATCTTTTTATGAATATATCCTGAGGCTTAACTCTTCTTTGTCTATCAGAACTATTTAACCCTATCGGCGCAATCAAGCTCATTTTCTTCAACATCGGAGCCACTCTGATATTCATGACATAAAGATTAAACCAGATGTCTGACTGCATCTGTTTTACGAATATAGTTCCACACATAAATCAGAATTCATGCCTTTAAATAATCATCTACAGAGACTGACAATAGGGTTGATCAATTTCATTGCTATATCCATTATATATTGGACATGTAACTCTTTTTTAAAGTTTTGATTGTGGCAGCATTAAAGGTTAACCCCCTTCAACTTGAATTCCTTATTATTGTGACGACTATTCCCCAGGCTGCTGTTTCAAAAAATGATTACAATATAGATATGGAAATCGTCATTCGTTTATCGTTAAATTTTGCTTAATAGTTTGGAAAGCACGGTTTAAGTCAAGCCTGATGTCGCAATGATCCCATGTCAGTTCCACACGACGAGGCAGAGCTTATTAATTAAACATTGAATTAAATCGGTACTCAGTGATGGCCAATCTGCATTGATATCCAGACTAAAAAATATATTTTTTTGAAATTCAGAATTTCTTTTTTAAAAAGACTTATTTCATGGTGTGACTTATTTTCCATTCTTACTATTGTAGTCATTGTCCGAGGAGGTAATGGTTGTGGAGAGCCTCTGTCTTCAGTATTGAATAACCGCTGTCCTGTGTTCCAGTTGTCTGAGTAGTGATGTGTGTGTGTGTGTGTGTGTGTGTGTGTGTGCGCGCAGTTGCCTGCAGGCGAGGCCCATGCTGCAGATATCTGTCACTCACGTATTCCAAAGAGCTTATCACAGAGGGAACATTTTCTGCTTCACCAGTTATTTGAATTGAGATTTTTTTCTCCGTACGTCTGCCTAGTACAGATTCTTACAGGATGAAATTGGCAGTATTAATACAAAACCTAGATATTAAATAACAGATTTGTACTGTTATTTGATGTAACTACCAAACTATTTCAAAATTCATCTTACATTAGTAAAAAGCATTGAGGAATGGATGATGTCTGCTGACCTCAGCAAAGAAACTAATTTTACAGTTTTTTGTGGGCTGAAAGAATTTAAAGTGTAATCGTCGTAGCCATAAGTGAAAGTCGTTTGATGTGGTGGGTCTGTGTTCTCACAGTGGGTATTAATGTCCATGCCGTGATGGAGCAGATGGTAAGGGTTAGCTGCCTCGAGTGGAAGTCCTGTACAGGCATCTGTTAATTGTTCTTCAAGACAAACACAAGTTGCTACTGTGTGTAGCAGCTCTTACTGGCGGTGACTTTCTGAGTTTCATCAGTTTATTATTATTAACATCATACAAACATCAAGCGCATGCAGTTACCACACGGGCCAGAAAGATTGCAGCCAGAAAGATTGCAGCCGACCCCTCCCACCCTGGACATGAACTGTTTGTGCCCCTTCCATCCGGCAGGAGGCTGAGGTCCATCAGGACTAAGACGTCCCGCCACACGAACAGTTTCTTCCCTTCGGCAGTCGGGCTCATCAACAGAGCCCGGGCCCCCCCTGACTGACTCTGACCCCCATGCTCATCATCACTGTCTCACTTTCACCTGTCACCCGTCACTTTGTTTAGCTGGTGCACTTTATCCTTATTCTTATTTTTATTCCTAATTTTATCTTATCTTATCTCCTCTAACTTACTAACCCATAGCTTTAGCTTTAGTTTTTAGCGTACTAACCCATAGCTTATATTTTATATTTTATTATACTTTTATTTTATTCTATTTTTATCTCATTTGCACTATGTTGTCTTATTGTACTGTCTTCATGCACCTTCCGCCAAGACAATTTCCATGTATGTACAACATACTATGGCAATAAATGTTTCCTGATTCCTGATTCCTGATTCCTGTAATACAGGTATGGACTGTTTGCTTTTAAGGTCTAACTGCATAGAATTTGCAAGTTTTTTCTGATGTCCAACGTGACTGAATGCACAAAAGCATCATGATTGGATCAGAGATTGTAATAACTACCCTAAGTACAGTAACACATTAAAGTTTGCATAAAGCTTCCTAGGTTACATGCTCCCAATGTGTCTGTCAACTCAATGTCATTTCAACACCTAGCACAATCAGAATAATCTAATGATGCATTTAAGGAATTCAGCAGATTCATTTGGACATTGGGGTAATTGATTGCCTTTTTATCACCACTTAAATTCATGGAGGACAGCTTAAAGTGCATTTATTTGACATGTGTGTTTGTGCTTTATTTGCATGTAGTGAGCGTGGACAACTGGGTAGCCCATGCCGACTAACCGATGGCATCAATGCGGAGGCGTAGCTCAAGCCTTTTTTGCGCTTTTAACTGCTAAGGGGAATAGTACGATTTGCTTTGATTTTCAAATTTAGGAACTCTAAATAGTGTTGAAGTTCACAGGATAATATCTGCATGTCAATGCAATACAGAAACCGTCCTAGATTTTTAGACAAATCACATAAAAACTTTAATAAAATGTATCTTGACATTTGTAATCTTAGTATATTACTTGGCACTGCTGCTTAAATGCATTGCTTGCCACACATTGATTTGGCCTCTGTGTGCACTGGCAAGACCCATACTAATTCCTCAAGTAAGATATTCAGCCATTGCCCTTTTAACAGCACCAAAGTTTCCAGACAAACTTCACAATAATAACCAATTGGCCCCTGAGTCCGGTGTTGTGTTGTTGCCCAGAATTTATTTGTCCTCCCATAAATTATTCAGTATTTTGCATCGACTAACTGCCATACCTTTAAGGTTGCGTACTAAGACCTTGGCACACCTTGCATGTTAATATGGTCAGCCTCACAAGGTGAAAAACAATCCCAAAATGACCAAGGCTGTATTGGAGTTATCCTTAGAAGAAGGGGTTTTGTCATGCTCTGTTATTGTTGGTCAACTCTCTGTTGTGCCAAGTGGTCTGTACTTCATTGTATTTCAGTCCTGTGTGTCATGCTCTAAGCTTGTTGCTATCTGAACTCAGTAACAGCTTGTTGGTCAGAATGTCAGATTATTGTACTGTGGAAGGCTCCTTTGTTTTTCAGGCCAAAGTAGTGTGAGGTATCGTGACCTGTCACCATCAGGAGGTCAATGCAGATCCTCAGTCCATCTGTCGATACACATCTACTGTGAGGACACATCCCATCCCCTTTGACACTCAAGGCAATTGCAAGCGCCTGACGGACAAATGGCAGCCTGAAGCCGAGATAAAACTTGCTCGCCTCCGACCATATTGCTTACATTTGGTCTGGCAGGTAGTCAGGAAATTAAGCTGTTCGCGGCAGTCGTGGGCACCTCATACGACAATTCAAAGTTCCCTTCTTCTTAAAGGCACTAGACTATGATAATAATAATAATAATACACTACGATTACTATACCGCTGGTTCAGAAATCCCCCAAAAATGTGTTTAAACTTCTAATAATTTGCTAATATTATACAATGTTGCAAGTCATGATTACTTATTTGTACTGTTAATTATTGATACTAATAGAAACCCCTCAATTTAGATCCTCCAGAATTGACCAGCCTGTCAGCTTAAATGAAGAATTCAATTTGAAACCTACTCCAAACAACAGCTGTACAGCTAAAACATCCCTCTCCACTGCCAGCGCCCACTAACAGGAAGCTCAGAAATATGCAACACTGACAGCATGTGAGGTAACAGGAAACGAAGACCCTCTAACTTTAATACATTTAAATGGCTATCTCCTGATGCCACCTGGGGCTCCCACAGTGCATTCCTACTGCAAGTAAAGACCCACTGATCAGCAGGTAATACATGCTCTGGAAGTTTGGCACCTAAGCCTTCACGTAAAGTGGTAATGGTATGATTAACTCCTGGAAGTGCTGCAGGAAGTTGAGGTGATAAGACAGCCGGAGGAAATGACGCCTGCACGACGTGTTGCTTTGGTGTCTAAGGTAACTGGTGACTAAGAATACTCAGAATACTCAGAAAATACAACATGCAGCACAGGCTTTGAATTGATTGTCATTGGTCTTCCACAATGTAGTCTGTAAATAAACAATACAATATTGGAAGAAGTTTCTAGACCTGACATTCCATGAACACAAAAACAGTCAAATCTTACCACGCTGTCTGGTCCAGTCTCAAACAATATGTGCACCAACATGGGGACGGTCTTGTAATGATGCAAATAATCTGTAAAAGAATGTAAAGAATCTGTTCTAATCTGTTCTAAGCTTTCATCATCAATGAAATTGGCTCAACTGAGAGGAATCATTATTTTTGAGTTAATCTAAAGTTTCAGAATGTAAGAAAACTTATTTTTCTTTATTCTTGGGAAAATTATTAACTTTAAAATTCAATAATTGTGGCAGTCAAATTGATTCACATTGATTTAAAGAAAAAAATGCGTTGTACCTTGGTAAATAACATCATGATAAATAATGTGTGGACATTGAGTCTGAATAAAGTTTGATTGATTAATTGATTGAATGTCAAATATTCTAGAATTAACCACTTCCTGTTGGTGGTTAAAACAGCAATAATAAATTAAACAATTTATACCAGATGTAACCAATAATTGCTTGCTGCTTGACCATGTGGAGTTTGCATGCATTATTTCTCCCTAAAAAATATCAATAATGCATTAAGATTTTTTTCCTTGTGAGGCCCATCTGATGTAGTGTGAAAAATGTACTGTTTGGTTTTGTTAGTTCAATCAGCAGAGATCGGTGTAAAACGTTATGTTATGGATTGTTACTTTAGCCTGTATACTTGAATACTGAAAGCATCCAGTCCAGTGAGAGTATCCTTCTGACCGTTTGCAGACCTGATGTGCTGACATCAGCCATCTTGCTTCTTTAAACAGCCTATTAGCTTGGGTACAGAAGTGCTGATGTGGTGGCTCGGGCTGCATGCAGGTCAGTTCTTCCTCATTTAAATGAATTCAGGCAAAGATTGCCACACAAGCCCACTTCCAGTCGCTCCATGCCGGAGGTTGCGTTGCCTTGCTTACGGGCAACTTTGAGGTAATCACTAACCGATTTTCCCCAAATGATATGTGGATTTGAAATTTGGGACCTTCTGCTTGTAAGTCTGCTTTGGTTTACTGCCCGCAACATAGGCATAACAAAAGGTTTATATTTAATGCATTTTAAGATATTTTGTCATCAGTATAGTATAGTAGTATTATAGTATTATAAATCATAAATCATAAAGAGTTTTGCAACATCTTAATGTGTTTTTTGTTAACTAAGCTTTGAAGTGTAAGCAATGTTGAAACATTTACCTCGCCATTAAGACCCTTTTTAAATGCTTGTGCACTCTTGCAAAATTGTATTTTGTGTTTATGATCAACAGAGTTGATCGTTTATGGTCTAATGCAGGGGTGCCCACACCTTTTGGGCTCGCGAGCTACTTTTCAATTGAACGAGTCATGGCGATTTAGTCGAGCGAACGAATGCTAGCGGGTAACCAAGCGAGAGAATTGTCACAACCATTCCACACATTCTTCGTCATTACCTTACACGGATGACTCGCAGTGACCTATTGGGCACCTCTGGTCTAATGCCATCAGATTTGTTTTTCTGACCTTCCAGGGTTTCTGTATTATGCCAAGTCATTCTATGTAGTCACACGGTTATCAGATATGTATATTTTTAATTCCTGCTGCAAACTCAATACAGTAGAAAATTCAACAGCATTGTGTTTTTCCAGGAACTGTATTTTGGATACTCTGGATATTACACAAACCTCCAAAAGACTTGTTTTCATTGGAATTTCTTTCTAAACTAAGTAGTAGAGGGAGGTCTTTAAATTATTCAGTGTCCTGGGCTTTGTTTGACCTCCGCCTTTGGGCTTAAGCCAAACCCATCAGAATGGTCGAATACTCTTATTCATAACTGAAGCCGTTTTTTATAATATGAATGAGTCGACCCTTAAATGTAAATCACTTGCAACGTGGCTGTACAGTATATTCACAGTCCACGATGTATTTAGCCGTGAATGCTCACCTCAGCTTGCCTTGCCAGCTCCTTCAATTTGCTAAACAAGATAACCAACTAAAATTGCAAATAACGGCTCGGCAGAGGAGCACACTCGGGGTGAAGGAAGTGTCTGAAGAGCCAATACCAGGGATTATCAATTCAATATGATCTCCCACGCTCAGTCATTACAGCAATATGTTGTGTGTGCATTCTCCAGCACAGTGCTTTGTAAGAATCACTTAAGTTTAAAAAGATAATCATTCCCAGACAGTTTGGGCGTAGAGGCTCTTATTATAAAAGATGACTATCCAGTAAAATCTAACATTTGCATCAATGCGGAACATCGCTGCGGCTGTGGAGAATATGGAATCCGCTGTGTGACAATGACATCCTGAATGTGGAAATTATACATTATGATTTAAGAACAATTCAGAAAATTCAGAAACTGCTAACGACGCCTTGTACTCATTCAACAAGTTCAGCATTCATCCAAACACACTTATCCTTGCAAGGTTGAAAGCTTTAAAGGCAGACAAATGGCTCCTTTTATTTCCTCGGCTGTGAGTTTGTCTCCATTATGCAGCATTGGCTGTGAGATGTGGTTTGCACAGAGAAAGGCTGATGGTTGCTTGAGCAAAGTGCCTTTCTTAAGTGAAGGACAGATTTTTGTGTGAGTGTTATTTCCATCAGAAATTATATGTTTTTGAGCCAAAAGTATTCTTCACATTAATTTCATCAGAATTTTTTGGAATATATGTTAAATCATCTGGAGGAAATTGTTTACAATTTAAAACGAGAGCGATACCAAAACCCTCAGAACTCAAAAGAGCAATTTTTGACTCTTTTTCAAGCATTACAAACCTCATCTGTAGACTAGTAATAGGGATTAAAACATCACTCCTAAACTCACTTTTTAGTACACCTATGTTTTGTTTTTTCAAGCCAAAGGAATGTGTGCATAATATATAATGTAGGAAGGCTGCATTACAAACTAGCAGTACAATGCAACAGTGCATGTAGTGTGCAACATAGAAATGGCACATGACCTCAAGAAGCAGTTAACTACGATGCTGTGAACTACATTAAAGAGTTGACAGTCACTTTTATTTTTTAAGATGGTGTCTTCATCCTCATAATATCCGATTCACTATGAACAGTTAAATGTACCTAACTGTACTGTAGAGTTAATGCCACCTTACTGTCGATATGGAGGTTAGCATATCAATATCAAGGTAAGAATTGTGCAATATTGTGATATGGCCATTTTCTAGCCCAAATTGTATCACACAACAATCGGCTTAGAAACTAAACGAATGGTGCCTCTCTGATTAAAAAATATTAGTGTTATGCAGCACAATATGAAAGTTGTGGTGTTTTTGTTAGAGTGTGTGTGTGTGGGGCGGGTTCATGGAAAGATCACAGGCAATTGTGCATTTCTAGTCCATAGAGACTACACTTATTTCCCCTGAATCCAATGTTATCAAATTAGATATTGAGGGGAACTTATTTAATGAGCAAAAATCCTATATTTATTTTGAATTTTAATATTATGTTAAGCTTTGACTATGATGTTTAAAGTAAAGAATCATTGTGTATAAATGTAAATGTTAGTCGGTGCCAAAAATTCTTTCTAGACATACTCTTGTTAAAAATGCAGTGCTTTGCAATTAGGTCTCATTAGCATTTTTATTTAATGTAAATCATGTTATTTCTACCACTTGCTATGAATTATACATATTATAATGCAATCAAACTAATTTACCTCTCATATTGATGATGACGGGGAGCATTGAAATTGCATTATGTATGTAGTCTATGAGTATGAGTCTAGTATGAGTATGTAGGTCTCTAAAAACATTGTAACGTTAGTAGAATAAACAAGATTTGAGTTTCTCTTTAATTTTGTACAGTACAATATTTACTGCAAAATAATTCATGTTTGACCTTGAAATAAGTAATGCAGTTTAAAATGCCTATATAAGGCCAAATTTAGGGCGTGTCTAAACACAGACATATCCCCCATTTGCTTGTTGTAGCAAGCAAGAGATGTTATTTTTTATCATGATTTAGATTCAAAGCCTGCATACTAATACAAAACATGAATAAGTATAAGTGAAAATTAAATTTTAATCTGTTATCCTGATCATCTGAGACTCAACATAACATGTGAGACACACAATATATAAAGGCTGTTAATATCTCGTGTGTTTGCTCTGTATGCAGTATACTGAGCGCACACAGTCCAGGCTGGGTGCATGTCAAGTTGCATACTAGAAGAAAACAGCTGCATCTGCAAGAGGAAATAAGCCTAAACTGAGATAAAATTACATATCCAGCGCTGTCAATCCAGGAGGTATTTGGAAGTTGTGTACCGTGGAGGGAAAAAACTATACAAAGTGCACTCACAACATTTTGAACAACATTTTGGGAGTTTGTATAAAAATTCTAAGCAAACTTTTTCACATTACTTTAATATTAAACAGTGGTGTGGATTGGGAGTTTCAACACTTTCAACTGGAGTAGTCCTTCACCAGAGGATATTCACAAAATAACCACAAACTTATTTGAATATTGCATATTGCACTCTTTCAGTTACACTCCGGGATATACATCAGTGGATACACGGGTATAGTTGACAAATAATTTGAATAATAACGGAGCGCCTGTAGATCCATCTTTGATGCCTATGACTGTAAACAGCTGCTGAAGCAGAGGATGCCTTGTTATTATGAATGCAGAAGTGTTGAAGATAACTCTTCGTATTTGCACAGCAAAATGTCCCCTCTCTCTACCTATAATGCACCAGAGATGGTAATAAACAAGATTTTTTTTTTCTTCAATTCGTCATGCCTGTCTCTGGTCAAAGTCAACTGAACTGCCAAGAACCTATGAGCTCATTTCCATATTGTTTGCAGTTGTATAATGACTCAAAATTAGCTTCTAATTAAATCTGAGGAATTCACAGTTGAGTGCAGACAGTGTGTGTGTGTGTGTGTGTGTGTCTGTGTGTGCAAATATCTCAGTGTGAGTGTGGGCTGCGTCCACTGAAATTCATTTAGTAGTTCTTCACGGAGGAGGCAGAAAATAATGAGTGATACTCAAGCGAAAATATATAATTAAGGATCAAGTTTACTTTGAGCGAAGGTAGATGTTGTTTGTATCAGATCTGAGGGTGACTTCATTTAAGTCATTGGGTTTTCTTTTCAGAACGTGTCAGATTTTGAGACGATCTCTCAAAATTCGGGCGTAATTCAATCAAATGTCTTTGAGTTTGTCTCACAGTGGAATATGTCTGACACAAACTTAACATGTTTGTTCTCAAAGTGGGAGAAATTGGCTTCAGTTGTATTGATTCTTTTATCCGTGTTTCTACACCATGTGCATTTCAAATTCTTTTTTCTTATCCAGCCTGCTACTGCATGGTGGCTTCCCTGAAAATAAAATCCCATATCAATAACTTGCTTGATGTTAGGGCATGCCATCAATCAAAACACATGCGGGATGCTGCAAAGTAAGTAAGCCTGCCTCTCGTCCCAAGCCTCTATTGCAGACTCTAAACTGCACTTAGCCGTTGACGTCCATTTTACTTGAATATAGCTTTATGACGTTTTTAATTGCACTATAAGCTCATATGCAATTCTAAAAAGTTACTACACAATGCAAGTACATTGCAGTAAACTGTTTAGCTACTTTATTTAGCTGCTGTACAGAGGCAGATGGTTTGATTTGTATGTGGTCGTTAAACCACATGTCCTCCTCGCTCATCGGTTATTTGAATTTGCATTTAAATGTGTTTGACCTTGAGACATTGCACACGCCGTCTCCTCTTTGTTGTTTCACACCTTTAATTGGCTAATTATTTTTGGTTTTGTGCTCAGCCTGCTTCATTATATTTTGTGTTTGTTTTTACTTTCTCGTTGGTTACTGCTGAGAGGTGATTAGGTAGGAGATTTGTAAGTGTTGGATTTTCTCGGTAATTTATTTTGTAGGGATTCAGTCAATTATTTTGGAACTTGGCAAACATAGTGTCAAACTGTAAATTGCGATAAAGCCTGCCCCCGCTGTAAAAGGTAGTCATGTGAGAAGATTAGCAAAATTTAAATTGACCAACTGACGGCGAGAGCTGTAGTTTGGTCTGTCGGAATAAATTAAATATGATAAACAGTCTCGTGGAGAGTCTGCACGGGGATCACGGGACAAGAGCTTGTGCACTAGACCCACCTGATCACAGCACAGGTGGCAGGTGGCAATGTGGGCCAAGACTGAAAACGCTGTGTGAAATTAAACAAATAGTGGTGTATTGTTGTCTGTGTTAACACAGGCTTTTGAAGCTCTGACGGCTTTGGAGGCTTTCATACGCAGAGGTGCTTTGCTTTGCTCATCAACACCACATTTCATCATCATTTTAAAGATTCTCCAACCTGTCGAGCGGAAGTCAGATTAATTGACAGTTACAAACGCATTTCATTTTGTGGTACAGTTGATGGATGATGACATTTGTGTTGTGCATTGGATCAAATTGCAAATGAAAAATCCTATGGGAGGAGCCTGCAATGAGAGAAGCTTTCCATGGCTGCAGAAAAACAGAAAGTATCTTATCTTTAAAGCTCAGCATTACAGCATTACTCTCTAAAATTAAGGAGAGCAAAGGTAGATCTAGTTTCCATCTGTTTTTTTTCTGTATTTTTTATATTTTTTTCTAAATCTAACACACAGGTAGTAAATGAACTGATAATGCAACATTCTAATTAAATTCCATTATGTGTTAGTCTGCCTGAGGTGCATTAATGCTAATAAAGGGTACCGACTAAGGTTTTCTACAACAAATTACCTTTACATTTTTCCCCACCCAAGTCTTTTCAGTTACCCTGGAAACCTTCTCCCCCTGCCCTTCAGGAGCATTAGCACATGGCCTTTTTACTGTCAAATAGCTGTTGCATCACAACAACAGTTTTTCATTTTTCTCAGCCATTTGTGCATGACATGAACTCCAGCCAGGATGATGATGCATTAACTTCCCAATACCCCATGACACAGATTGGCAAAGCCTTGTCGGATTCTGAGGTGCGTAAGCAGCAATCACCTTCCTTTTAGTTAACACAAATGCTTGAAGCAAATGGAAATTCTATATCTATCATCTTGAGGATCAGTGATGAAAGATGTTGCAATGGCTAACTGCTAATCGGCAGGAACTGGTCTGTCAGATACCGACTCTTTTCATGACCATCATATCTGCCTCTCTCTGAAGTTCAAAGTGAACACCGCAGGTTTTGAGGAGCTTTTTTAGCTCGTATTTTCGCTTTTAATGGTGCCAATCTGTACTTGGTATAAGGTAATAGTATTTTTTTGTTTGAGTTTATTGAAATGCAATACAGTGTGTTTGTCATATTGACTCATGCACTGGTTAATGGTCCAGTGCAGGTGTTAGTTGTGACGTTCTGAACAAAAGACAACACATTTCATGTAAGGTGCTTGGATGCAAGTAATGCAGCCAACAATCAATGCAGCAGTATTCAGGGTTTACAATAAGAGGCATAGCACCGCATCCGTGCTATTATAAACTATATCCTTTGAGGCATGTACAGTTAAGCTGAACTCTCAGACTTGACCATCAAACAGATGTCAGGATAAACCGTCATCATATTATGCTCTTTATACATGTTCATTTAGAAATGAAAATGCCAATAAGCATACAGCCTTATGGTGGCTCAAGGATAAATGTAAAAACCTTTCCCTATTATGTGAGGCAAGCCGAGTGAAGAATAACTTAAATTCAAAATGTCAAAGTACCTCTTCATCTTATTCCCGCTTTTATTAGACTTTTATTAGAAATCCATCTCCTGCTGGATGGCACTTTCAAGGTGCAAGAAAATTGTTCTTGATGTTCTCCTTTAGTTTGTTGTGTTTTATGCTTATTATTGTGATTCACCTTTTTAAGGCTTAAATAATAGAGATGAAATGTCTTCATCAAGCTAAAGGACCCTGTTCAGACCGAGCCTCTTCATCTTGAAAAAAATACATAAATACAGCTTTTTGAAATTAGTTTGCACAGACCACTGACTGTTTTAGAAAGCTTCTGCTTTTGCTCCTATTTCCACCAAAAATATAATTCTTGTTTTTTTGTAACATGAAAATCCAATGCTTGGGTAGTAAGGCCTTCCAAATTTTCTGGAAGCGTTTTGTTTTTTACTGCTTTAGCAATACTAATCTTTGCAGCCCAGAGCTGTCCCATGTATTTAATATGACAAGAATATCTTTTAAAACCATTATCAGGTCACCAAATGTTCCACACTTCTAACAAACACTGATGAAATGCAATTACAAATGAATGATGGATGTGAAAGAAAAACATATCTGATAAGTTTGTCACAATTTTGTATTTCCATTTAGTAAATGCTCTGCTACACTTTCTCAAAAAAATGTTTCCTCCATCTTAATAATCTTTCCATTATCTGATATCATGTTTTGTTTTACTGCAACAAAGAAGGTGCAAATCGTTAAATAGACCTAATGGAGAAGAGCGTGACCCTATTCTCAGAGGAGCGTAAAGTCCCAAGATCAACATGAAAATTAATGAGTTCAGCCTCTAGAAAAAGCAACCACAGCACAGTAACATAATGATACAGTAGCTGGACCCAGTGTCTTGGCTGCTCTTTATGGCCTCCTCGGCATCCTGCTTTGACAAATGTGAATTATTAGCGGATGTACAGAGCTGGGAAAACATGTCCTCTGATGCACATGGAGGTCTCCAGCTTACTGGGTTGTTTTTATACATTTGAATAAAGACAATGGAATTAGGCATGAATAGAACTAAGGAAAGTGATCTGCGAGTACAGTAGTTGTCGATTAGTTCATAAATCATAAAAAATGACCGCCCTGAAGGAAGATTTGGAGTAAAAAGAAAAAAAGAAATACTGCCAACTCTTACAGTAAATAAGCTAACTGCACTAGCTCCAAACATTTTTTAAATGTAGGAATAAAGTCTGCAACTTAATGAGGATGACAGCCTTTTCCTTTCAACCGCCCTAATTATCGTTATGGACATAAACAGCCACGCTGGTCCCATCCAAAATTCTTAGCAACGTGACCATACCTTTTTAATACTAAGAGAAAGTTGATGTCTCAGAATAACCTGAATCGTCTTGTTGTTTTTCACAGTAACTTAAAGTGTATTAAAAAAAACAACCAATGTGTTTCATTTCTTTACCCGGACATGTGGTGATTACAAATTGTAGTCATCATGTCAAAGGTTGTAGCTAGCTGAGTCAAACCAGAAAAAAAGTGTGCTGAAATATAAATCGGCTGTAGCAAAGTGAAATATTGCTTGAACATAATCTTGGAAAATAGTTTTTCTCCCTTGTAATTTTTCTTTAAATGTACATCAAGTGACTTTTTGTCAAATGGCACAAAGAAAGAATTGCAGACCTCCTTCCTCTGCTGAATTATTTCCCATTACAGATGATGTTTTTGCACAACGCACAAACTTAATTGTATCCTTACAGCTTTGATGGATGAGACTCAAGGGTTAAAGCCTGTAGTTGCAGTGTTATTTTAGCTGTCTCTTCCGGTTTTCCCCGTTCTTTTGAGTAGACGAATGAAGGGAGGAATGGGCACAGTGAGGGCAATGGAGTGTGGGTTGCCTCCACCCTGTCACTTTGATAGAGTGAATACGTTACGAGAGATAATGGAAACTTTCTATTCAGCCAGGGCTCGAATAAAGAGAGCCTTCCTACTCATTCATCAACATTGATTACTGTAAAGTCTGTGGCCTGGAAAGAGCACGGGAGCACTAGTCCTCACAAAGACTCTGCTGGATTGCAGGTAGAGAAATCAGAAAACAACAAAAGTGCAACATTGCCCTTTGAAGAAACATCACCCCAATTTGTTTTAAAGAGTTGCCCTACAAGATCGGAAACACTGAGCCTTAGTGTTATGAGGAAGGTTGTACTTTCTGCAGAGATGCACAAAAAACATCTAACAGGATGCAAGGCAGATCTCGTATGGCAATTTGTCGTGCAGTGAAATGTTAAACGAGAGCGGTACAGCCTTAAAAAAAACATTTAGGGACACCATTCAATGCTGACACTGTGATTATATATTACAGGGGTGTTAAACACATTTTCGGAAAGGAGCCACATACTGCATACTGCTGCTGGCTGGAGTGAGGCCGTGATCAAAGGGTCTAACGCAGGGGTGCCCACACTCTTTTGGGCTCGCAAACGACTTTACAATCGGCTACGTCATGCCGCACGACTACTTCTGATCCACCGCACATGAGTGGTGACCTCACGGGATCTTTCTTTCCAATGGCGATCGACCTATTGGGCTCCCCTAGTCGCATGCGCTCACTCACATCAGTGCGACCCCGGTAGACTGATTAGTAATAGTAGGTACATTTATAGAAATGCAATTTTTGTCTTTCTGTAATTCTCACAATAGCAAAATCATCCAGCGGGCCGCGCCGGAACCCCCGAGTCTGACACCTATGATATGCACATATGATATAATATGAATAAAGTCACAGTGAAAAACTTACATGATAATAGCACTTCAGCAAAGGGAAGACTCCAAAACATTTTGTGACACTACTGAGTTTAGGAGGGGCAGGGTCCAAAAAGCCACCCTGGAGCAGATTTCTTTAGCACGCGGGGCTGCCCATGGCACTGCGTCCCCTTTTTTTCCACTAGAACTGCACCCTAGAGTGCCATGCATTTTATTTTGTCTACTGGAAGGGCACCATAGTGTGCACTGTATCATGTTTTATCCACCAGGCACCCAAGAGGGCACTTCTGCTGTCGCCTTCTCAAGCAGGTTTAAGATTTACATTCAGAATTTTGGCAAAAACTGTTAATTTGAAGTCATTTTTTATCCATTTAGAAAATTAATAATGCTGTTGACATTCATTTAGTCCAACAAAAATATTAATACATTTTTAAAATCCTAGAAGAGGACCTAGTTTAATATATTACCTCAGCTACGTACCAAATAATTTAGATAATTATTGTTGTTTGGAATCAAGTGGTTGTTATGGAGTTAGGACTCATCAAGATCAGTCCATGACATCAAACCCCAGCTCAAACCATGTGTATGTTGTGCTGGTGTCCAAGTTTTGTTGTCTTTTGAACAGTTCCATAAGCAAATCTGACAAGACGGGATGCAGGGCTCACCCTGCGTAGCGGCGTAATGGGGGTTGCAGTCACAGCTGATGAATGAGAAGTGCTTCAAGTATCAAGTGACAGCAATAATTGACGTTACATCATGAGCTGCTCAGTTTTCTTCGACACACTCCACTGTTGCTTGCATGTGACTGGGAGAATACTTTATAAGCGTGCCTTAAAGGTGAGCACCTTGCTTTCTGCACTTTGTTAAGGATTTGTTCCATCAGCAGTGTCTTTTCATACCCCACATCGGGCTGGCTATCAACTTAAAACTGTTTGAGCTAAACAGACCTGGTTTCCTTAATGGTTCCCAAGATTGAGACAAGAGGAGTGCTGGCAAAGCCTGCAATAGTGGGCTACCTTCTTTACTCCCCTTGGGTGATGTTTTTCTGTCCATATCGTGTAATATCCAGTGGAAAGGAAAACCTTTGCAACCTGAACATTTCAGGTTGGCAAACATGGAAAAAGAAGGATAGCAGTATGGTAATTCACACAATTACACCTTTTTGGCACACAATGCTTCTGAATTAAAGCTGTTTGTAGCAAACTACAGTCTTAGAAATAGCTTTTCTATCAAGGGGTGGTTGGCTTGATAACAAGCCTGGCGTGTTAGTTTAATCATTCCACTACAGTTTTCTGGAACCTGGTGGCCAGAGGCATTTTAAATTCAAAGAGCAAGGCTATGAACATACAAATATATATATGTATATTCTGGCAGTGCTGTGAATTAAAACAAAAGACAGAAGCAGCATCACTTGTGACCTTTCCTCACATTGTGATGAAGGGTGTATACGAAAATAGACAACTGACATTATGGTCTCATATACACCTGTAACATACAAATGTTGCAGTTTGATAAATGCTTGTCTTGGACAAATTGAGGTGCATTATGATTGCGTTATCTGAATGTAAATGCCTGTTAACTTAACATTGAGGGTGTAAGCATACATCCACAGAAATGGACAAAAGTTGTTGAAATAAATGACTCTTTTTCCCTCTTGATTCACCGTGTGCAGCTATAGCTCAGTGTGTCAGACCCTGTGAGAAGAAAGCTTTCTTGGTGAGAGTGTAATGACGCCATAATAGTTCGTACAATCAGAACAACCAGAACAATAAGAAATGAATAAGCTGCTGCGTGTCACAGCATGGTGCCGGCCAATTGTAAAGCCTATCAGTTTTCAAGCCACATCTTAAGAGGTGCTTTCATGAGTTATTCAATTGATAATTATGGCAATGTGACAACAGCAGAGTTATAAATAACAATGGCAGCTACAGTGAGTTGAATCATTTTCAATTACATCAGTTGGTCATGTACTATGTAAAAATAGGACCAATTGAAAGCAAGAAAACCTGGATTTATATGTTAGCTGAATGTATGCATAGGTAAGTACGAGCTAGTTGGTGTGTAATCCAGCAGCCGGTGCCCTCGGTAGGTAAACAAAACCGTGGATATGAAAATGAAGAGTTATCTCTGTAACAACAGCTGCTGCTTGCATACAGTACATGCATTGATCTGATTGGTGTGGCTGTTTAGCATAATGCAAGTATCGCAAGGTGGTAATTCCCCGTGGTGAAATTGTTTTAGATTAGATGGCGGCCAGATGTGTCTCTCGAAAGATCGTGCATATGCAAATATTTAAATGTGTCTCTCGCAAAGTGGGTGTTAACTCACTTGCTTAAGTACTTCCACACATCACTGAAATGGGAGGCAAAAGTCACAAAATAACGACAAGCGCTCTGGCATGAAAACGTTTTTAATCTCAAAAGCATACATTTGGTACCTCCGATCCAGACCACCACAACTTGCCTTTCAGCGTCAGAATATTCTAGAGCTACAGTTTCTTTCCGGCTCTCCTTGTGAGTCGATTTTGATACCAAGACTATGGGACCAGGTGCGATATATGGCAGCTTGCTTCCTCGTCATCCATACAGCTAAAGCTGTGATGAATTTAGGAAGTCTTATCTCGCTCACCAGGATATAAAGACCGACAAGCAGACTACTGCACAATGACATGAAGAGTTACGTTTCGCCTTGGAGGTGAGAGAGCTTTTTTCATCACAACAGGATAAACATATAGACCAGTCTGAAGTCAATGCATGTCACATAGCAATAACCACCATTTTCCTCCGTATTTGCATCATTTGACCATTTCATCTTTGGTCATGACAAAAATATGTGAAAGCTCCTCCTGTATTTTATCTCGAACACGATGACTCCCAGGTTCAAATGGCAAAGAGAAGGTGCTTGTTTTCCACAAGTCTGTGAATGTGTGCTGCAGTTAAATATCAGCAGGCTACTGCAGGCTTATTAAACAGGTCGGATACTGGGTGGGGAGACAAATATGTCCTTCACACAGCGGATTAGATATTATCAGCTTGTGTTTCCCACAGCTCGCCCAACCCACTCAGTGTACACCTCAGCACTGCATAGTTAAGCAAACACAGATGCCTGGAGTTAGGCGTGGTTGCTCGCAGGCTGATGAGGATGAGACAGGGGGGGATCTGGTATGCATTTAAAGAAGCAGGATAGATTCCTGTCTATGAGGCCCGTTCTGATTAAGTCTTCTCTGAGACTCCATTTTCTGTGTGTGTGTGTACAAGATGGACACACTTTTTAGCTCCTATCTGTTTTATTATGCCTAAGCAGGGGTGACAGCATTGGCCGGGAGACTTATGTTTTTAGGTTGTCACTCCATCCGGTTCATTCTTGTGAATGCAATATTTTAGGAAATCTTCAGGCCATATCTCAACAGTTCAGATGGAAATTCTGACAACTGTGCCTGACAGGTGTCTATTAGGATAAGTGATGAAGCAATGACATTTAGGACACGAATGGATATGAACCACAACACGAATGGATTGCATAGACATGCGATGACAAGTCAGGGGTTTTAGTTGATACGGTATCAGTGAATGACTGCTAAATTATTCAGTCAGATCAACCGGCATGATTTTGTGCTGTAACATCAATGTCTTACTGAAGTAGGATGCAGAATAGAAAATAAACCAAATTATGACCTGCATATTTGCTTTCAGATAATGTTTAGTTTCTTTTGCCCATATAGAATTTGTCACTTATTTTTACACTTGTATACAGGATACAAAAATGTGTCCTATACTCAATGTAGTGGTAATGCACTTTTGGCATTATTATCTGTTATAATAATTCATAATTAAATTATTAAGATCTTCTGACATCAATCTGTCTGGACTGTACCATAGATTCAATCTACTGTTGACTCATGGCTTTATCCGTAGTCCCATTGCCCTTGATAAGGCCTCCTGTTGCTTGACTTAAGCACTGCTGGTGGCCATGTTTGTCTTTCTTGGAAAAGATATTAGCTTTTATAATTGAGACAGAGGACATGGCATTGAGGCCTTGGTTTTCAATTTCAAGGCTATTTCTTAGCACTTAGTACATGCAAATGAAGTTTATTTTCATTGCAGCTATAAGCATCTTGAACACTCAGTTTTCTGGTTCTGTAAACACATAATCAAGTTGTTATGGAGAATAAAAGCTTGCAGAAAAAAAAACCTGGCTATTATATACTAATTGATTATGAAATGACAATTGGCCCATCATTCATTGGTTTCCCAGTTGCTACACAATCTCGCAGTTTGTCACAGTTTGGATAACCTAATTTAAAATGCTAGGATTGTGTCACCAGGCATTAGATACATATTGACACTGACAGATCTATTTCATCTCAGGAAAACTAAACACTTTTTTACGTGATCAAGTTTGTCATATGTCTTGTTTTCACTGGCGATAGTCATTTAATTGCAGAAATGATTGCTGTTGATTAGAGTATAATACTGATATTAGTCGGTGGTTGCAGACAACAGATGATATCTGTCTTACATGATTGCGGGAGGCTTATATAAATGACCCCATTATAATCAGGGAGATTGAGCAAACTTTAGATTTGTGTTGAAGCTGAAAGCTCTGTCTATTAAGTGTGCAGTTTGACCTGAATATCACCAAAAATCAATGTTTGGAGGGCTCTCAGAAAACTCTGCATAACATTGCATGTGATTTAAGTAAAGCAGCTCCTCTGTGGCGGAGGTGGATCTTTCAACAAAAATAAATATAACTCCGATAACTACAGCTGCCCGTGTGTAATGGACATTAAGGCCTACGAAGCACAGCCAGCCTGCTTTTACAGAACCATTAAGCATTTAAATAGGTATGTGGATATACTGTACATGTATATGGCGTTGCCGGAATGAGCAATAGACCAATTTAATGATAAATGATAACTCTAGACAAAGGCGTTATTTTTGTTTCCGTCCATTTACAGCAGAACACGGGGCAGCTTCTTGATTTTGATTACATAATGTCCCATGATGTGTCTTTTTGATCAAAGATACTTTATGTTTTTCTTTAATCAGAGCATTCCCTTGGTGTATAACTAATTGCAATAGCTGCCTTTTTTGTAATACTTTTAGACAATGTTCAGTTGTTCTAAAGCTAGGCCACGAAAACAATTCAAAATTCTCCTCATTATATATAAAAACCCTTTTAAACCTCAGCCGATTCATACTTTTCAGACTTATTTACTCACACACTCCCATCCTTCTTTAATGCTGCTTTTCACTGATGCTGTTCATTATGTATGTTTTGATTCTTACGGTTATAATGTCCTCCATTAGCCTTGTTTGTATTGTTATTGCTTTTATTATTTTTGTTTCTACCATGCAATGTGCCTTTGAGTACCTTTTTAAAGTGCTATATAAATGTTGTTTTATTATTAGCCGTATTTTCTAATATCTGGGGAATTTAAGAAAATATACATAATAATGTAATAATGATAAAATATCAAAAGTAGATAAGGCTTTTAAAATGAAAATGCTGTGCGCAGAGCCTCTAATGAGTTCAATTATTTAGTTGTAACAAGGGTACAACCTCTTCATAATAGATTAATGATGCTTTAGTGCCATACATTCGTAATGTAATTAAATTATTTTATTATGGGTTTACTCTTTTAATGCTGCTGTCCAGTTTGCTGATAGTCCAGTAAAGAAGCAGTTTTGAGATGAGATTGCTGTGTTTTGATATTGAGCTATTCTAACTCGACATTAGCAAGGCAGTGAATTCAGCCTTTTGGGCTTTACACTTTGTGTAGTATTTTATTATCATTTTTACTGCATCTATATTTTACTAGTGTCTAAAACATGTGTCAGAGACCGTATCTGTCCATGTCATTTCGTTCTAGGCGCCAGTGGCTGGCAGTTTAGTTACAAGCCTCTTCAGACTAAGCATCAGGATGTGAGTCATAAGTCAATAATTATGCCAACCAGTGGTCGACGAAATGGCGCATGGAAACTTGTGAAGCATCCTATTAGCTATGTGCTATAACTGTTATCTCCCTAATTACTTATTCACTTTGGGATAATTACAACCGGATGTCACCATTTTTAGCTGAGGAGGTGGTAGAACAAAATGACTGAGTGATGACTATTCAATTCACAAAATCATCCATCACGTTCACTTACAAATTGTATAAAGCCTGGAATTACATACATTGTTTCAATGAGATCATCCAAATAACTGAAATAGATATCTGTAATATAGCTTTACTGCATAAATAAGCAGCAGTTTTAATAATATATGTTTAAAACCTCTTTTGGGTTCCTCATTCAACTATGGCAGAATTGTCAGAGGCTATGGGGAAATGATACTCCACTTATGTTAATAATTAGATTAGGACAATAATAGGATTCAGTATATTTCTTTGTTCTCTATGGCATACATTTTAATAGGTGTTGTGACCCTACCAGGCCATTAGTCGGAGACACTTAATCCGCGAACAATGTCTTCAAAGGACAGAAGGACCTAGTTAGCCTCATAATATACGAAACATTACAAAACGTGTTGCAAATCAAAAAAACTGTTTTGTAGTTCTTTATGTATTATGAGTTATGAGTGTTTGAAGTTGTGAGAGTCACAGTGCCAACCTGTCACAGAAATGAGAAAATTGCTCTTAGTTAGGAAGAATATTCTTATTGATGTTTTTTTTTCCTTTCTGACAAACTCACGCAGTCATAAAAGGCTCTAAAATAAACATTTCCTTTTAGATACTGAAAGATGTTTTTTTTTCCACTGCAAGACTGATTTAAAAGAGGTAATAACCTGCTCAATTAACCTCCATTCTCTTAATTAAGTGATTTCCGAAAGGAGTCTTCTCCATAAAGCATCTTGAACCCCCTGCGGGGGGCATCACTGGGGTCTGCTCATCTGGTGATGTAACATGGTTAATTTGTTTTGAGATACAACAGATTAGCTTTTATTTACAGAATTTCAGTTTGTTTTGACAAGCTGCTCTGATGATTTAGGACGTTAAGTATAATGGGCTAGATGGATGGGGGGGGGGGGCAGAAAACAAAGCCAGGAGAAACACGCCGCCCCCCCCCATGTGAGGAAGTGATATTGGACTTGATAAAGAGCCCTGTCAGCGTTTTTCTGTAAAGAGAAATTAAATGCCTATTATTATTGCCTTGTATTCGACTCTTTTTATTTAATGTAGAAAAATCTATTAGAAATGGACAAAATGTTTCACATTATTCTGTTGATGGCATTTAGATGGGTGGCTACGTCGTGACAGAAAAATGATCAGGATTGGAAATGTGTACACGCAAGATGCAGATTTGCAATGCAGTTTTGTCAGAGAAAGAAAATCATAAAATTGAAAATCCTCCAAATACATTTTTGCTCAAATGACTCAAGGATATTAACACATCATCTTTGTTGGATTTATGGCACCATTGTAGACTCTTTTTTTTTTAGCAAAATAGACACAAGGCGAAAGACAGAGGGGTTGATATGGAGCTGGCTCACAAAAACTGGGATGTGTCCGAAACAAGGTAACGGCTACACCAAGAGTTTGATGGAAACGAATAGAAGAAAGGAGTCATTGTCTTAACGCATCAACGTGAAAGAGATTTCACTTAAATACCCATTCAACATTTCTATTTATTCTAAAACACGGACAAAGCTGTGTCTTTTTTCAAGATTAGCATGCGATTCATCATCAGGTTTTGTCCAAATGAGGTCATCTGTAATTCAACTGCAGTTTTCCAATTATAACGCTGGAGGTACTGTATTTTGCACCCTCTCTGTACATCTCGACCATGACCACAAAACAGGAGTGTCGAAGAAAAAGTGTGTCTATGTCTGTGTGTGTGTGTGTGTGGGGGGGGGGGGGGGGGGTTGCAGCTGATATTCCAGTAGCTCACAAAGGCTGTGATACTGACTGACAGTGGCGATCCATCCCGTTTATGAGCACCGGGGACTGCGGGAATTAGACGTCTTTACACTCACTTAACAACCACCCGAAGCCTTGTTTGACATCACCTCATGCGGCCAGCTGTTAGTTCTGATGGAATTGTGTTTATCTGGGGAAATGTATGCTTCATTTGTGAGGACGCAGTATTCGGCCTTCAAGGCAACCTGGATGCTCACCGAGTAAGCCTCTCTTCCAGTTGAAGTCACCGATGATTGATAGATAGATAGATGTCCCAGTGGTTACTTTTGTGGATATAACTCTGTGTTTTCTTCTAAAACCGGCAACCAAAAAGTTAGGCAACAATGGAGAGATATCTCGTTTCCGGTGGTACATTTTTTTACAATAGAAGAAAAGAAAAAGACATACGGTAAAAGGTGAATGGTTTTATGCATGGTCGTGATTGGAGGAGACTTCATCCACCTTAGCCTATAGAGCGAGGGTTACAATATTGTAACCTATTTTAACTTATCTAACTCATGCCATGGTAATTTCGCTATGTATTGAAAGCGCCTGCGTGTCACATCTGTTTCCCTTATTCATGCATAGAAGTGTGGATGGTTTTCTGTTAAACGACTCTGATTCACTCGGTTTGCCCTCTTTTTCACTCAAAATGAAATGATGGGATTGTCTCCATGACCCAGACGAGCAAAAAAGGGATGAATGAGTCAGCCATTTTATATTGTTTTCGTTTTCACATCCTATTGAACCATCCTTGTACAGAATACGAAGAAGTGTGCATTTTGGATGTGATGCATCATCCTGTCAGTAAACCATGTAGCTTCCCTTTTCAATCACAGTAGCCAAAGTCCTCATCTCATGCATCCTCTGCTGCTAAGTTTCTGGGACTTGCTTTTAAGTGCACCGAATACCTTGTTGGTGAAAAATGAAACATTCAATAATATACAAAAAAAAAACAAGCTGCAGAGGAGCGACCTGATTTGATGAATTTCACGAACATCAGCATCCTCAGAGGTTATTTTCTTCATAACGCAGTCTTGAAGTTTGGTGTGGTGCCATTGTTTCTTCCGCCAAAAGACGTCAATATGTTTTGTTTTGTTTTGCCAGAATTGTCCCTCTTGTCTTGTCTGTTGAGATTCTACAGTTCTCGTCAACGTTCTTTTTCTTTTTTCATTTCATCCGTGCACCGTAAGTGGTTTATTTATATATATATATATATATTTGAAAAGAAGATGCATTTGTTTTGACAGATGCTCGTTCTGGGGCAGTGGCCAAAGCTCAGCTTGATTTCCTGAATGGTCGCGGACGACTTGTGGTTTACACTTTGTTGTTGGACAAACAACATTATTAATTTGGCACATTTGCCAATAATTGTCTCTCTGATGTGACTGTTGAACTTGATTCCGTTGGCTGGACGGCGGGGGAAAGAGACTCAGGGCGTTGAATTGAGATTTGGCCTACTTAGTCGGTTTGGCTGTCTTATAAAGATGTAGCTCCAGAGCTTATTTAAATTATTTTGAAAGGCTTCTGCCGACAGATAAATTCCCGGCGTATGCCAGGGTAGTTTGGATGAAATTATTACAAGTATAGCAGCCCACATATTTTTTAAAGATTGATTGAAGTTTCCTTCAGGCACCGGGGTTTGGTTTTTCGTGTCTGAGCTCATGTGTTTTCTTAGCGGAAGAATTACTCGCGGAAGATTTAAGCCGGCCGATCAGGAATCCCTTGAGACTTGACAAGTCATGCCCTTCATGCACTAGCTGTTAATTATGTGTTTAATCGTTTACAATGTCTTTACTTTCAATCTTAATAACTCACCCTTTCCCCTCAAGCACTTAGCAAATTCAGTAGATTAGCATTCATGTTCGAAGGTATATCTCTAAAGGTGAGAGCAATGTCATTTTTCACGAGGCAAAAAAAAATTGGCGCCAGTCCGAGTTTTCATGAGGGGCCTTGCTATGGAATCAAAATGCATGGGATTTACAGTGTGGAAAGGAAAGTTGTAACACATCCATTTACTGTTTTTTTTTTTTTTTTGCGACCGCCCTGAGTGATCAGATGTAATCGCTGCAGGTAGCTAATGAGCCTTTATCACAGAGGAGGTTTGTTCCTCTCTTTGTGCGAGGACGGAGCTGCTAATGAACGCGCCGCGCTGCCCTCGCTGCCCTCGTCGACGTCCGTTAGTTAACGTCAACTCAAAGATCCCGCCTGCTCTAAAAGACACTTCGTGGAGCAACAGTACTCTCTCTTCACAGTGTACAGTCGCAACTAAAAGTTGACTTTTTATTTGACCCGAAAACGGGACCAGGAAATATGCTTCTTCTTCCTAACAACAATTTTTCGATTGAATGTCGCTTCATCATTCGAGCTTTGCTTTTTTGTCTTTTGATAACGCTTTGATAACGTTTAAATGTAGCAAATCTTTTCATCCACGCAGATGTTTGCAGCAGCAGTCCGTAGTCACACAGTTCACACAGCCCTGCTGTGGCGGCTGGCGTTACCTCTGAGGACTGGTTCAATCACAGGAGGCTTTTCATGTGTCTTTCAATCTGAATTGTGACCTCTGGGACTCAGTGGCACGCCGGATATGTGTTCCGTGGGTTGCAGCGCTAATCTTGGCTGAAGTCTAAACAGGCATTTATTAGCAATGCTGCGTACATGCATAACAAGTTCCCTTCTCAGCCACATTTCAAAAGCTTTTGAGTATTCCGGAGGTGTCGGCAAGGATATTTGGAGGTGAGTTTAATTAGAGCACAACTCCCATCTGCAGCGCTGGCAAAAGAATGCATAATAGCTTGAAGACACAAGAAAGCCGCTTTATAAGCTTGTCGTGGGTTTGATTTCTTTACTCTTCACTTTTTCTTTATAGTCTTAGAGGATAGGTGTAGAAAGTAAAACATTCTGTTATGGGCAGGACACGTATTTTGCCAGACATGAAAAAAACCTGCAGCATTAGGTAACTTTAGACGCTCAAAATATTTCTTGAAAAGGTGTCTTTTGGTCGCTTGCTTGTAAATGCAGTTTGAAATATGAATGAAAGTTTTATTATCCTTCCACAAATGAGCCATAATGAGTCCGCAGCATGATGAATCAAGGGAAGGGTAATTGCTGGTCATGTATGTCTTGGCAAAATGTTGGCTCCTTAAACATCTCCTCTAAGCAATAAAGTGGGCCAAAGAATAATTCATTACATTTGCAGCCATGACCTTATGACATTAAAGGAATACACATTACATGTTGTAACGTGGTTGGAAACAGTCCATTAAATAAACAGGTATTAGCCAGATTAAAGAGTTATTTATGTCTAGGTGTTGGGTGTTAATTTTAATGGCCATGATCCCACCGTCTTGCTTTCCTACTGAGCTCCACAATACCTGATAAATGGGTTAATGGGGTTTTAACTTGAGCATGAAGAAGATTTCCCCATGTTAAAGACTTTGTATGGTTTGAGGACACCTGTGAGCGAGTGAACGACAATAATATTCCAAGATTATTCGGTGAGGATTAGGAGCAGCTCCCAGCTGAAATAGCGTTTAGTCTGTTTCCCCGTACCTTCATTGAGATACAGGTGTAAGGCTCCGTTTGAAAAAACATTGACTTCTCACATTCTGAGGATTAAGATTTGATGCGGATTACAGATTCATATTACAGTCAAGGACACCTTTTTTTTGTTCTGCCTCTAATCCTGTGATGAGGGCTGGTTTTCCATGCCCACACTGTCTGAGGACAGAAAGGGCAGAAATCCAGCGCCTCTTAAAATGTGACATTGTTTGTGGCCATTTCATTTTAAATGTAATATTTCATTGCTTTCAGCAGCCAACAGATGTATTGGTTTGGCATAAGAACATTAAACATGGATGCCCCCCTACTGTAATGTAAGTACATTACGGTTTCCATTATTCAAGTGAACTCACCTTTCAATACTGCTTTTATAGCTTGTAAGGGTTTTATTGTAACTTTAAATATAAAAAGGAAATAGTTACAAATCAACTTATCTTTGATTTAGTTGTAACAGAAGCTAAAATGAAATGTGTCCAACTTCAGTAACTTAGCCACATGAGGTGGATATAAAACTAGAAGTCCCATCACTCCCTTGGGTTTGTCTTTCCCTTGTTCGACGGCTTTCAATATTCTTTACTTTACATGTAACTAACTTTGAAGGGGGATTAAGCGTGCTATTGTTCTCTGTAGTGAACACTCAACATTGAAGTAGAGCAGAGGGGTGACCTCTCGCTCTGTCTCTCTCTTGAGGTATGAATCAGACAGCCAGCTGTGACGGCTGATCATGGAAGCTGTCAGCCAGAGAACTTTTCAAGGCAGTCCAGGAGCATCGCCAAACGCCTCCGAGCAAGATTGATGCCGGGGCTGCGTTGAAAGATTGCTCTCTGGTGCAGTCACTGGGCACACAGGGATTGAGGCTCACCCATGGTAGAGCAATGGTGACACGACTCATCACCGGAGAATTGTATGAAGACAAGGGAGATGGAAAACACAAGGTCCCTACTCAATCAATCCTGTTTAGTGGATTCAGAATGAGCACCAAATTGGAGGATCAAAGTACAGTAACACTGGAAGCCCGGAGCTATTCGCAGTGCTGCCGTTCCTTTCAAAGTAGAGTTTATATTGTATTTTTGTCATTGAATGTACTGAATAGCGCAGCATCCCAGTGGTGTACAAACAAACCGGCAAACAAGAATGGCTTAAACACACAACCAGAAATTCCCCATGCGTTTTGCCCTACCAAAAACAAGCAACAAGGGCTGGAAAAATGCATTTATTTATCTGAAACAGGATTCTGGGTACACAGACGCTGTCCACAACAGGCTGGTTAAAGTGCTGCAACGTCATCGTGTCACGGAGAAATGTCAAATGCGTAGTTAATATTTGGTTACCTGCGCACCCATTAAAGTGGCTCTTTATAAAAATGACATTTTTATCGTCACAGTCACTCAAGAGTTTTTTGCAGGACTGGTATTCAATAATAATCTTTAATAAAATGATTGTTTTCTTCGCAAACATCGTTTTTACATTCTATTCTTCATTACTTTCAGCCATTTGTTTTTACAAAAGTGGCTCATGCTCAGATGTGCTCTCTAGACAATTATTTTAAGGGGGTGAACGATTAGCTCTCTAAACAAAATCCTCTACCTATTAACACCAAGGAGGACTGAAGGTCATCCATCTGTCGGGCTCCATTTTTCCTGTGCTTTGTTGTTGAGTTGCTTTTCCAATATGCGAGGAGAGTCATTCTGTTCAATACACCGCCTGCCCCGGCACTACCGCTCTGCACAGTGATAAATCACAACACAGCGAAACAGAACTTTATTTGCATTCAGCTTCCATCTGCTTTTGAAGCTGCCGATTTGAAATTGAATCCCCCCCCCCCCCTCCCCCGCCCACGCCACCAGCTCTCTCTTTCTCTTCAGTAAGAGGCTGTGATCCCAGAACTCTGAGCTATCTACCGGGTTTTCAGGGGGAAACCAGATTCAGCTTGAATCTTTTAAAGCACAGCGCATGTTTGTATTCCCATAGAAAGGCCAATTACAGGTTACCGTGCTCCCTGCTCTATTCCAGGAAATCCATATGGGGGAAAAAAAAATGTTTTTGTCTTGGTGCAGCAGTCTTTCAATCCAGCAAAAACATTGGATGGTATGTGTCCATTTATGTCACCATAAGTTATGGCGATTACGCTGAGAGGAGAGAGCGACTGGGGCAGGCCCAGAGGATGCTACCCGCCACCAGATTTTGGAAGATAAACAGCAGGGCATGTGGCAGGCTGTTGACTGGCTCCCTGCCGGCTTCACAGGCTTGCAAAGGGAATCTATCACGTCAAAGAGGCCATAGCCTCCAGCGTTCTCCAGATTGCTCCCTCTGCATTACGCACTCACACACACATGCACACTCACACAAGCGTGCCTGCTCAAGGGCTTGCCCCTTCCACTTGACCGCTCTCGGGGGCAGAGAGGGTATATACTCCCTGTGACAGTGGCACTCTGTTGTCCTCCTGGAGATGGAGCTCAGCCCCTCCAACCTGCCTCGCTGGCCCACATTGAGCCACGTGCGGTGTGACCTTCATGTCCTACACGCAAAGGTGAAAAGCTGGGCAATTTTGGAGCGAAGACTTGCGGCATACGGCCTCTGGTCGGACGGTGGTTAGTCGTTCTGGACAAATTAGAGATATTTTTGCATTCATCAGTGAGTCAAATGAGTCAACGTGTCACCGTGTAAAGCAAGGCCAATTTGCTCTGCTCAATCCAATCTGAAAATGCTGAGTGCTGATGAAGCCAAGAGATTGTTCCACTTGGCTTGCATTTTTATGTGAGCCGGGTCCCCACATTTGAAAACAGGGACAACAAATAATCATAACCTTACTTCAACTTAAATCGGGATGCATTCAAAGCGCATGTTGAATGAAAACATAAAGATCCATACCAGGAATGTGATTATCGCGTGGATATAAACACATGCAGTCACAGAAATTATTTTCAAAATTTAGTCTATATTGAGTTGTTTTTAAGCCGCATGAAAATGGACAATCCCAGGTGGTTACCTTTGGTTACTTGGAGACACAGATGAATTTTCATTACATTTGCACAGTGGTTTCTCACCATGGAAATATATGTGCATACATTTGTGTTTTAACATACTTATCTATTTATATTATTCATTTTTGCCTCTTATTTTATTCTTTTTTATTATTATATCGCAGCAAAACACAGAGACAAATTCCAGTATGTGTACCAAAGGTGACGATAAATGGTTTCTGATTCTGAGTACCTGCCAAAAATCCTAATAGCAGGGGTAATTAATGTTGCATCTTTAACTGCACATAATTTTGTTGAATAATCTTGATTTAACATTTACTCTCATGAGTCCAGGAGGGAGGTTTCTGGGAGTACACCTGCAGCTAGACTGAAAGAATAATCGGTTCAGTGCAATAATTAACACTCTAAAAAATGTCTCAATACAATTCCACTCTCTCAGCACAGTAGCACTAGTGAATGATTTCTTAAGAGTCACAAGTTACTTCAACCACCTTCACGTAGATGGTTTTATGCACTGCTGGCCTTTGCACCATTAAATACATTAGGTCTGCTGTGATTAGATCTTGAGTGAAGGCATTATGTGAAGAATTGATTTGAGTCCTTGAATAATCATTCTCGCTCTCCTTAATATAGTCAATACAGTGGGCAGTAATGAGTATTATGCAGGATTACATTAGAGGTCTTTCGACATTTCACTGGGTCCCAGATTGCTTCGGGCACAGACATCCCTCCTTGCTAGGCCTAATGAAGCATTGTGCACTCCTGTGGCAGCCTACTTAATCTCCCCACCATGACTACATTGTTCGAGAAGAAACCCTGTGTTGGGAGGTTGGAGGTGTGAGCCCAACTTCCCATCAGGAGTTAACAGAGTCGACATCAGGTGCCATCTGTTTCGGTGTGAAATCCAAATTGGTTGAGTTGTTGAAAGGTTTTTTTACTTGATCCACTGAATTATTTCGGTTGTTCTCATGTCCTTTATCTCTACTGCCCAGATCTTTGACGTATTACTGGAGCAATGATAGCATAGAATGATGGGAGAATATTGTCCGGTATTTGATTGGATGCTTGTTTCTTTTTGTGAGAATGCATAAAAAAAAATGTTTACCCCTTCATTCCAAAAAGAATACTTGATCCTTCCTATCATCCACATTCCAGTGTATCTAAAAGTACAAAATTACAGATTTATTGTTTCCTCTATCCATCTTCATCTACATTGTTACGCTCCCCTTTTGACATGTATGTGTTGTAAATTGTAATTGTTGTTCCCTATTGAAGCACTAGCATATAAGGAGCTAAGAATTCAACAGGACTAAATAACCATTCGCTTTTCACTAATCTGCCATTGAAGAGGATTGCGTCTCTGCTGGACACACTGGAATATAGTTGCAGAGCAGATACAGCAGAGAAGGAATTTTGGTTGAAGGCTACCAGCGTAGGTTGTGATAGTTACGTCCAGACTGGTAGCCAGCCGGACAGATTCAGAAAAAAAAAAGTTAGACATCTCCTTTTGTCTCGGAAAACGCCGGAGCCCTGACACTGCTGAACGCCGACTGGCTGTTCTTCTTTGTGATTATAGAGCCAGCGAGTGCTTCACCAGATGTCATCACACTGTTCTGTTTATGTTGGCATGTTGAGGGGTGAAACATTGTTATAGAAATGCATTACCACCCTTCATTAAACTGAGACCAATCGCAGGCAGGATTATGTAAATGAAGCCTGATATGAGAATCAGTATGCCCAGGACAGCGGTGCCAAGAACAGCTGGCTGTGAAGCTCTCACTCAGAGCCAAGAGTCTCTGGCTCCAGCAGTGGGGGAGCATGTGTTGGTCCCGATGTTGGAGTTACTTTGCATTTTTGCTCCTGACAGTCTTCATCATCCCTTTGGAAAAACGCGGAGGTAATTGGGGAGTATGTCAACTCGGAGATAAAAAGGTAGTCATTAACTCTCCTTGGAGTAAGCTTTTGTTCCGTATTGTTCGACAAATTGAGTAGCAGTGGTCCATTTTTAAGAACGTTGCAAATCAATCAAGAAATGACCTGAGCAATCTGTGCATCTCCCAGTTCTTTATCACATCAGACTGGCCGGTTACAATCTGGCAAGCATACATGAGCGCTTACATACAGACACATAGAGGGAGGGTGCCACCACAGTCATTAGCGGCACATTTGTGGAGAAACCACTCGTGTTCTGTTGCTGGAACTGTTACAAAGTATTTTTTCACAGGCCACTGGGATAAGCCGGATCCCTTTTCCGTTGAAACAAAAGAGGGGATGAATTGAACAAATACTTATAGACGTACTAGACAATTGAAACAGTCTTATTCAGCATCCTACAATAACACTAAGTGGGCTCTACACACTGAGACTAATACCGTCAGTTGAGGTAGAGGGGAGGGGGGGGGTATAAAGATGGACATATTCCCAAGTGGGCACCGCAAGACACATTTTAAATATTCTTGCCATAGAGAAGCACTTTCTCATGGAGCATCAGCATCTCTGAATATGTGGCTGACCAGGGAAGTGAAGCTCTACATGGCTGAAGATAATTTACATATTGCCTGCAGCTCTACCAGGGCAGGGATGAGTCTGGCCAGAGGCCACTGTCAGGAGAGGCCTGAGCTCACTACTTGTCATGGCTCCTGTACAAGAAGCGCTTTGAAATCCCTGCCCCGGCAGAGTGCTTTCCTAAGTATTGGCAGAGGAAAATCTTGCCGATATTATCTGTTTGCTGCAAAGCTCCAATGCGCTCTCCATGAAATGAGGATTAGATGACAGCAGCTGGAGAAATGCTGCAGTTTGTAAATTAGACCATGTAAATTATTCAAAGATTCACCTGGCTTCTTTGCTGACTTCCGGGCCCCATGATTTGTTGACACTCTTTTCAAGTCTCTTTGGGATATTCACAAAGCACCTTGTATCGATGGATGTGTAAAACAAGAACAGCTATAATTTTGACTGATATCCCTGTGTATCCATAATTAAACTGAACATAATCCCTATGGCTAGACGTATATCAGAAAAGATGAGTCATGCTATGGGCCTGTGGAACAGCATGAAATGATACCCGTGGTTGTTAGCACTTTGTCATGGAGCCACAGATCCCAATGACCAGACCCCATGGCACCTCAGACCACCACTCGGCCCTGGACAATATTACAGGAAGGCCTGTGGTTCTGATGTGATCTAGATTTTACCCTGGGGATGTTCAGCAGCTTTTTTTTCTTATTTTATGGTCATTTTGTCAGTGATGTATTGGACATAATTTGAAATCAGTGGAAATGGGAGGCCTTCTTTAATAGCTTTTTGAAACTCAGTGAGCAGATTGTTGTTTGCTGATGTCTTTTTAAGTGTGCTGGCTCATTCAGTTTCTTTGATATCAAATTGTGTGTTTTCAGCATTGTGATGAAAGACAAAATGTATAACAACACAAGGAAATGACAGTATGGTCTACGTTCAATGTATTTAGGTTGTCTGCTGGTAGTATTTACAGTCTGTATTTCCTTGCTGGTGACAAACACCTTGTCTATAGCGTAATAGAAGGAGAGAAAAATATTTTGATGGACGCATCACTGAGAGCTCTAGAGGACTGTCTAAGGTGTCTGTGAGGGATTATATAGAGGTTACTGTAAGAGGTGCTTCTCTCCCTCCAGCTAAGCACTTATGAGACCAGGCAAATGCTGTAAGATATTCTACGTGCATTTCAATACCGTTGATATCGCTTAAGTTGCCGTAACTGTCTTATAAGATTTTGCATTGCTCGGACTCCATCAAACCACTCGACATTAAAGATATATCATCCATTGCATAATCAGTTAATCCAGGCAGTTGCCCTTGAGAATGACAGCTAAATCTAAGGTCAAAGAGGAGAAGGAAGGGAATCTGGAAGCTGTTACTCGATGCCAATTTATTGGGGAAGCTTTGGTTGCTTTCTGGAAGTCTCGCGGTCCCTCCGGGTGCAGAAACCTGATCAGAATCATAGGGCAACAGCTGCCTGCCTGCTCTCCTCAAGCTACTTGGCTGCAGGGCGATACGTTAGCATTCACTCTCATCACTGATAATCTGATAACCGAGCAGGGTAATGATGATAATTCTTAAGAGTGTCAGCTTATCCCTGACTGCTTCAGTAGACCAGTAAATTTAAGAGTCTGACTTCCACCTCGCACACAATAGAAACCGCCTTGTACTTGTTGTCATAGGTGTACTTATTATTTGTTTTCACATTCCACTTTTAATGTCTAAATAGTCTGACGAATTTGACTTGTACTTGCATTATTATGCTATTTAGTTGTCATGCAATCAGTGGCACAAAATGGTGTGAAAATTACTATAATATCGTTTATCTGCATTCATTCTGGGTTGGGTTTGGAAAAAGGGGGGGGGACATTGAGGGGAGATATGTGACCGTGTTGATATTTTTGATGCATCAGTAGGATTTGCTTATAAGGAGGTGTTGAAGTCAACCACCGATCTGTCTGCACAAGGTTCATTGACTGCACGATCCGTGGTTTTTCAAAATGGTCACAACGAGTATGTTATGGATTGGATAAAACTAAGTGCTGTTTTGTTTTAATCAATCTATATGCTGAAATGTCTGTGGATCAGACATTTCCCATCAAACTTTCGATTTGCTGAAGCAATTGGGCTTGTCAAATCCTATATTCACCCCAAAAACCTTCCGTCCATCTTCTATACTGCTTTTTCTTATAGTGTCACGGAGGGCTGGAGTCAATCCCAGCTAACTCCGGGCGAGGTGGACTGGTCGCCAGTTAATTGCAGGGCTGACATAGAGACAGACAACCATTCACTCTCACATTCACACACCAACATTATTCCATTAGTAATAACAATATAATCATCTAGATATGTTACATTTTGGGTTCCATCTCACACGTGTAAACTAAAGTATCTCAATGGGTTTGCCTCCATGTGAGGTAGAATTAGTCGCGTTAGATGTAAATGAAGAAGGAGTCCCAACAAGTTATCAATCCCTACAGGAAATGCTGTCAGCTACACATATGGAGTGTTGTGCCATAATGGCCCTACCATGCAAGATGTCTGAGTTGTATGTGCTGTATGGCTTGAGAGTTGGAGAAGTTGTTCAAAGAGTCCTGGCAAGGCCAGGGCTCGATAGTTTCAGTGTAAAAAAATGTTCTTGCTGAGCCGATGATACAGTCTACTGAAAGGCTAGTTTTTTTTGCCTGTGTCTCTGCCTTAGCTTCCTTGCCAAAATGGATACCGTTCTTCTGTCATGAGTCGTTGGTTCTTTTTAGCAACGTGAAACCTGTTCAATCCGGCTCGTTCTTGTGTGTTGATGAAATTGAATAATTTTACTTTTAACTTTTAACCGGCTTTAACCCTCCTTACACACACTGACACACACACACACACACACACACACACACACACAGATCTGGTGTTTCCCCCATCCAGCAGATTACCTACAGCATTGCTGAGACACTTATTAGTTCTCGTTTTCTCAATGAATACTGGGCCAGATCCTTATGCTCAGTGCAAGCTGCTGATGTCAGAAATAATGGTACTGTAGGTGTATGGGTATAAACAGGCGATGCACTTTCTCTCTCTACAAAGGATTAAAAAAAGTGCGTGGTCTACGTTCCCCATGGGAGGTGTAATACCATTTACACACCTGACTATCTGTGATGTGCATTTCTCTTTCAGGAGCAGACAACATGATTTGTTTGGTCTGCTATTTTTGTCTGACCTAATTGGACTTATTTACGTTACATCATTGACAGGTGTAAATGTACCAAATTTGATGTATTGAAATATGTAATGCTTGCTGTCCTTAGTAAATGTTATTTTATGTTATATTGTTTGAGCTACAATCTTCAGTCTAATATCGGCTGCCCTATAAAACCAGATTTTGATCTCACAACAGATGTGGCCCAGATACAGGAGTGGTCTGTGTTTTAAGGTGGAATCATCTACAACCAACCCATCTTGCGATGAAGATTCCACTTCCACTCCAGAAATGTAACCCTAATTGGAATATTAAGCATAAATAAACAAGAATTTTAGTGTTTGTACTGAATTGGGCATTTGGGTATCCCACAGGAGAGTAGAAGGCATCTTTCCAAAGGATATGCTACATAAACACATTGATTTAGTAATACAGCACATCACCCAAATTGTTTTGTCACTATTGCAACCAGAAAGTTGCTATTTCAGTATGTGTGAGCACAAACAAATTGCTCAAAATAAAAATGATTCCTATTTACTAATTACTTCCAAGACATTTATTTTCATGACTTCTATTCAATATTTGTTACTCGGATGTGGATTTCTGTTTTTGTCGGTTTTTAATTGTTTGTACTTGCCGAAAATCAAATTGCCCTCATGAATTAATACATTTTTAGTAAATTGAGTAATTTTACCGTATAGATTGTTTCTCTTTATTTATGTGAGTGGCTAGATTAGTCATAGCCCTATTTATTAAATGGTGAGATTTTTTTTAAATACATGGTGTGAAAATGGTGTGTAGTGGTTAATTTGAAATTGGAGTAGACTTTCACTATTCAAAACTAAACTGTTCATTTTGATCATATTTTATATGTTGTCATAACCCTACATGTTGGATTTTCACTGTAGATTTAAATGCTTCAAAACTGATGGACACAGATGGAACCTTACATTTCAAATCCCACAAGGTTAATCTGTACCAACAGCCAACTGCAGGGAATCAATCTTTGCTGAGCCAGAGTATTCCTTCTGTCCATCTTGTGAGGAGTGTGATGGAGGGCTCAGCCACAAACATCACTTAGCCATCACCCATCCCAGACTCCGCCCTCTCCCCGGGGGGCTGAAATGATACGTCAGTAACGGGGTGTGAACCACCCCTTTCCACGCCGTGCATCCATCACTTCAGACACATAGCAATCAAGACACATTAGTCAAAAGGGGATTTTATTTGGATTGTGAAGAGGTTTCTTGGCAGGCAGGGTAATAAAGGTAAGGTAAACGCCACGGAATGCCTTTTCTTTGTGGTATTAATAAACAAACGTGAATGATATCCTGCAGGAGAGAATGTTTTGTAGTCAAGCGCATTCAGTTTGGCTTGACTGGGATGACTGCTGGACTAGCAATGCTGATAAAGTTCTGGAGCAAATCTGAAGATCTTTAGTCTATGAAGTAACTTTTAGAAAAACTTGCATCAGTTACGGCAGTGCTAAATTAAACACTGCACAGGAGAAACGAGGGGAAAAGCTACTTGTTTGGACAAGGGACTGAGAGCAGAATACATTGAAGGTGTCTTGAAAAGAGGCCTATCCTGGCAACAGCAGTCAATAGGTATATATTCTCTTTTTTATCTTAAAGGAGGAGTAAGTCCATGAATGATTGAATGGAACAGTGTAGTAAAAGCAACAATGCCATTAGTGTGAGCCGCTTGAGCTAAACCAGAAAAATATGGTATAAAATTCTCCTAGAGCAGAATGTTGCTATCAATAAACAATGGATCAAATTCATCAGCACAAAAATGATTATAATAATGGGCACACTGAGGCCCATCTTAAAGTAGTGTCTTCACCCTTAGACCCAGGCAATTGGTGGATTAGAGAGTTTTAATTATTGCGCACGGTGTGAGAAAAAAAAGTATCCAGCATTATCTCAGTTCGTGATGTCAGCCCGACTCGATTAACTCCTCCAGTAAGAAGTGGCGATGAGCCTTATCAGGTGGGATTGTGCCTGCGAGCTGTGTGCTGTTTGTCTGTTTGTCTTTGTCTGTCAGGAAGACCTCCCTAATGAAGGCTGGGATCCGGGAGGCTAAACCGGTATTACCGTTTTTAATGGCAGCTTTACAGATGCTGTGCTCCCTGTGCAGCACTCTGAAACCTTTGTTCTTCCTGCCTCCAAGCAAACATGTGTTTAATCAACGTCTAGACCTTGTGCTGTACAGTAGTTTAAGATAAATGTCAATGAAAGCAGTGAAAAACAACATTTTCTATGCCGAACAGTTGACACTTCAACACACAGCGAAATATGTTTTCAAAGCTATCATCCAAACAATTTATGTCTCACCTCACACTCGTGGCATCGTCTGAGGTGGACAGACTGAAACACAGACAGATGAGGCGTTTGTTGTGGTTGTTGTTATCTGCGGCGATCTAGGCAGAGACAACCGATTACGCATGATGGATGAAAAGAGTTAACTTGGCACTTTTAGTGCAGGCTCCAAAAAGTCAAATAAGTAGAACGTGGACATCCATATCATAAGGATTCAGTAAATCACTTCTTATCAAATGGTGACAATCCTTGAAAAGCAATAATAGCTTGAATGTACCTTATTACAGTGAAGCCACAGCACATCCTTACAAGATGGATGTAGTAGGATGATGCAACTCCAAGGGCACATTATAACAAGAGGAACATTTTGAAAATATAGAGATGCTCAGCTGGTGATTAATTGCAAAATGCAACAATTATCATGTAGACCTGGCAGGTGTTTCTACTTCCTTATAACATCCGTGTTTGGAGAGAAGAAAAGAAGTGTTTGATGCCACAGTTTTCGTCATACACATGGACCTCTATGCTGCTTTCTAGAGCATCGTTCAAGCCCATTTGAATTATGGGCTATGTCAGCTGCTCCTACCTGTGATTAGAATAGTTTTGCTGCTGGTGGTTGGTAAGATGAAGTTTAGGTTAGTGTGCTCGATCGGTATCTGAATCCATACATATTCTGTTAAACAACTAAATCACTGTACCCTAGCTGCTGTCCAATGGAATTTCAGTTTGTTGCTTTCAACCGCTATGGGTCATTTAATACCACGTCCTCATGAAAGAGGCTTTACAACTCCTTTGAATGGCCGTTCAGTAACTGTAATCTGGGGATGGTGCTGTCACGAGGTGAATGTGTGTCATTTCTCTTTCCATTTGCTGTGACATGTCACACAAAGACTGGATGCCCTCAGCGCAGAGCTTTGATGATAGCTTGCGGTGGCCTGCCCAGGTGCAGGAATAACATTACACCTGCCGGACAGGTGGCTACGCGAGAGAGGAGGGCTTGGAGGCTCAATAATGACGGCTACGCCAGCAAGAACCCCATCTGTTGCCAAGCACAGAACTCTGATCCATTAAATTGTGGCACACTCAAGTTTTGTCACAGATGAGAAATTGTCTACTCCTCCGTGTTATCGCCCGGTTTCTTGTACCTTGGAGTGATTTTAAGTCACAGGTACATTTTAATGGGCCATCTAGTGTCTTTATATTTGCATTTAGTTTTTGTTATCACAAAGAATACCTACATTTGAAAGGCACAGTATTTCATTTCTATGAGGTACACAGGGTTTTCTACCTGCACTGCACTTCCCCATGCTGATCTACAGGGAATCTATTTTTAAAGAACCCACTCAGCCTGTGTATTCACTAATTAGAATATGTGGCAGTTCTCAGAGGAAGATGCCTTATACTGTAGGCCGTGAAATGCAGCGAAGCCAGGGATTAGACCTCCTTAAAATCAGTCTATAAAAATAGGGAGTCCTTCTCAAACCCACTTTCGTTTGAAGATAATCAGTTCAATCAAATGACAATGATCCAAGTGTAATGCAGGTGAATTGTGTTGGTTTAAGAAAAAATAAATTTGTTGTATTTGAATTTACCGGATGTGAACCAGCCCTTTAAAAATATGTATGGAATGTAATACTCTGTTGAATCAAACCTTAAACACATTAAATACAAACACCTGATCCATCCATTAGAAGCTAGAATGAAATCCTGTCCTCACCCGAAATGGCGACTCTACCTGGGCGCGTGTAGGTCCTGGATAGTTTACACATCATAGTGACTACATCTTTGATCGCATGTACATGCATGGCCTTCTGCTTTTGTCACTTTGAAAATCTATTTCAATAATTACGCTGTGGAAGTGTCAAGATGAACCCACCAGGTAGGAAATATGTATTAATAACAGACTTCGTTTTTCCTTGAGAAATCTTCTTTTGGGCTTTGTGTTATTTACTTATTTCTCTCTCTCTCTCTCTCTCTCTCCCTCTCTCTCTCTCTTTCTCTCTAGCTGTGTCATCATTACTGCATTAAATACAGCAATAAACACAATAGGACCGCTAAAACTAAACACAAGGCATATATTCTCTTTTTGGACTCTGCATTGTTTTTGAAGGGAATTTTTAAAGTATTTTTTAGGGATTAAGACTAAATTGTGGCACAGTTGGAACTGAGGTGTAGGATACTTGCAAGGTAATCAGTTTCCTTGGATTCCCTACTCTCTGCAAAGTCCGCAAAGAAACCTAAATTCCCCATCGTCCCCCATCCAAGAACAGTCCGGACACTCTGCATCTTCTGGTTTATTTCCAGCGGACACGTTGTCTCACTCACAATGTGGGAAGGAGGGGGATATTTACGTTATGTATATTTTCAAAACAGTGACATTATTTCATCATCCCACTGATGTATTCAACGTGGTACATAATGTTTAATAATGTACCAGCTCGTGTTATGACAAAAAGTGCTTGCTCTGAAGAAAGTGGATGTCACTTTCATTTTTAGCTTAGCACCAAAAATATTGCAAATATTGTGAACTGTGGTCTCTCAACTTGATTATTATTGCTTTCGGTTAATACTGTATATTAGTTTGTTTTCAAGATGTAATAGCTTTTCATGATTAAAATGAAAGGATAAACACCAAAGGATGAACAATACTTCATCTTTGATAATCTGCTCAGTTAAGGTCATAAAAAAGGGAAGGGGGTAAAATTGCAATGAAAGCAAAAAAATCAACTTCTGACTCCAGTAATAATGAAGACGTTTTTCATGAACTGGCTCAAATTGATTTTACGCCACTTTTAAAGGCAAGAGAATGCTGCCAAAAAGACACAACATATTCATGTTTTTCCACTGTACAGAGAGGACCAGCTGTCACTGAGCAGTTACTGAGTCCTGGCACGAGCCAAAGAAAAATAGAAGCTCTTCATGATCATGCTGATTCCCTTTTATCAGCAAACGACTACATGCATATCCCAGAAGGTACTCTGCAGCATTTATCCATTCATTAAATCAAAATGACTCCAGGTCGTCAACAAAGTGCCAGACAGATTTTGTTCAAACACTGGCAACAAAACACAAGAGAATAATAAGACAGTCTACAAACAACTAGACTGTTCTTATTATTTAGAGATCACATCTGAATCATTGAAATTTGCGTCCTTCCCACGTACTGCAATGTAAATTGTCTGACCAATGCATTACCTCCACCAGTCCAGGAGGAGGCTTATGACAATAGTGGGATGAGGGCTGGGCGGAAACGTATCGCACATACCGCACCATAAGTGGAACGGGGCATGGAAGCTGATAATTGCATTCCTTTGCTTTATGCTGCAAAGCATTGATATGAAAGCTATCGTTTTGACCAGGTGAATTTGCCTAGTGACATTTTTTCATCCGGACGAAACATGTTAGAAATGTCTTAGTTCAGAGATGGCCTCACCTGTAGTAAATAATACCTGATTGCCTTCTGAGCTATCATTAGATTTTGGTAATCTTCAGTTCAGTTCCATTCAGGGTTATTTAATACAAAACAATTAAGGTATCAAAAACACAGTTAAATATGTATCACAATATTTATCCCAACATAAAAAAAAAAAATTAAAAATCTTATTCTGTTCGCCTTTACTGGCGAATCAGTATAATATATATCAAATAATAATGAAATACTCTAATGATATCATGATATATGTTTTTATGTCAGTCGTCTCGTCTGCTAGAAGGCAATTAAATCCGTGCTCTTTACTTCCTCCAGAATAACATCCGCCTTGACGCCGATTGTTTAAATTGTACGTCCCACATTTTTTTATTTGATCAGCAATTGGCCAAAGTGCTTTTTAGACCAGCCTTCTACAGGCAATCTCTATATTGCCCTTAGAGCAGCTAGAACATGCAGGAAAGCAAGACGTGCGTATGACAGGCAGGGACGTGCTTGAAAAGCATATATACCCAAAAATTCTGGGTCGAGGCGCTGGGGTGCCGGAGTCAGGAGTCGGCGGTGGGGAACGGGAGTCGGCTACGACCCAGCAGGAACAGGGGTGCGCTGCGGCCGCTTTCCTTGTCTCTTCCTCCTTGGATTCAGGAGGTCTCATAGCTCGTGGCAGGCCATCTGGTAGCTCCGCAGCCCAAAAACAGAGTCTGTCTTCTGCTGCCAAAAGGCGTTCCTTACATCCAGATAGTCTGATCCGTACTAGGGAAAATAATCTGCCCGATCCATGAAAGGTTGGTTCATTCGGTCACTTTGGAGGTGCCCAATGCATATTTTAAAACTACTCACGTCAAGAAGAAGGACACACGTGGTTTAAATACACTGGGAAGGTGCAGGTGTTTGGACACACAGGGAAATAATCAGGGACACGTCAGACAATCACATGGGACAACACAACAAGGCAGGAAGTGAAGCTAACCCAGGTACAACGAGAGTCAGGAAACAACAAAATAAAACAGCAAACAAGCCCACACCCTGACTGTAAAAACTCTACGTGGAATCATATTGATCTCATCTGTTTTCTCACAACAAATTATTTATTATTTATATAGAGACTAATGGAGCCTAGTCATTTATTTTACTTTTCTGGTGTTTTGCACCCATTCTATTCCTAAAAAATATTAAACAGGGAAGATTTGATGATAATTATAATAATATTATTTTGGAATTACTCAGCTACTCAGGAGTCTATTGTTTATTGCCAGGCCATTATTTAGAGAGTTACTACAGCAACTGCAGGGGATTTTATTCCACTAGTTTTGGTCATCTTCCATCTTGCCTGGAGCATCTTGTCTGGTGGTTCCGTTGGCACCTGCATTGAACAGGTTTCCACTTGCCTTGTTCCTGGATCCCAGGCTGGTCTCCTGTGTTAGTTAATAACAACACGTGGCCTTTATGCAGAAATGCCACTTTAAAGAGTGCAGAGCAATCTTTAATATTTGAAAAGCACTACATCAAGGCATCAATACCCCAAAAATTGAGTCATGCTGGCCCTAGATGGTGTTTTAAAATTAAATGAGATATTGAAAACTGCTTTATTCAAGTGGGCCTCAGCAGATTAACCCTGAAGATGAAGGCCTAATCACTGATGATGAATTGAATTAACATTCTACTACATAAATGAGGGAAGTCAGTGAAATTCTCAGGTAGCGCTGTGGGAGTTCCTGTCCAAAGGCAGATTCAGAGTTTATCAGAATCGCTCCCATTGCCAGAGGCACCCACGCTTTCATTTGCATTAGTGAGGAGCCCTATAGAAGATGTAGCTTTTTATTTGGATAAAGGGTGGTATGGCAATTTCTGCAAAAAATCTTGTATTAAATGTCACCTGCTGTTTATAGAAGTTCAACTAGCAAGACTAAACATTTTTTTAAAGGCCACATTTATATGAGAACTCACAAAGAAACTTCATGGCTGGTACAACCTTCTTATTTGCAGCTCACCTGTGCTATCATGTAGAAATTAGGAAATGGAGTTGGTGAGTTTGAAACGTTCCTAGTTCACCGCTCTGATGATCCCTCCTCATTATATAGAGTGTATGGAAATTGCCTCCCCTTCCCCCGTTCTCAAACCGCTCCTATTCATCCCAAAAGTGAAAGAATTATTTCTTAAAGAAAGACTGACAATTCGAATAAGACAAAGCTTTCTCTGATTTAACAAAACAACATATAAATCCCCTAAAAATGATTAAATAAAAAAATGTATTTGAGTCGATGCTGAAAAACAGAAGTATTCATAATGTACTGCAAATAAAACTTATTTCTGGTTGAACGTTACATTTGAATTTGACTGTCCTTTTATCCTTTACCAATGACAAAAAATGGTAAAATCACTGCTGTGTTTTGTTTTTTAAACTACTGAGTGTTAAGTCATTATAACTTATCTCCAACACGTCATGTTTTCATTCTCAACTAGTTTACAATTCAGGCTGATGTATAATAAAGAACAACGTTGTTTGCAAGCCCAGGTGATTTATGAAGCATGTATTTCATATCAAGGTGGAAGTCGATTACTTCAAAAGGCTTTAAGGATGACACTTTGAGAATGTGAACAGATTCATCAAAGTGGATTATCTTTGCGGAAGAAAGTACTCTCTGGAGGTTGACCTTCTTTAGAATTCCATCACTGGGACATGGAACACCACTGTGAGTGTGTTTTGAAAGATAAGGGACTGATCTGCCAGGAAGGTGATGAAGTGAGTGTGTGCTTGTATGCCTCACATGTTTTTACCTTACGACATAGCACTATCCACTGTTTTCCCACACGACATATGTACGAAGTCTATTTTGTCAAATGGTTTGTCGGCATGTGATGACCTTGAGAACCTCACCTGAATTTCTGCCATTTTTCCTTAAAGTTCATTATGCATTTAGTTTCACTCAAAACTATTTCCCTAAATAGCATTCAAACTTATTGTTATTTTCCAAGAAACTCTTGTTTTAATAAATCTGTATCTGCTCCAAGAGAACGCCCTTCTCAGTGTTTAACAGGTTGAAATCCCCATAACTTTAAAAGAACAAGGGCAGAGAGTCTATTTTACTTTTATATATTTTCACATTGCTGGGCAAAATCTTTGAAGTGGGCCCAAACTAACTGTCAGATGTCACACAGTCTTTTTACTTTATGTAAACAATATTTCCAGAATAGAACAAAGTGATACGAATGTATTACAGCAAAGTACAGCTTTTTTGCACTTGTCACTCCCTCCTTCTGTTCAACACATCACTCTTAAGATTGCTTGCCTAAGTACTAGCTCACATTTTGAAAATAAATGTGTCCTGGGGAACCAATTCCATCTGACACAAAAAACATTTTCTCTAATTATAGTCATTGAGTATAATTTTTGCAACATTCAAGTCTTTTACTTTTAGCAAATAGTGCAAATCCCCCACTATAAAACTACTTTATGGTCCAATTCAGACTGCATTCATTCATTAGCTAAACATATTTTACATCCCAACTGTGCAAGGCCTCAGTCAAACTATAAATCCAGGCAAATGGTGTAAAGGAAGACATGATAAATTCTCATCTCTGAAGGGACTGGAATATTATTGTTTCATCATAACGTCTTTCGTCATAACATAATGTTACTATACAGGGTGTTTGTCATTTAAACCTTTTTGGTTCCATGTTGATGTTGTTGTAAAATTAGGGCTTGTAGCTGGAGGAATTATGACAGTGTCCACATCGTGCTAGACTGTAGCCAGAGTTGAGAAGTGGGTGCCAGTATCCTGGGGGGGGGCGGATAAAGACTTCTGTTGAGTCCTGGATTGCCTTAAGCAGGAACCTTCATCTGCATGCACAGGGCTTCTGCAATGCCGTAGTGCAGCCACATTATGTCAAGCAACTTTTTGTAACACAAGAAAATTTGATTTCTAGCAGAGCGATGAGTAGCGATGGATGCCCCGAAATCACAGTGAAACATCTATGTTCATATCAAATACAGCTCAGCTGGACTGAAGCGTAGCCTCATGTCATGCTGTCATGTCCCCCGTGGTGTGCAGACCACAAACCATGTTACCATGGAGAAAATGCTGAGTGAGGAACTGCAAGTACTGTGGTCTTTGTTTGCTGTGTTTCACTTATTGCGACTACTACAGGGTTTTATTGTCTAGCGTACTTGTACACATGCTATTTTTTCTAATAATCTGTATACATGTTGCAATGGTGAAGTTGTAGAATGTGCCAAAGGCCTAAATTTGACTTTTGGTATATTTGTATATTAATATTCCTCCGTTTTTTTCTCTACTTGCATGGTTTTGAGCCCTCTCGGAATTCCCCTTTGCCCTCATATTTGTAGTTGGTTCAAATTTGCCTCTTGACTTTCTGACAAACCGTTTAACCCGACTGCCTGTTACATTTGCATCGTGCAAGTTTGCATTTGTCAGACGTTGGTCGATTTTTAAATGATAGACTTTGTGTATTTAACTTTTTTATAATATTTTTCTTGACCTATTAAATTATTTGAAAGTAGCTTAGCAGTCACATTTCTGTCCATTTTATTATGTGTTGTTTTAAAATGATAGAGACTCGCAGGCTTTTGTTCCGTGATTTGCTCCGACAGAAACACAGCAAAGACAAGATGAGAAAATGGAAGAAGCAATTGGCTTAGGGTGTTGTCAGGAGGGACCATATGTGTGCCTGTAATGCCATCTTTCCAAGTGCTCTAGAAGTGTGTTTAAATTGGGGTGTTTCCATTGGACCAGCAGCATCCACGGGAGAGCAGAGGAGAGCACGCTTGCGTTGCTCTGAATGGAGTCATTGCCGGTCGTGGAGGATCTTTGTGTTATTCATTTGGTATTATTTCTGTAAAAAAACAAGAGGCACTGACCATTTCTTACAGCTCAACCTAATCAATAATCCACCAACACATTAGATTATTAACATACAGTAACTCTGAACTAAGGTGAGAGGATGTTACAGCTTTGGAACTTTGACATCTGTTTTAACTCTCATTGATTAGCTGGCATGTCCACAGTTCTTACTTCCAATAACAATATGATTTGTGTTGCTGTCATCATCATCCTACTCAAAAATAAAAACATAGCTTTAAATCAAATGCTCTGCACAAGTGAAGATATTCTTTTACATTACACTGTGTTACTCTCCTCAAGGTCTGTATCATGAACTAGAATGCAACACTTGAATTTCTTTAAATGAGAGTGTACAGATTACATGTAATGTTATATCCAAATTTGGTCAAATTAAATCCCTGTGTGCACTACAACTGTTTGAAATGAGGTTAGTGGGTTTGAAAGAAGTGTAGCATCAAAGTAATGCTGTCATGATCAGTAAATTAAATCAATTAATAAGGTTAAACAATATTTTTTTATAACCTCTTGATTGTTTACATTTTAAAAATGGCATTTTTATGGATGTAAAAAACTATGAAGTGATATTAATCAGTACTATGCGGCCCAACCTTATGATTCAATTTAAAAACATCCTTCGCAGAGTGGAAGAGAGCAAGTACATTTCTGATGTTTTGTTCACAAGGTCCTTTCTCTTTTTGAAACCCAACATTTCAGTTACGTTCTGCTGTTTAAGGACCACCAGCATGCAGTGCTGTGTGTGTGATGAATTGCTTCCTTGTCAAAGGGTTACTTACAGTCGCGTCGTCCCAGGAGATTCTGTTGTATGACTCTGGCAGAGGGAGACCAGTGACCCCTGTGATGGCTAGCTGAGGGACAGAGGCCGGCTCTCCCTGCGTTGGAGGTCAGACCTGTCCGTGGTCGGTTAAACTAATCACCACAGGGACTAGCGAATATTGCTTTGTTACGGGCCTGCATCCCCACACAAAATAGACAAATGAATGGACTTCATTCTGTCGCATGTTGAGCAACACAATGCAAATACAGCTAACAAGCAGAGTGTTCCAAATATGTGCCTCTGGTGGCCAAACTGGCCAAAATCCCATCTTTCTGCCTAGTTGCGTTGCTCTCTCTCTCATCACTATCTTATCTCATGAGCTCTGATATGCTATCATCATTGTTTTGTTCCGGCACATATTGCACTCTTCCGTCTAGTGAGGTGTTTATCCTGCACGTATTTTTCTTCCCATTTTGTCTCAACGACTAATCAACCAATTATTTGAGGTGTGATATTTTGCATCATATCTGGGCATATTATGGTATTTCAAAAAGCATTTTTCCCTTTGCCTTTTGGAGTTTACTGTTCTAAACTTTAGAGGCATGAAAGAAAGCTAAAAAGCCATTGCTGCAGGGTAAAACATGGAAATAGACCATCGTAGTACTTATAAATTATCTAATGAGGATTGTTTAGCAATCATAACTAATTCTTCACAAAATGACACATACAAGTAGCTACAAAAATCTGAAGGTTTTAAGTGATAAACAATGTTGAGGAGTGTAAATGGGAAACTGCTCTCCACATGTTTCCTGCCCAAGCTGATAACTGAATACATGTCACTAGTTTTACCTTGCACTGCCTCTGATTCCCTAATATTCTAAATGCTGGTGTTGTTTGAAACTGAAAATGATTTTGCTCCTTTCAGGTTAGCAGTATTTTTTTCTGAAAATTATTACAAATACGAAGATGTCTAAAACCCCAAAATGTTACTGACAAATTACTGGTATAGAACACTGAATAACATCTGGTTGTATTTACATAAACATATAAGCATATACATATTTACAGGATATGTCAGCACACAATACATTGTAGACTGGAGGTAGAAGAGAGGTAAATACTACAAGAGGAGCTTATTTCTTGGGGAGCCGACAAGCGCTCCTGTTAGTCAACCTTCCTAGGTCCTTAGGAAACAGCCCTGTAGGACTTCTGACCGAGTCTGTGTATATTTTGGTCAAGCAACGGAAATCTCTAGTACAGCTTCACATGAAGCACTGTAACAGAAAAGGAAAACAGAAAATGTATCACAAATGATTTAAAAAACGTTAAAACATTTTGACAGAAAATGCTAAAAACAGCAGAATGGACACTTAATGATGCTTAGAGCAATAAAAATTCATAAAAATCAGCTTAAAAAAGAAGAATGTAGCAGTCATTTTAACAACAGTTCCTGCCAGCGAAAGATGCCACCAACATCCCCTGATAAATCAGATGTGACTGCTAAATCTATTGTGTTTCCATGTTAATCTTTTATATGTTTATCTTCTTCCTCTAGACTCTTCTATCTCAACAGTGTTCTCACCACCACAGACACAGTGCTGTAGTTTATTAGGTTGGGGAGAGGGGGGGGGGGGGGGGGGGGCTGTGGCACGTGTCTGGAACAGAGCCTTTTCCATGGTGTGTGGTGCTTTGTCTTGTGTTGGGCACACAGTTCTCCTTCTGGTTAGCATTCAGTGCTCATTTTGTTGTTCGTGCAATGTGACATCCTCAAAATCTTACTGGCAAATCTATGGTAATCTCTTCTAGTCTGAAGTCTTTGGGAACTGCATTCTGGCCTCATTACATCTAACTAAGGGCCTACTTCTCAACTTACTAACCCATAGCTTTAACGTACTAACCCATAGAATACATTTTATTATATTTCTATCTTTATCTTATTGCTGCACTACGTTGTCTGTTGTCCATTATTGTACTGTCTTTCGTCATGCACCAACCGCCAAGTCAAATTCCATTTATGTCTAACATATGATGGCAATAAACGTTTCCTGATTCCTGATTCCTAAGACACAGTAAAGCATTTTTATTTATGAAACCAGCAACACATGAGACAAAAAAAGCCACATGTCTCTAAAGTAATGATGAATTGCCCAATCTTCCATGTTAACTGATACACGCTTTTAGATCAGTGAATAGACTTTGCTAGTTACTACTTGCATAATGCTGACTTGTGTGTAAACAACCCGAAACTGCCGTATCCATATTTTTTCTGTAGAGGTTAAATAATTCATGATATGACTAAACTGATTATAGGGCATGTTTCCTGGATTCTTTGCAATGTCTGGTTGGGGATGTAAAATGTGACGTGTCATGATACGGGATAGTTTAAGTACATACCCACTATACTACTTACATTTCCACATTCTAAACATTTAATCTCATAGTCCCTGTCAGCATCAGTTGAGCATATAATCATCGTACTATCTATGTTACTTCTTCATACTGTACTACCTATCTAACCTGCTCTTCACTTCCTTCACCCCCACATGCTCTCAGTGGCTGGGACAAAAAGCAAAGCCAAAGGTGAGTTATTGCCTCCATTTTCTTGCTACATGATTTATGTTGCATGCCGTTTACCAATAAACAATGTTTGGATCGCCCTTTTATCTCCACCGAGGGCCCGGGAAGCATTAACATATGCTGCTTTCAACAAAGCTTTCCTGGAATTTTTCCACCTTTTATTTCTCCAGGAGAAATGTGTTGAACATGCACGCAGGTTCTCAGATACCACCTGCTTCCTATATGTATAGATTCACACCTTCAGGGGGCTGCCTACCTCACCCAGTCATGCTTATTCTCTATTTGGCCACTGTGCAGCTCCAGTGGAGCAGCTGGGGGGTTGTTCCTGGTTCAAGGACACCAGCGATAGATGACGGGGGGGGGGGAATGTTTCTTGTTTGCTTTTCCCAACCCAGATATTTCCAGAAATACTATGCTCTCAAACTGGAGGCCTTCTGGTCCCAAACCTGCTTCTAATGCTCTTTAATACTTTCTAAAGTTTTTTCCTGATATTTTAGGGTGTGGGTATTCACTTTGTTTCCCTTGAACCTGATCTGGTGCCTAATAAATGTTATACTCAGATGTATTATGCACTGAGAGGAAAGAAATCCAGTGCCTAGGTTTTTTTTCTTATTCTTGCTGCCAGCCCATTAAATTACTTCTACCAAAAAATACTGCTAAAGAATATTAAATGATTCACAGACCGTTTCCCTTCCTTTCATATTGGATATTCATTTTCTGCTATTCATGTTCATGTTCTTGCTGCAACTGATACTATTGTAAAATTACACCGTCAATTCCCCCCATGTATTAGTGGCTCTGCCTGTATGCTTTCTGATACCATTGTACCGTAACTAGGGATTTCTGTAGATCAATAAATATTTATGTGCTGGTTCCTCTGACTTATTCGCTTTAGTTCAGTTGACCAGTTTGAAATCGCACAAGCCTACGTGTGTCTTTCCCGGGTTTACAGTGAAATTCACAATACAATATCCATATTTATGTCGTCATGTATTTTTTATTGTTTTCTAAGGACACAAGAAATTCTGGTGCCTATTTTTTGATTAACAAAAGAACATTCACCATCCGCACCTCTGGAATCTCCTTCAACATTGAGAAGCCACTTCTAATTTCCGCTAACACGTTTTTTTAATAATCATGAAGACAATGAAAATAGCATATATTAGCCTTGAATATTCATTTATTGGTTTTAGTATTAATAATTGCAGTACCAATTCTTTGACTTGTTGTATATTAAGTCCATATTTATTTTCCCTTATCTGAATTATTGTATTAATCAGTGATTCAGGAAATTACAACTTGCTCTTGCAACAAAATGTGGAACGCTCAAAGGAGATGAGAAGTGAAAAAAATAGTTGATGTTATGGCTATATATCATTAGCTCCGTAAAACAAATAGTGCTTTTAATTCGTACCACTTGGGCAAGTGAGTAGCTAGATTTAATAACCTGACTTGACAATAACTTGCTTTGGGAAGCAGGTAAACCTTTTTGTTGAGCCCTGAATTGCTTTATCAGTGAAAATGTCATGTCCATTCCAAACTAATTTATTTAATGTATAGAAAAAGCAAAGCAACTTGCTCATTGTCTTTTTTGCAAATTGCAAATCTGGTGTAGCAAACCATATGGTAAGGGTAAACATGGAGCTGAAACCATACAGTACAATTCATGTAAGCATTATGAAAAGCACATTCAGGCAGGATGAATGTGATTTTAATAGCATTTCCGATAGAGGTTATGATACATTTCAACAGGACAGGGTGATGGGTTTAATCGAACATCTAAAATGGGTTTTGTAGCAGGCTTTGTGGAGATGCAACATGAATGCATATCTCAAGGAATATTTTTTGAAAGTAATATTTCCGGTTACTATTCTTATCACCAACCGTTTTGCTCAACATTTTAAAGGCCATCTATGCGTTGCATCTATGAGTTCGGCATTGATCGCAATTCGTATTCCACTAAATTTTCATAAGGTCTGAGGTTGTGTTATTGACGGCAGGCGGGTGTGTTTCCCCCGGCTCAGATATTTATTGTCAGTTCTGTGGATTGTCCACCCCCTACCTTCCCTGTACTTCCCCACTGTGGCAAATCACAGGGGAGGACTGCCCTCAGTATCACCTCTGAGTCAAGGGAGGTTTACTTTTGCTCAGGCGCTACTTAGTAACAGGTACCAAATGTCCTTTTTGATGGAGGGTAAAACTGACAGACAGCTCACTTTGTCCTGGTTGTCTTGGTGGTTTTCCTCTCCCTTCATCTGCTATGTAACAGCTCAATCAACCGAGTGCATCATTTAAGATTGGTGGGTGGGTCTTTGCGACATTGTCATTGTATCCGTCTCATCTGCTGGGATCTGTTCTTGTTTACAGCTGATAGAAGCATTGTAGAAAAGCAATATAATCCCAGTGCAGATGAAGGATGCGTACGCTTGAATATGTCCTGATAAGATTCCACACAAACACATTTAATGCAAGAAAGATTCATATGAGATTTGGAAAAATCCAACAAGAGCTATTTGCAGCTAAGAGCAGTTGCTTCATCCATTGCTTCTTAGTAAAAATGTTCATTCACGAGTCATATGTCTCTTCCATTACTTCATTGCTTGATGCAAATGTAATGTGAAAGTGAGTGACAGAGAGTGCATTACTAATCTTGAAAAGAGTAATCACAGGCTTTGCTTTTACCATAATTACATATGGATTTTCTTCGAATGAATTGCATATTGGAAATCCTGTATATAGTAAAATTCTGAATGTTCCCAGTTGATTTTAAATTGTGACATTATCTAAAGCTGATGAAGTTCAAATCAGTAGTTTTCAAACATGGATCACTTTGGACAGGTAATTTAAAGATTAGCTGCAGTTAATGGATTAGATCTAGATTTAGTGCTAATTAGCTGCTGTCCTTAAATGGTTGCTTAAATCTCTCTAATCAACTAGGCTGATAGCTTTTAAAATGGCACTGTTTATTGAGTGTTTCAGACCAGCAGCTATGCCATAAACATAAGACACATCTCTGCTGTTGTTGATCCAATAGGGCTTAAATTACATTGTCTTTCCTTAATGATTGATTCTGGTGATGGATATTACCTTTTTGTGAGAGAAATGAATTCCATGGTATTTTAACAAGTTCTACTCCTTTAAATACTGTTCACTAAAGGTCAATCGAGGTAAAAACCATCAGATATGATGGGTTTAGTTAATGGGCCAATTGATTAAGGAAAGCAGCCTTTACCTACACTCATAAGCTTTCAATTCCAAAGCATTTCCTTTATCAACAGTTACAGCTTGAGATAATGAATGTGTCAGCAAGCATGCTTTATTCACATATGAATTAAATGTCATTGTGGTCATATTTATCCCGCTTTTTTCAATATATCTGTATATTCTACTTTCTAATATGAATGTAATCTAATTAGTTTATTATTCCGGCCTATACTGTGTTCAGCTTCATATGTTTTAGTTAAATTCTAGAGCTTTCCTTTGATCACATTGTCATATCTTGTTTTGTCAAACAGATATTCTGTTATTTTCAAGTAGTTTCCTCTCTTTCCCTAGGTCATACAAACTTTACACATTCTATCATATGCCCCAAATAAATAAGCAATTAGTACCAGCTACTCACAAATCTGTTGGAATATCATGGTTATTTCAAATGGCGACAGACCAAAACCTCATAAGGGGTTTGCATCCATTAGTATTCTGTGCACCGGCAACATCTACCCCACATTTTCAGAAGTGATCTTATCTGGTACATTTTGTTTACATGATACGTTTGAAACAAAGCGTTGGCGCACTTCACCAAGGTATAGTAAATTAGTAGAGATGTCTTTGTTAAATAGAGATTTTTACCACTATGTAAACTGGTTTAATTGTTTAAGAATGGAGGTTTCTGTGTATTCATCATTTCCAGTAGTACTCCACAGAAGGGTGAGCATGAGACAGCGCTGTCGTTAGTGTTGGCAGGAAGACCACATAAATGGCACTAAGCAATAATATTAGTACTACTGTGCAGAATCATGTGACAGGCAGTCATTATCTGGACAGCCCGAGATCGACACTCTTGGGCCTGATTATGGGTCTTTCTGTGCAAGTGCATCAATTTTGTGTTTGAGAACTACTCACATTTTATCACTTTTTAATTTGATTTTCACTAGCTTTACTGAACATTGGCAAATTATCCTCACATTCAATGAATCGCTCAGGTCTCTATTCATATTAACAGACTTTGAAAAGTATCAAACTGACTATTAATGATGCTATATCAGTGTTTGGCTCAGGGGATCAACTCAAGTTGTCTTCATTTATTTTAAATTCCATGTCAGTGAGTAATTGTGAAGTTAAAAGGAACAAAGGAGTGATTTAGAGAAAAGTGGAGCAATACTTGGACCTAACACCTCGACCTCATTTCGGACTAATAGTGTACAAAGTCAACAGAATTCTTCTAATAGTTGTCACGGTTTGGGTCTGCTCTGTCTTATTTTGTAGTTTTCATGTCTCTGGTGTTCCTGGGTAACTTCACTTCCTGCCTTTTCCTGTCTTCCCTTGTGATTGTCTGCCGTGCCTGATCGTTTCCACCTGTGTTCAATCACCTGCACCTCCCTTGTGTATTTAAGCCCTGTGAGTCCCTTGTCTGGTGTGGCGTCATTACATGTCAGCGTTCATGTGTCAAGTAAGTCAAGTCAAGTCAAGTCAAGTCAAGTCAAGTCTGTTTTGTGTTTTCAAGTCTTCAAGTCCAGGTCCCTGTTTTTGTCTGTTTTGTTTTCTCCTCCTTCCTCCCTTTTTTTGGTTGGAGCGATTTTGATTTTGAGTTTTTGACAATTAAAGTCTTTTATTTTTCAACTCCGCATTTGAGTCCTCCCTCCTTGCCCTCGACCGCGTCCCCCCCTGACAATAGTTGGTTGTTTTTAAGACAAAAGCACAGTGTGTCTCATCATGAACACAGCTACGTATGTTTCACCTTGTTCAAATAAGTCCTGGCTACAATAAGCCGTAATAAAACACATAAAAATACTAGAAACACAACTTCAGCTATTGGGGTAAAAGAGTCAAAAAGAATTCCAAGCAGCCTTGACTTGACTGAACAAAAGTGTCAATATTTTTTTTATGCTAAAAGCCAATTAGATGTAGAGATACTATTGTGACATTTGTGTAATTTCCACAACAAGTACAGAGCAGAAATAGTGATTATTTTCATGGTGGATAGAGGACATGATAACTGTCTTTATGGAGACAAGCCAGGAGATAAGAAAACGCCCCCTTTCCGGCGCAAATGAAGGGAATTAAGGGGACACAAATTAACTACAACTAAAGAGTGGCGAAATTTGGCTTCGTACCGACAATGCTGCACTCTGATGTAAGATGGGGCAAAAGGTCACAGACATAGCTGGGAGAAAGGCATTAACCGTACATTTTAGCAATGAAAACTTTTTTAAATGGATCTTGCCAACATGGCTCCTTTACTTAGTCCTGGTCAATATTACATTTTATTCACATAGCCCAATCATAAATGTTCCTGTGCTTTACAGTCTGTACACGATACAACAAGCTGTACTGGATTTTATAAATTTGGTTCACAACCATTTATCCTGGAGTTGTTTACAACAGAGAATGTAGTTGGTGTTACAATCTATGTGACCTCTGAAGAATGATGTCTGCTAGTTCTTCAGGTGAAAGTGACAGTGTGGATATGTTTTCCCAACACACAAATAGAAGAAGAGTAACACAGGGAGAACAAAACAAAATGTCATATTTTTACAAAACTGTACGCTGAGCTCTCTGTATTTGTCTAACATGGGAGATGGTAAGCTCTATTATTTCTTGTGCTTTCCACTAAGGAAAACACACCACAAGAGGTTTCAAGTTTTAATTAAATGGAATATTTATACACTGCGGATTTTCAACCTCCCTTTCTCCCAACATGCTGGTAAAGAGGCCACGCAGTTTTGCGTCAATTAATTACAATTTTGTCAAGTCACAGCAATTTCAGTGATTCATTACTATGTTCTCAGGAGTATACTGTGTATTAAAATACTACAATACAGGATGTTTTCTTTTCTATTCTTGTAAAAAGAAAATAGATTTTCCTGTATATTATTATCAAGAATTAATTTCTAGACAGCTTGTGTTTCAATAATATCATTTATATTTGACATACTAACTCTGAGATTCAAAGTAAATTTCAATCTCTTTAAAAAAATGAAAAATTGTGTAAATTAAACTGATTTCACTTGTGTAAATTCCAGATTCTTTATATTCTTTACGTTATGAGAATATCATGTGTTTACGTGTGTTGATAATTTACATGAAATAGCAATACAATTAGTAATTGTTTTCCCTACCATCTACTTTTAGTGGCATCACTTAAAATACTGTCTATATTGCCCACACCTACAATTATAAGCAGATCCACCAAATCAATGTCTGACATTCAGTTTTCAGTGTGGATGCATGAGTGAATCATAGAGGCATGCTACTATGTGGTATTTTGTTATTGGCTGGCAGTGTGTCAAGTTGCCATGACTCATTAACATGGAACAGGAAGCTCACCACCTCCAACATCTCTATCAGCGAAAAGAAGACACCTCACCCCCACCTGCTCCGCGGGCACCTTTACGGCAGCCGGCTGCTCCCACTGTGTGGGATGGGTAAAATGCAGAGAACAAGTTCCTCACAGGGATTAATAAAGGATACTTTCTTCCTTTATATATATATATAATTAGTAACATTTAGTTGTGAATGGGGGTATTGGCTATTTTCAGAGTTATTTGTTTCTTTTTATCTTGCCTGCAGTTTACAGTTTATTCTGCGGTGGTGTGCTTGACTGCTCTTCAGCCATTCATCAAGGCACTGCTTTCCATTATTTGGTGCAGTCAGCTGAAACTGAGAAAGGCTTTTGGGGTGGTATAGCTCATTCTTCCTCCACTTACTCTTTGTTCTCCTCAACAAAGATGTTCCTCGTATTTTTCACCTTATGACCTAGATCGGCGGCCATTAAATGGAAATTATGCTATGATTTTTGATGAGAACCCTATTAAAACAGACCAAATAATGTTTAAATCATCAAAATCATTTCTGTATGCCCAACCAACCCATGAGAACCGTAAAATCAATAGCCTAAAGTATCATTTTCTTGACTTCTGATATGGTCAGACTCACATTCCATCAGGGTACTGTCCAAAACTGCATGTGGATAACAGCATGAAGAGGGGCTGGTTGAGATGAAATAAAATAGTTTATCGTTAATGCACACTCAATGGCCAGCCATTCTGAACATCTGTATTGTATACTCTACTCTTGCTGCACAGATCTCATACCACACAAAAAATATATAGAGATCGAGAGTAGACATTTACGTCTTGTGTTTTAAAATGTTTACAATCAAGGTTCCATCCTCTGCTCCCTATTTACATTTATACATTGAATAAGCTGTTGGGGCAAATATTTGTATTAGGAGAAAGCATCACTTGATTCTGTATGAGAGTTAATGTCACAGTTGAGAGAGAGGTGTCGGCAGCATTCTGACTACAAAGCACAGCAAACTGAATAATCTCATGTGTGCTGACTTTGTGACTGATGATCAGTGTGCTGGTGGCCCACCTGAATGTGCACCATTATCTCCCAGCTCAGGGTGATATTGCCAGTTTCGGCTTTAACCAGAAGGCTCTCTTTGCTTCAGCAGCAAAAAAAAAACAACACAGCAGCTCTCAGATCCATAAGAAACATTGTGAAAGGAAAAAGCTCTGCAAAGGGACCAACTAAACTTTTAAGCATTGGGACCATAAGCAGGCTGATGTCGAACATACTTTTGATTAAAAGATAACAAACAAAACTATAACAAGCTTTTTTAAAATAAGTTTTAGTGTCAAAATGAGTTAATTTTCAGTTCAGGTTTCATCTTTTCGGGTTTTAATCTTAACCTCCCTTTCTGGAAAGCAAAACGAAGCTGATCTGGAAAGAGAAAAAGGGAGAGAAACACTGATGTGATTTATCACATAATGGATTTTTCTTTTACAATAGCACTTTATGAGATTCATGGATTAGAGCAAAGCAGTTCCCAGCAGGAGAAATGTGAATGTAAAAAGGCTTATGTCCCGGAACAGGGTCCTCTATATGGAGACTCAGTTTACGACATGGACTATCTGGCATGTCTTCTGGGGCAGATTTGCTGGGGTAAAAATGGTAAAAAGAAAAGCCTACATTTGGTTGTGCATCTTGTGGTGCGGTGGACAAAACATGTCCCTGGGTTGTAAATATTTTGGCCTAAAAAAATGTCTGGATTGTAGAGAGAAAGCGAGAGAGAGAGAGAGAGAGAGCAGGAGAGAAAGCGAGGAAGAGTGCAAATGCTTTGTTTGTAATGATGGTCTTGTTTAATTTTAACAGCTTGCTCCTCACTGTTGTCCAATGTGCTCCAGGCACTGTGGATTTTATATTTGTCGACCAACTTTTTCTCACCCCCTCAACCACATGATTTACAAATAGAAAACCTTGAGTTTCAGACGGCACCTGCTGCTTTCATCAAGATATCTCACCAACCCTCGTGTACTGTGTGTGAAAACTGTCAAACTGCAGTGCAATACTGGAGACTGGAAATAAGTAGCCCCTCTCATTTAGATATAGGGCTTTTAATCCAAGCGCTTGAAATGTAACACAGCAATGCCCAGATTGAGTTAATTCACCCCGTAGAACAGATATGCTTTATGTTTAGGAGATGCTATGTCCTACCCAAAGGCGTAATGCAAAAGTGCAGGTTTATTCCTCATTTCATCACTGCACATCACTGAGTTGTCTTAGATCATCAATGCAGCAGACAGCCTTCAACCTTCCATCACTCCTCTCAGAACAGTGTGTTCTTGTTGCTTTTTTAGAAAAACACAATAGCAATACTCTAACATAATCTGCACTTTTACCCTGAAGCTTTTACTGTATCCTTCCGTACCTTCCACAGTATTTATGTTGATCTGTTGTATTATATTCTGTGGCCATGCATTTTGTTTAAATTGTAAAAATTGGTAAAGATTTTATCATTAATGCAACATTTTAGTGGGTTTCATTTAATGTTTATTGTCTTTAACACATGAAAGACACATTCTGTTTCAGTTTATATTGTAAAAAGGGTAATTTTTTATCATTGATATATTAACCAATTGTTAAATGTTGTGACAGATGTCTGTCAAACATAATGCAAATGCCCACAATGTTTTACTCAGACAAAATAAGTGAAAGGGATTTATAGGTGTACAATGGGTGCAATTATTGCCACATTATCATTGAAAAGTTCTTTGTGATTGTTGTCACTCATATTTTTATTATTGCCAATTCAGTCCCTCTGTTTTAATAGAATATTATTGTTTTGCCTTTTGGATAGCCCTGGAATTATCCCAGCACAAGATATTAACCACCCTTTATATAATTATAATGTGTAGTTCTATGACATCCTTGTATATTAAATGTGCATCAATTTTCACAAGTTGGATTAAATATGTGGTGGAACAGCACACACTGTAACATATGTGGTGTGTGTATGTGTTCCAACCAGAACTTGAGGAATTGAGAATTATATGCATTGCTTTTTGGATTTGACTTTTTTCATTTTATTGTGAATTGTAAGCAGTATACACGGGAGACAGGCCGCTCCGATAACGGGGAGATGGTAGGGTAGATAGTAGAACAAAAATTGTTGGAAGACATGCAGGAGCTGACAACAATTTCTCCATATGATACCCCACACACAATGCATCTGCATCAATTTTGCATCAATCAGCATTTCCCATTTTAGCATGACATGCAGAGTTTTTGCTGGACTGCATTTTAATTAGTGTAATGATGACATGATGAAATGGTGACGTTTCTTGGTTGATGTGATATATTGGCTGATTGTGTGTGATGAGCAGGTAAGTGTTGTGCAAAGTTGGAATCCTAATACCCATCCACATTTATTGTCAGTCTCACCTTCACCTCTAACTCGCAATGGTCTCCATTAGGACAATGGAGGTCATGGAAGGTCCACAGACCTTCTTCCCCATTTGAGCTTGACTAATGAGGCAGACAGCTGCTCCCTTAGTGGAAATGTCCCTGTGCTGAACTGTACCTTGGGGAGGCAGAGACAATGACAATGTCACCTTCATGTTCATTCACAAAAGGAATCCAAGCAGACTTTTGAAATCAAAAGAAGACATGCCCCAGATGAGCTTGTAGACAGGAAAATGCTCTCAGACAATGACAGCACATTCAGCTTCAAGCCCGAACTCAAAGGTTCTAACAAAGTTGTTGTGTTCTGCCGTCATCCTTTGAAGAGGATGGTCTGGTCAGGCTCACAGTTTGTCTTCTCACAATTCCCTCCAAAAGAGTATTGGTTTTAAACGTCTATTTCTAAAGCTCGGCAAAGTTCGATAAAACACAAGCAGGATAAAAATGCTTCTGCAACGTGATTAGGGATCTCTGCTGAGAGTACAAATGTGGAATAAGGAGGTAAAATCCAGCAAGGCCGGGTGATTAGGCCTCATTTTGATGTCTTCTGCACACTGTGAAGAGCGTCTGTTTCAGGGTAAGCCGGTCGCTCGGATCGAAGGTCCACAGTGGTCTAGGATTATGTGTCCATTTACCAAGAGCTTCTGCTCTACACTCTACAGCAGAACATGACTACCTCTAATTAGGCCGTGTTACCAATTAGAACCCTGCAATAATGCAGCGAGGACGCGCTCTGGGAGACTAAAACCTACCATTGTTTCCACACTGTGAAAAAACAGTTTTCCAGCACCAACAGCTGTCGGAGGCTGGAGTCCATGGCAATGAGGCGTTCATTAAGCATTCTTTAGTTTACTGTGCCGTAATGAAGATATTCATGTAATAGGGTCGATATAATGATGGATCATTAACTTTGAAAGTTGTCAAGCCTGAATGGTACATTAATGTGATTCAATGAAAAAATATTAAGAACCAGTCCAAAACAGCAATCTGTCACGGCCATGACCTCAAACTCTGTCTCATAATCCCACAGGTAGCCAAGGTCAGTTCCCCATAACTCAGAATGTGACGGTGGTGGAGGGAGGCACAGCCAACATGACCTGCCGTGTGGATTACAATGATAACACTTCCCTCCAGTGGTCAAACCCTGCACAACAAACCCTATTCTTTGGGGACAAGAAAGGTGAGTAATATTCAGAGGGAATAATGGCTGTAATCATGAAATGATGAGATAGGATAAAGATGTGTTAGCCAGATCACATTACTACAGGAGCAGTTTTTTTTTCAGGAGTCAAATATGGAATGAACAAAATTGCCACTGTCTGCCAGAGACCTCATCATTATTTAATAGAGGAAAAAGACAAGATAAGTGGGAAATGCATATAATGTTGAAACAGACTTTTAATTAATGTATGAATCCATTGATGTCCCAGAGCACCAACTAAATGCATATAGACTGTTGATGAACTGAACTATTGTAATCATGCAACACTGACAGTGTTGTTTCCAACAAAGTAATGCCTGTGGTTTTTGAGATGATTGGGCTTAATTAACATTTTAGCTGCCCTACATTTGTATAGCGGTTTGGATGTCGCTGAAAAGAAAGTGCGCTGTTGCAACCTTGTGAAACATGGCCTGAATCAGGATCAATTATAATGTGCTTTCACCAACTAAATCCAATTTAAAGGTGTCAAAAGTCTGGAGTTGATAAATTGGAATTGGTGTGACAGGGAGTAAAACAGTGGACTGGTCTTGCAAGGATTGGAGTGTTCATCCTTCAGCTTTTTTTTTACAGGATATTACTCATTCCATTTATGTTATAGCTGCTAATGAAATATCATTGGTTCAGTGATTGGAGACTAACTTTCCCTTTGAATAACAATAGGAGAGGGAGAAGCCACAGTGAACCAACAAGATGACAGTCACAGTCTGGTTTGAGGAAATACTTTCTGCCTCGTGAAGTGATTGGATTTAGTAATAAGGTCTAAGGTGTTTTTTAGATGAAATTACTAAATTACCAAATACAATTACAAAAGAATGAACTAGACATTAAGTCTATACTCTTGTGTGAATGGTGTTAATATGCTGTGAAATAAAATAGTAATTAGTAATTGAACCAAAACTATTGTCTTTAATTGTTATTTTTCTATATTATCTGGTGAATAGAATACAACATTTCAGTTTTAATTTTTTTGAAATCCCTAAATTCTATTAAAAAAAATCTCAAAAAACATGAGTTCTTTATAATATTTAACACATAATGAATCAAATTGTGTTCTCAGGTTATTTCTTTTGGACGAAAAGAAACCAGTTAGGTGTGTTTTGTTCACATTTGTCATTCCCCGTGAATAAACAGTATTCCCATTACAAATCCAGAAGGCTGCTGTTATAATCATGTAAAGGGAGCTTTTTAACCTCACACTATGTATGAGCCACTTTGCCATTCTTGGGCAGCCATTTAAATTGCAAGACAGAATCCTTTTCCTGAGCAATGCGGGTGACAAAATGAATGTGGTCCCCTCAGCAAAGGTTGCCAGGGCTAAGTATGGGAACACTTCCTCTCCATTCATACAGCCAAATGAAAAGCTTTATTGGCACAACTAATACGATGCCTGTGAGGCCATCAGGAGAAACGGAAGGCGTGGAACAACACAGGATTCATGTGAGGATGAGGGTGAGACACCTGGGAAGAAACCTCTACTGTGCCAAATTGCCAGTTAATTGCTTGGCAGTGGGCTACAACTGTCCTTCTTCTGTTTGTTGAGCCTTCTTATAGGATGCTACATTTCAGTCAAACAACTAACTGCAGACTGGCTGAGGCTTGTCAAACAGCTGACCATAAACTGATGTCATTCTGTTTATTAGATTAATGTAGCTATGTTGCATTTTTGGTGTTCTCTCTGTTAAGATTTTTTCTTTCTTTTGTTGCCTGCTGTTTATATTAATCTTTCATTTTCCCTGCACTTGTTGTCTCTGTCCATGTCGGTCCTTGTCTACCTCTCTGCTTACAACAATCCCCTTGGGCGTCCATGACAGCATGGCCATATGTTACCGTTTGATGCACATGCAAGTTTTCCGCCTCTCTCTCTCTTCGATAGTTTGTCATTCTGCATGTGCAATTTAAAAGAAACTGTGAATCCGGATGCTCAACACACACACAAGTAATGATGATCCAAATACATCCTCTGTTCTTTCTTAAATTAGACAAAATGCTCTGTTAGGCACTGTTTTTTTTAAATCTACTCTTGCTTTCTCCCTCAAGCTCTGAAAGATAAGGGCATATGTCTGGATGTGTTGCAGTTTAAGGGAGGGAAAAGTATTAAAATGACCTTTTCAGCAGCTGAAGTAGAGTAAAGAGTAACATCTGTAACGAAGCTGAGGTTTCTTATTATATTAATTGGGTTTGACGGCTACTGGGTAAATTAAGACAAAATCTGATCTTTGCCCTGACTATAATTTGTTCCATTTTAATTCAGGTCTGACATATGAGAATATAAAAAGAAATCCCAAAGTGTGGCTGTTACAGACAAAGGAAAATGGATGTCTGTGTCTATCCTGAATTTTAAAGATACCAAATCACAAAAGTCTACTCCAGTCAAAGAGGAAGGAAAGCTGGCATGTGTATCTTTTTTTTATGAAAGATTATTCAAACATGGATGTCAGTAACGCAATGTAATGCAACTACTGTATGTAGTCCAAAAGTTTAGACCACTTTAACTACTTGGATAAAGTTGGGAAAATATATTTTATATTTGTTGGTTGGATTTGAAATTAATGGAATCTGATGTCAAAGTTTGGCATTTTTTAGGCATTTAACATCAATTCATGCTTTAACTCTTCTGGCAAGTGCAGTGCCCATTAATGACTTTAAAGATTACTCCAATTAACTTTCTTCTGTTGTTTTTGCAATTTAATTAACAGACCAATGTGAAAGGTGCTCTATTTGTTTAAGAACATCTTGGAAGTCTATTTATGTTGATACAACTTAATCCCACCAGCAACATAGATGTGGTATTGGGAAAAGTTGTGTTTGCAGGTGGCGAGGAAGTAGTGGGAAAGTGGCAGCTCCTATACATATCTTTTGGTGAGAGTGTAATTAATAAGAACGACCTCCATCTCATCCTCTCCCATAAGAGGATCACTAAAACCTTTTGGATCTCCAAGAGAGGGTTAACCTTGCAAGATTCCCAAAGCCAAACCATATGGGTTTGAGTGTCTCTGCACATTTGTCTAAAGCTGAACACAGCCCTCCTCTCAAACCATGCCAGCTGGCTCCTTGGCACGCTCTTTCTCATCCATTATTCATATCTGAGGATTGATTGTTGCCACCTTAGAGGATTAAGACTACACTATGGCAAAGACCAGCAGGTAGGTTCCATTGCACTACCACCACAAACCTTAAAAACTGAGATTTATCCCTTTAAGCCTGGCCAGGACATAATTCATACTTAAAACTAATTAGCAGGGACTTTTGAAGGAAGTGGCTCTGTGATGAGCTGCCACAATGAAGACATTGATTTGTTCATGGTAGTTTGTAGAATTATCCTTTTTTTTTAAATGTAGCTGTTGTTATAAATTGTTATTTACCAAGCAGGACTAATGAGAGCAAAGTTGTCCTTGTTAACTTACATTTTTAGCTTGTGGAAAAGTGACAATAAAGTAGTGATGTTGTAGAGAATTGTAACAATATTACTGGAGGCATGCAGGATGCAAGCAGAATCTTTAATCAGGAATGTTGAGTATGAATAATGAAATTAATGAGATGTTACTGCAGGTTGCATGTCAAAGCTAGATAACCAATTGCTCATTTGAACTTCAGTATGGGTTTTAGAGCAGAGATATGGAGACATAGACATACATGCTGTGGCAAATTGAACAGCATTTGGCATATCTCAATTTAATCCCTCAGACATTCATGGTTCATCATTCATGACATTTAATTGAGGCATTCAGTCTGGATCACAAAGGTCACAAAGCAAAATTGATCTTAATTGGCTTTTAGTAATCAAAATGCTGTTATGTGCTAAATGAATGCCCTAATGTGAGAATTAAAACATTCATTAACTTGAGAGAATGAAGGATAATTACAAAGGATGCAATTACTGGAGTGAGCACCAATGAGAACACATGTTAATGTCCATTCTAGTAAAGACACAACGTTTGATATTGGGTCTGTTTTAAGCAAGTGTGGTGGATATGCACCATCAGCTACAACTTTGGGTAGTTTTTGATGTTGTTGTTTGTTGCATTCTTGTAAGTGGCACTAGTATAGTTATTATTATGGTTTTCTTCTATCAATTTAGTCAGAATTTGTTTCTACAACGTTGATTTATGGACACATCTGAAAAGAAGGAGAAGAAGGAAAATTTCCTACGGAAAGAAAAACCTCATATAGGTTTGACAACAAACATTCAAATAATGAATACATATTGAGGCAAATGTTCCGGTAAATGTGCGAAAGTTAAATAAATGCACCATGAGCTTGATTTATTTAACCACATTTTCATTATATCTTGGGGAAGGAATCTTAAGCGATGCTAAGGAAAATTTCACGTTTGCAAGGTTTGTTAGTATTTTATTTACTTTTAAGTAACTCGTTTTTATTGTGTCTCATGGCCTCAGCTAATGTCTTTCTTCAGGGGCTAATAGACTTAGTAGTACTGGGTTACTTCTAGCTTCAATGAAATGTTCCATTTTTTTCGGAACGGAGGCCAAAAAACAGCCTAATGTGTATTTTTCTTTTTGCTAAGGTTTTGATGTTTTTAATAGTTTTATGTGAAGCACTTTGAACAGCCTGGCTATAAAAAAATATATTTTACAAATACACTTGCCTTGGCTTATATGGCCTTGGTAGCATTATTCGTTCCTACAAACCCTCAAATGTGCAAAACTGCTATGAAAACCAATAGAATTATGTAACTCCACTATGACATGGTGTAAGGAAAATCAAATTCAGAAAGTTCATTTTATAAAAAGGTACTCAGAAAAATGACCGCGCTGCACAAGCAAGCTTATGTCAGTGGGCTAAAGTGTGGACGGACAAAAATATATTCTGTGTCATTCCCACTTGAAGAGGGGACGTAGCATAGCTGCGGGGCTCTTTCCTTTCCTCCTTCAAGCACTGAAAATGAGTCCAATTTGAGAAGCATCTGCTCTGTGGGATCTCTGAGAGTGCGGGCAATAACAATGGCCCTCTGGAACAAGGCCCTTTCCTTCTCTTAATTGCAGCCACATGCGTGGTGAGAAAGAGCCCCCTGCCTGCACAGCTAGCCCTGGAACAGATCCAGAATCGCCCACACAGTCACTGAGTGAGCACAGCCAGCAGAAAACACACTCTAATTGCAAAGAGTGGAGCCCCTGGCTGGACCGAGGGAAGGGGGCGCGGGAAAGGGGGGAGGGGGGGTGGGGGGGGGCTGTGTTCTCGCTGAAGGACAGCTAGTGCTTTCACATTCCAGTACTGGTTCAAAGTGGTTACAGGCCATGCAAAAATGGCCAAATGTGGACACTCTGCATTGTGAATTCAACATATTTTGGTACAACCCGGTAGCCATCTGTGGATAGATAGATAGAATGTCCATTTTCTGGACAGTCAGGAGATATTTTGGATTGGAAACATTTAGTATAATCTGTCTGCTGCTCAGTAGAGGGCCAATGTGAATGTAGCTTCCAACCAGACGGTTTGCTCTTCTCTTACAAATCCAATGAGTGCAATGCATTGGAATACGTGATTGTGAAAGCTGCTTTTCATGTTGAAATTGATTCTTGGGCATTGCGCATTTATATTTTTACACTGGAACAAATTCGGCCAAACTACTATTCTCTTGGGAGACCTCAAATTGGTCTTTCCCTAACATGGCCGATGGTGCAAAGGACTGTCCGGGAAACAAGGCAAACATTAACCCTAGCAACAGTATCCCTTACCTTGAGGGAGAACTAGGTGTCAGTTTAACTGATTTGAGACAGCCTTGGTAAGGCCTCCATCACGAGAGATGCTCTGCGCATTAAGCTGCCATGCTGCAAGGCTGTAAAGCATGCACAAGGTCAGGGTGAAGATTTATGCTTTCTCTTAAGCGGAATGAACAATGCGGGAACTATCTAGGGTTTAGGGGAAATGAACCTTTTCATCACATTGATTTCCTAAAGCACCTGGAAAAAAGGCTTTGTCAGCCGCTGGCATTTTGGTCTGATTGTGACGGATCTGCCTACAATCTGGACGTCTAGCCTGGATTGGAAGCTAGTAGTAAGCTTCCCTGGCCATATGCTGTTTGAGTAATAGATAACAATTGTCTTTAGGTCATTCAAACCTTTGTGAATCTCATTTTATCAGTGTGTCATTCCCATGCCATGTACTGCCAGTGCCTGTATTTAGTCATGTCCATCTTCTGTTTAACAGTAAGTTGTATTTCAGCCACTATTTAGTTTTTTTTTTTGAAGGATCATGTATTATTTTTCAGCAAATACATTTAAAAAAAGTTTGGAGTCACTTTTGCGTTACACATCCCTTCAAATTCAAGTTACTTGCATTGGATTGAAAAGAGAATTATTTTCTGGATAGAAAATTCAACAACATCTTTTGTTCAATCCCATGCTCAGTGTGATTCAAAGAAGAGGCTAACTTATACAGTATATTTTGACCAAACATTGAGGGTTTAAAATCAAACTGACCATATAGATGTTAATAATAATCCACATTTGTATTAGTGTATGAAATTTAATGTAACAACATCTTGTGGAGCATATTAAATAAAAATGTTTACACCCACATATTTTGGGTGTAATAATACTTTCACCAAAAGATGTCTGTTTTCTATTGACAAACCCCTCTAAGGAAACAACCACAGCATTTAACAGTATCTCTGAGGTTGCTGGAGCTATTCAATGATTTTCAGGGGGGTTAAGAAGGTCTGTTTCTCCCTGTTGTTTCTCCGTGTGATGCAGGGATGGAAGGATATGCAGGGGGAATACAGTTTGTAGTATTGTCCAAAGCTTTGAGCTTCTCCATATCTGTAGAGTTCCGGTACAGTGTTTGTTTGGACCCCCTCACCTCTCTGATGCATCCGTAACAAAAGGCTTTGCTATTTTCTGCAAAAGCCTCTGGGCATTTTCAAGCTCTGTAGTGAGGATGCTTAAGAACATCAGGCAGCTTTGTTTCAGGATGCAGTTTTCTACAGTAAGACTATCAAATGTTTGTATTAAGCCCCAAAGCACATAATAAGCTGGCTCTGTGACGGCGCAGCTTGTTGTTAAATGTTAATTCTGGCTTGAAGATTGTTTTTATTTACTCTTTATTCTTGGACAACAAAGAATCACTAATAATACATGCCTTGGGGCTATCAATATCTCTATAACCAATCTTAGTTTTTAGTGTTTGTGATTATAAGATAATGATCATCAAATCATATGGTGTAATTGAAGCAGAGAGCGGCGTTGTTAATGACCTTAGTCACCATTCGAGTGTAAATCTAATAATAGCCGATCTAATTTAACTTTTAAATGTTCATCTGTAAATACAAATAAATGAGAACAGTTGATTAATGAGAGTTTGCCCAGCCAAAAGGTAGTGTGGATTAAGAATATGTAATTTATTCAATGAGGATGATTTTCCTCCCTGCCCTCGAAGTCTGGTTGTATTTAGGAGCAGTTGATGACAGGTGCAAGATGACCTTTTTCAGCTTACTTGTTTGGTGTCCCAGCTTTATGAGGGTAATCTGAATGAGCCGCGGTGAACACAAAAAAGTTTCATCATCATGATACAGCAAATTCAGAAACATTGAGAAATTGTGTAATAATTTCCATGTGGTACTAATGCTCAACCTTTAACTGCACTTTATTCTTTTGGCCTATATTGGAAAATACAAAATAAGTAAATGGTTCTGAATAAGGCGAGGAGAAGGTTTTGATATCAATATTCAAAGTACAATATGTGACAGGCACAACTTAACGTGTTAAAGTGAGTGTCAACCAATACCTAGATTGTAAGTGATTACCCCAATAGATTCAGCACTCTAGGACTATAAGCTTTTTCTGCAGCCAACAGGCTATAATGCAAATGTATACAACATTGGCCACAAGATGTGTTTGCTGTATTCAATAAATATATGAAATAACTAGTGCTGGGTAACAATTAAAATCGCTATGCATTTCAACATTTTATTCAAAAGTAGTGTTTCACACTTTTATTGGTGAAAATACTTTCAACAAATAAGATTCAAAGTATTCCCTTTACACAGTAGCACTTAAAATATTTTTTGTAAAACTCAACTTAGACATCAATGGAACGAAATCAAATTAAAAACCAAGCTGTCAGGGCATTAATATTTTATATAGATTGTTATAGACAATCAATTTAGCCTCGGAATCCAGATCCACAATCCTAACAGTATAAGGCAAGTTAAAATGTATAAATCTGAACAGGTGCCATCAGAACCATGTTTCTTTTATCAGGGAGCAGCATGAAGAGATAATAACGCATTGACTTGCCTCGGGCTGGAAGTAAATGAAAGCACAGTGCACATCAGGGCTGGTTCTTATAATCTGGATTACAAATTGGAATTGCCATCACTGAATTGAGCGAGATTTTGCCGGGTAGTAAACTGTGTTCTCTTCCTTTGTCTTTGTGCTAACCTTTCTTACACAGCTTTGAGGGACCACAGGATTGAGCTGGTACGAGCCTCATCACAGGAGCTCATCATCAGAATCAGTGACGTCCTTCTGTCAGACGAGGGCCAGTACACCTGCTCGCTCTTCACCATGCCCGTCAAGACCACCAAGGCCTTTCTCACTGTTCTGGGTGAGCCTGTCTGTTCTAGAAAAGTCTCAACACGGCTAGTCGACTATGGTTAATTCTTCATGTTCTGACAGCATGAATACAAGCCCATTTTGAATGAAAGTCTGTTCTTTTAGTTCTTTGCTACACATGTATAACAATACCTAACAAAAATAAGATTTCTCTATTATGTTTTACACGTCTACTAGTATAAAGAATTCCAAGCTAGTTGCGCGACAGTATTAAAATTGGCTCCAAGGCCGGACAGCTATGAAAAATACTCCATGGGAATCCTTTTAAGCCTAAGACGGATAGGTGGAAGAATATTTCTAAATTAATGAATGACTTTTGTCAAGTATTTCATTGCCAGACAGAAATGCATTTCCCTCAGTTTTCATACAGGAGATAATCGGTATTTCATCTTTGACTTTATTTAATCATCTAGACCATTTATATAATTTCTTTTGTCAGTCATTGTTGTAACACTCAAAGTCTAATTTAAATATTATTATGCTCTAATTATCAGTTGATCATTTCTTATCATCAGAGGAATGCAGCCTCGTGTACATTTAGTATGTTATCCATAGTTATGCTTCCATGAACCATAGGAGTGCCAGGACGACCAGACATCACAGGATTCACCAAGCCGGCCATGGAGGGAGACGTACTCACACTGACGTGCACCGCACCAGGCAGCAAACCAGCTGCTAATATCCGATGGTTCCGAAATGACAAGGAGGTGCAAGGTAGGCATGTGGTGTGGATTTCACAGTGCATTGTATCTTCTGTTACCACTGGTACCCTCTTGGAGACATCATCACCGTCACGTCATTCGGGTGTTGCAATCCTTTGTGCTCATATTCGTGCATTGTTCCACTGGCTGGGGTTTAGCGTTGCCATGATTTGCAGGGCTCACGGCCAGCCTTGGTGCTGTTGTTGGACATTGTCCAAATGTTGCTGGACTGTGGCAGAGCCTTCCCCATTTCACCACGTGAAACAGAAGGTGCAAAACCTCATATCTTAGAAGCTAAAGCCAGCAAATGTTTGACCTTTCTGCCCAGTAAAAGAGACTCGAGTATGCTTGTATACCATACCAACAATTCGATCATAATAGTTTCAGACTGTGTTGAGATTGTGTGCTTCATGTTTTGTACTAGTCGCCTAAAAAGGCCCAGTTGTGTTAATCTATCCCCTGGTTACAACATCCTTGTATGACCATAGCTGTTGCTATTTGATGATTTGTTATTGCCTGGCATTTGCACCGCAGGTAGTTGTGCTGTATTGTTGTTTTTGCACTGTAGCAATTAGATTAGGCAAAGGAGTCCGGGAGGATACAAGAATGCACAAGAATGCAAACTTAGAGTGACCTAAGGGGAAAAGAATTGCGACAGAAACAATGCATTAGCAGCAGATGGTGCAGTGTGCTGATCACACTAAACCAGCCGAATTTTTCTGGAGTTTTACACAATATGCTTACAAGTTTTAACTTTGATGTATACCTTTTTCCAAAATGTCTGAAGCTCCTCCCTTTGTATTTTTAAAGCTTTTCTTTGTGCTTTTAAAATGCACAAAAAAGACTAAAGCTAAAAAAAAAGGAATATAATATGAATTCGATGCCAGAGCACTTTAATGAAACGTTGCCTGCTGGAGATACAGAGTGTGACAGTTGCTCTTCATTGAAGATTTTCACCAGAGAGCTTTTTCTTGGTGGTTCTATCTGTGTCTGCCCGGCACTCCATGATGATTGATGGGAGAGGGGCTGAGATATGAAGTTTTCTTGTTGAAATGACGTGCACGTAGATTTCTGAAAGGCCAGTGGAGAGCTGGCTTACAGCGTCACAAACAGAATCGCTGTCCATCTGGAGAGTCACTAAGATTCATGCCTTGAGGTATACTTTAAAATACCCGTTTTAAGCTCCAAATCTATTATAACCATACATAGACATATGCTCATGAGATGAAATGCCAGGAGTAGATTCACCAAACTTTAACTGCGGCAACAGATGTACTGTATTAATAACTTGTCATGATGACTTGTGGATGAAAATTAAAGTGTCATGCCTTAATCTAGCTGGCATGACAAAATTAAAAATAAAAACAAAGAAAGGTGTCCCTATATTAACATTTGATCTATGGAAGAGAATTGCAAAAAAAATGTTGTTATGTGCCTCAAGTCTACCCAAAACCGGAGGCTTATGTGCTTTTATTAGTTCTACCTGTGTATGGTGGCTTTTATGAAGCCGCTTGGGCAAACAACCCTGGTGTGATGCATCTCCACGTCAAAGAGAGATAAAGTACAAAGCAGAGACTGGAGGGCTTGACTTAAAAACTTTATTTCCAAGTGTCAAAGAGGAGGAATGTCAATCAGTGCTCTGGATCCAAATCTTTTGTAGGTGTCACTTTAAAGGTTTCTTTAGTGAGTATGTGCTGGGAGCAGCATGTTTTGCCATTGGTTCATTCTGTGGTAGATTATTGCCGCTAGTGTCTGCTGTCAATCAAATCTATCTCCACTGGGGGACCAGTCTACAAAGCTCCAAAATGACAGCAGGTGTAATAGCAAAAACATGTCATATTTATTTCATGCTCTGATGATTTGTTTTTTCCAACAATTTATATGAGAAGCACATAGCATTACAGACTTCAAATACAACTGTCACACAGTGTCAGGTATAGATCTATACAAATTACTTGTGTCGCTGAATGACAGTTAGGCTTCAAATTATAATCTATTGAGTCAAATATCCACCCACAGCTATCTTCTTTGCTCGCCTAAAGTGGCCTATATATTCTTTTGACAGTGACACAAAGGAACATATCAATACACAACAGCTCCAACAAGGTGACTAATTATATATTTGCCTAACTACACACATATACATATGTATATAAAGTGATGGTTATAGATCTAGAAAATAAAACTTTTTCTGTTTAACAGTGATTAATCCCATTATTCAATAATACATTAGAAACTAGTGTATTGCACTGATTTATTAAAGTAATGTTATCATAACCATCTAAGAGGCCCTAAGAGGTTAGAGTGAGGTAGAGTGGTCTCGCACAAAAAAATGACTGTGGATTTCCTTTGAATCTCGGTCAAAGAAAAAAAAAACTTGCGCAGGTTGATCCACTTTTATTTTTCAATTCCTCCAATGTTACATTTTCTTACTCCTCTGCAACAAGTCACTTGCTAAGACGCACAAAGCCATTTACTTTTTCAGATGATAAAGAACCTCGCTTTTTCAGATAAATAGGACTAGCAAGCGAAAACGACCTTTCGGTATATATATATAATGTGTATATATATACATACATTATATATATATGTAACCGTCCCATAGTGCAACTAACTATGGTGAGTTTTTTTTCAGATTACGAATATTGTGCTTTCAACAAAAAAAGAGATAACAGAATTTGAAAATAAATGAATTACATTACATCCTTAAAATGGTCAGCCTACAGTAGGTCACAAACTGCACCAAGCAGGAGGTTCTGGCGTTAAATGAAGCAAATGTGCTTCTTATGCCTTCATTATTCACGCTCTGTTACAGGTGCAAGTGGACACGTTCATATTCCTACAGAATCTGCCTTTGCATGCTCTCTGACGCTGATAGGCAGACCGACAGCTTGTTGAATGCCCGCTCTAATGCTGCAGGCGACTTGATGAATGATAGAGAAAGCTGCTGCGATTTGTGTTTGACGCCACAGAGATACTTACTCTCCCCCGTCTGTACTTTGGGGCAAAATGCAAAGCTTCTCACTTTCCGGTTTGTTCAGACTTTATCTTCTTCTCACTTGTAGTGTTGAAGTTGGACTTTTTGTGTGTCAACATGCACACAATATACATTGTATTTCACATAGATGCCTCAAAAGTGCATAACCCATTTCCCATTATTTACATAATCAGATTTTAAATTCTTTTTGTACATTTATTGTGAGGTACAGAATAAAAAGAATCACGTCTAGTGAGAGGAAGAGGAGGAAGCAGGATGTAGTGAAATCCCTATGGGGTGAGGAGGGAGGCAGCTCAAGTGCAAAGCCATTACGAGGCCGTCGTCAAGTAATGCCTCGATCCTTTTTTGCTTTGTTCAGTGCACCTCTTACCAGAGAAAAGTGACACAAACACACAAAGCATTGACGTGAGAGCAGCAGCAAACCTCAAAGAAATGCTACCCGTTAGAAGCTAAGAGGGGTCTCTAAATGAACAAATATCACATGCGTGGGACAAATCAAGACCTGAAGTTGCGCAAAGGGTAAATGTTGGGGCCTGAAGCTGAGTAAATGAATGGAAAGGTGTAACTTCAACTGTTGAGAACCACTTTGCACTGCCGGGTCGGTTTGTGTTGACTAGGATGTTTGAGATGAGGTCCAGAAGGAGCAAACACACCCATTCAACCGAGTCAACGCTCTCACTGCACTCCCCTCACTATTCACTCTATTTTGACTTGAATTTCAAAAGCCAAGGATTCTCTCCCTCAAAGGAGATGCAGAGAAAAACAAAAACACTGCAGCTGTGTATGTCAGAAAAGCATCATCTTGAAATATAATGTCATGTTTCTAGTTTGTTAGTTAACGTCACAGCTGATTGCTGTTTTAACCTTTTTGTTTAAAATAATGAATTACATGAATGACTTGAACAAAAGCAGAAACTGTTCTCCAATAATATTAACAAGCCACAAGTTGATTGCCCTCCCTGTTCATTTTCTGACTCTCTGCAGGTACTAAGGAAGTGAATGCCACAGGGAAATCCTTTGCGGTTAGGAGTAGCCTCCAATTCCAGGTGGACAGGCGGGAAGATGGCGTCGCCTACACCTGCAGCGTGGAGCATGTGTCTCTGCCGAACCCTTACATGACTACTGAGGTCCTGGAGGTTCACTGTGAGTGCAGTCATACACACCCTGCAAAGCTGGATTATGTGTAAGATTAGCAATGAGAGGAAATATAAGGATTGAGATTACATTTATTTCTGCAGGTTTAGTTTTGCATTTGTCCAGGATTAGTGTAGGATTAGTGTGCAGGTAAGGGATTAGTAACAAAGCAGAACAGGGATATGGGCCAGAGCTGAGAGCTGCCCAATGGGTAAAGAATTATCTACTGAGGTGCTTTGCAGTGTTTGAGTTAAAGCCGCTATCATACAGCACTGTGATAGCATTGCACACTTGTTGTCCCTTCTCCACAGATGCTCCCCATCTTGAGATCACACATTCACTGATTATTCCCCAGGAAGGACAATACTTCAAATTGGAGTGTGTGTCAATAGGCAACCCAATGTAAGTTGCCTTTTCTTTACAAAATGTAAGGCCTAATAGCAGACAAATACGCAGAGATTGGATTTAGACTTGATTTGTCTTTACAGATTATTTATCCAGTTTAGTTAATGGGTCTTTACAGTTCAGAAATCATATGCAGAAAGATGAAAAGAAAGCACTGTTTGTTTTTTCTTTCCCAGACCTGAACCTGTGCTGTGGTCTAAAGATGGGGGAGAGCTGCCAGACATTGAGCGTATGATAGTGGAGGGCAGGGAACTAACCATCACCACACTTAATAAAACAGACAATGGCACATACCGTTGCGAAGCCAGCAACCACCTGGGGACCAGCAGCGCTGAATACATACTGTTTGTATATGGTGGGTAATGTAGTGGTTAGTCTTGTTATGAATGATCAGTTTTGCTATCGCTTCATAGACCATCTTCCCGTGGCCATGTAAGTGGGTACATGGATAGATGGAAGTAACGAATTATTGTGATAAAGTCCTGTGACATTTCAGTTTAGGTCATCTTGGTTTTAAACACCACGCTAAGCCTTAAGTTCTGCATTGAAATGAATGGAAATAAATGGTTGCTGAGAACAGAAAAAAAATCACAAACAAGATTACCAACATGATAAATGACCATCACTTCATTGCATTTCCTGCAAAATGACAATGAAGGATTGGATAGAGTAAAGGGTGCCAACAACTGAGTACAAATGTGAAAATAAAAGTAGTAAGTTTGTTTTTAAAATATATGTGTCATGTTGAGGGTGAAGAGTATTTTAGGGTAAGCCCTGCATCTCACTAGTTTGCAGACAATTTCCTCCAGATTTAAGTCCCAAATCTTGGCACTGTGCAGCATAACCCAGTTTACCTCACTGGGCTGTACAAATCGCTGCACAAGTTTAGCTTTTTGACTCTTCCAATGAGGAAACGGGGAAACGTGTAAAGGATGCAGAATTCAGCTAGAGCCAGTTAATCCCAAGACAGTGAAGCATCTGAAAAGCATGCTGCGGGAAACGGGTCATTGCGGCCTATGCAGCAAATGCTTTTAACGTTTATTGAATTCAGCCATGTAAAAGTACATGAACAAAATAAAAAATAGAACATGGAATTATTTTTTTCCATTTTTGCCAATTAAACAGTCCCAACGTTTTTTTTGGGAGAAATAACTCCGACACAGCGACCCAGCTCAGACCCAGGCTCAGACTTATTCAAGCTCACAGGCAAGTGGATGCACAGCAGCTTCTGTGCATCCACTTGCCTTTTTTTATTTTATAAAGCAGAGCTTTGGGTAGAAGATGCCATTCATTGTTAAAAAACAAAGAAAGATGGAGAATGAAACAAAATAAAGGGAACTAGCTAAATGCATATCCTTCTGCAGCCTTGTCATCAAATACAAGCGACTGGTTAGCAGGAAGAATAAAAAATTGAGATGAGCAAGTAAAGGATGGGCAAGGCTGGCTCATTTCCACCGATGACAGTCATTCTTCAGAGCTACAATGTGTCTCTCTGAATACTTATCGGGTGTTTATAGGTGTTGCCCATTTAGTAACCAATCGGCTTGAAAATGTAATAGATGGAAAGAATGAGGGTCCTTCATGTACGGTATGATTTATCCTTTTCCAAAACATGTTGCTGGAATATTGTAATAGTTTGTCAAACTCGATTCGTCAAGTGCACCCTTTTTTATTTTTGTCATGTATCCACTGAGGTGATAGAGCAGAATTAACCCACTTCAGGCAGCCACAGTAATTGATTAATTATTCCTGTAAGTTTTGTTGAGCCTGTTCACCATGGGGAGCTTTGTTTATTTGGCCCCCTTCTGTTGCTGCTTTTATTTAGTGGATGTCATCACCTTGATTCCTTCATCTCCTTAGCTCCGCTCTGCTTTAGCCTACACTCCCACGTCAGGCATAGGCAGGGCCCCCTCCCCCTATTGCCCCGCCTCAATGCTCCATGCATTCACAAACACAACACTGAACACACAGTTGATGATTGATGAGCTAAGAGCCGGGCTTTGAGCTGGAAAATAGCACGGTTTTACTTGGCGAATATAACACAATCGATTTTTTCTTTTTCTTTTCTGCTTTTCATATTTTAACTTAGCGCTGTTACACTACCATGATTTGTGTTTTTGTCTCTGATTAGTTTTAATCATCGGTAGCTGACAATATGCAAACTCTATTGGAGCATGTCACCAAACAATTGCACAAACTTACGTCTTTCCAGAAGCATAAAATAGAAAACATGAGAGTTTATACTTTTGTTCTGAAGCTGAATGATTTCATTTTTCTAATAATTGCATTACAACCAAGCAATAAGAACACAAGCAATTACTTTTGAATATATTTTACCAAAACCTCATGTTCCATGTGTTTACCTTAGTTCATGACTTTTTCCACAAAATCACCGCTTAGCAGTTAAAAAAGCTATTGAGTTTTGATAGAGAAAACACATAAGGTTTTGTATATTTGGGTTGCAGTTTCATTTGATAATCAACCTACGAAGCCATAAGCTAAGTTATCCTCTAAACATACAAAATATATGTTCATATACATCTTTACTAGCTTGCAATCTAATCGAGCGCAACTGCGAATCATCAAAATAGACACTGGCGGCGGGAATGTGTATTGCATTGACTATGCTATCTAAAAACAAAGAAAACCTCAACCAACTCATGAAAATATGCTTTATCACACTACTAGTTGTAAAAAATCAAAAATACAAAAGATAAACGGTACTTTACAAGCACGCAACTTTTCGATTTGCCATATTTTCCTACTCTTAAAAATCTTTCATTATAATTTTCTAAAAATAAAATCTCTCAATTTGACGCAATAAGAATAAACATATTGAATTAGACGCAACACATTCTAGATCTCTACGCTTTTGTTCCTCACCTCGTCCTTGTTATCTGGTGCTGCTCCCCCAATGAACACTTGCATATGGCTGTGACAGCAAGCTTTGCTTTCCGTCCCTTTTGCACGCTGTCCAAGTAAGAACGAGACCATTCAAATTTCCTATAAAAACTTTGTGGTCACCTTTTTATCATGGTGTTGTTCCCCTCGTCTTCCCTTACTGCTGTCACTGTCTGCAACCATGGCAACAGCCAAAGACTTTCCATGGCCTACAACAGGTAAATATCCCACTAGACGATCTTGCAAGCCAGATTTACAGTGTGTGTTGCTGGATCTGGGTCAGGACACATCACAGCCTTCACACAGCATGAGCCGAACCATCACCATGCATGGATGCTCACTCTGCTGACGCCAGCCGCTTCCTTTCCAGCTTTGTCACAGGCTGCATAAGTTATTATACAATATGTTTCTTATTTGTCTTTGCACAAGGGAATAGACGTCTGTATCTGGGTGAGGCTGGGATTAAGAATGTGTCTTTGCCAGTGTGCAAATATTTGTTTTCAGACCATGTAATAACTTGTGATATTTCACCTTTCTGATCACATAACAAAATATCTGTTCACCTTATTTGCCAGGAATGTTCATGATTTAGTATATGTTCACAGCATGTGGTTGCAGCAATTGATAGTTGATAATTAATTGATCTGATATGGTATTAATATGTAAGATCTGCCAGAAAATGCAAATACAATAAAAACAAGATTCACGTTAATTTGTTCATTCTTCAAACTGAGCCATTGATGTCCCAGTTTGCCATTGTGATGTCTGTAGTTTTTGCTTCTTGTGACTATAATGTTAAAGAGTATCATCTTAGATATTCAAGTAAGTTGCTCAAATGTTTTGCATCAGGATTTTGAACAAATTACCATTCTATATTTTGTTCCTAAATAGCCATGCAAATAATCAATGCATTGAATTGGAGTTCAACAATCGGGTTGTACGTCTATAAATACTTGTTTTGTAACACCGTAAGTGGAATAATTAGCAAGTTGTGCTGAGATGAAACTTTCAGCCGCAGTGCAGCAAGAGCAGTTCAGCTTGTCTAATTCCTCTGAGCAGAATGCACCAGCTCAGTGTGATATGACAATTGCTTATGCCCCTTGTTGTCAGTGTTCCCCGAAAGAGATCATTATATCCGTCAACATGTAACCAAAGTTGAGTTATTGAGTCATTATTGAGTTATTGCAAACAGTAAAGTGGCTGCTTGAGAGTCCCAAAAAAAAACCAATTGTGTATGTTTTCTCCTGCATGTAGTTATTTAAACTGCATGTTTCTCAACGTTTTATTTATTTTACTTCTTTTTAACGTTCCACACTGGGTTGCTGTAAATGATGGTTGCCTTTCGTTAACGAGGTTTGTCAGAACATCCCCGCCGTCATTTTCCAGGGTCACTTTGCAAATCTGAGCACAAGCCATCCATCAGCTTGAGATAATGAGAGCACACAAGATGCACAATAAAGACACAGCAACTTTCTGTTTATTACAGAACAGACACAAAGGCATGCTCCTGTCTGGGAAACCAGCCATTAGCTGCCAGCAGCTAAATGTTGCTGCAAGCAAAGGGGAACATCACTGAGGGCTAGACTGGTTTTCTTGCAGGAGGTACCTGTAGTTAATGCCCATTTTTTTTGATTATGGAAAGATTGTCCTCATTTCGACAATTCATGCACTTCTAAGCAGCGATGTCCGGTTTTCTCTATGATTGAGGATCATTTGCAACTCTGCTTTCTGTGCGTGTTAAAGTATTGAAGCTCCTTCAGGATCTTTTCATGACACTTGCTTGAGTACATAAATCTCTACTCCTTCATTAGGTAGCGGCTAAATATGTGTTTCTTTTGTCTCCCTTTCCCTCCATTTCTCCCCTCTCTGTTTTGGTACAGATCCTAATGCTTTTGCACAACATGGACCTGACCACGCTTTAATTGGTGGTGTTGTTGCAGTCGTTGTCTTCATCACCTTGTGTCTGATAATAGTTCTTGGACGTTATCTGGCCAGACATAAAGGTAAAAGAAGTCCCCTTACCTTCTTGCAATAAAAATGTCCTTGTAGTGCTTTTCAGAAGATGCATTAATCGGGTGTGTGTCTACAGGGACGTATTTAACACACGAGGCCAAGGGATCAGAGGATGCCCCAGACGCAGACACGGCCATCATCAATGCCGAGGGAAACCATGTGCATGCGGAGGAAAAGAAAGAGTACTTCATTTAGACTTATTTTTCTCCTTTCTTTTGTTTCATCACAACTTTTGACAGCAAACATGCAAATTAAACTGCCTGAGCGTAACTACATGATCTGTTTCACTTTATTTATTATTATTTTGTCTTGACCGGGAAGCTAATGTTTGGCTACACTATTTTTTAAAAGCTGTTGCTGACAATATAGCCTTCTTCTTTTGGAATCAATGTAGACCTTCAAGTTTTAAGGTGCCTAAATCCTGTACATTTTTCTGCATTTCTTTCATCGCTTGAATTTTTTTTTTTTCTCTCTGGTCTCTCTTACTTAACTTGTTTTACAACTTTTTGCAAATGAAACAAGACATGTACTTCAACTCAATTAGGAGTCAAGACTTAGCTTTTTGAAAGGTTTTGCTTTAAGAGCGGATGTTATGTTATTTGAACGCGATTAGAGTGGTTTTGGGTGCTGTTTGGGGCTTATTCTAAAATTGACCAGACATTCTGACAAGACAAAATATTGAAGCACATTGATTGTCCGTATTAGTCCCTCCCATCTGTATATTTCTGAATTGATTTGCTTTCAGTTTTCACCCATGCTGTTGATTTGTACCAACAGAGAACAAGTATGAAAATGTAAGCACAAAGTCTGAGGACTAACAAGGAGGGGAAATGCACCTTGTCTGTTGTTTGTTGTCTAAGGATTCAATATGAGTCGAGATGAAAAGATTGTGTCAGACAGGTGATGAAGATTTCAGTACACTTGCAGTTAAATTCATGGAAGAAGAACATTACATTGGTTTGTGATTTGATGTAAGATGCTAACTGAATAAGTGGAACCTTGTGGGGGTTCATTATTTATGTTAACTTTTATTGAACTATGCTCTATGTGTGGATATTGCTGTAAAATACTTTGCTAACGTGAATATTGGTGAACAATACTTGTTGAATCTGGAGATCCCTGACATATTAATTTGTATATTAGCATATACAGTATTTAAAGTATTCCACGAGTCTTTATTCTTTCTCATTTATCTAAGAAGAGTTTGTTTTACCAGGTGGTGTGTAAATAATGTGTAAGTATTCAATTTTAGTAAAAGACAAAACTCTGATTTTTAAATTTCAGGTCTAATCAGTTGCCATCACTTCCAAATTTGTTTCCCAATTTGGAAGACTTTATTTCAAACAGGGATTCTAACGAATTGCTTAAAATAAAGAAAAAATATTCTGGTCAGTATATGTATTTATTATTATGATTGAAGTTTATTATATGATACTATATGAATTGATATTATTGCTGTTATTACAAATGTAGTAGTCTGACATTAACTTTTCCATTTTTTAATTCTGTATTTATCATTAAAAAACAATACAAGGATCACCATTATGGCCTTTGAGTTTGCTGCAAACAGTACTAATGTTGAGGCATTGGTGAATCAGACATGTCCTCACTGTATATAGTCACTGTATCAAAGACATTGAACCACATTGCCAATGCTCATAAATGTTCTTTTGTTAGTTTGGTATGATGCTATAAATAACTCATTTTGTACAAAGTTTTAATCGCTGTAATTAATTTGCTTTTTATGGGGGATGTGTGAGGTTTGCTTTTATCTTAGTATTGAATATTCATTTTCCAACTATGCCACTGTAAAAAAAAAAGAAAAAAGAGAGACAAAGTGCGGATTAAAATATGAACAATTTAAAAAACTGACATTTTATTGTGACTAAATTTGTGCTTTGAAATGTACTCAAGAGTAATGTTTTTTTTCCTGTGAATTACAGCTCTATTACCTACAGTCACAATATGAGTGCATCTCTGCGATAATATTAAAGGGAGCATATGTTGATCGACAGCCCTATGGTCTAAGTTCCACTGCAATTGTTATTCCATGTCGCTGTTGAGTGTTGCACAGCCTTTAGTATTAATAATATATGCAAAGTGTTGAAAGATTAAAAAAACATGAAGCTACTCAGGAAGATTTCCCAAGGCTCTCAGCGCCGCTCATTGTGCGTTAATACACGGCGACAAAAGGAAGACTTGAGTCTCCCCAAATTTCTCCCTGTCTCACTTAAAGCAAGTTCGATATGCTTGAAGTGGCTTCATGAAACGTCCCGCAGATGGCAACGCAGCAGGCTGCTGTTGCCCTTCTTTTAACAAACTTGAGAGAGGAAGCAGGCTGAGAGGAGCAACCTGGAGGCAAACCACCCACAGTGATCTGACATTATGGTCAAATATGTCAGGATGCAGCTGATTGCTTTTAATGAAAGGAAAACATTATGAAACTGTATTGATCCCGCGCGAGGAAGCAGAATCAGAGCATCAGACTGGAAAAAGAAAATGCCAAAAATCAATTTAAATTGGGCAAATGAAAGTACCATAATATGTGAGGGACAATTCAAAACTCTCAAAACTATTACAAGAAGATCAGGAGCAAAAGTACTTTATCCACAGGGTTGCATGTATGAACAGTATGTGTAATGGTCTGTAGGAGAGCATTATAAAGACAAAAGCAAATTGTATCTTACGTTTAGTAGTGATTTGGCTCCTGTGCGTACAGCAAACCATACCAATTTAGAATAAAACAGAAAGCATCATATGGTCCATTATCACTGCTTCAGTGACACATTCGAACTGAACTTTTCGAAATTTTATGATGGAAATAATAGCCTTGTGCACATTACTGATCTCATATTAAATATCTAGACATCCTTAAAGGGAAATCTGGTTCCAGGACACGGGGCCTATGTCATTATGATCCTCCATTCTTCAGCTCGCATTGACCTTGAGCATAATGTTGCTTCCCAGCAGACTAATGTTGCCATTATCAACACACACTGTCCGGCCAGCCATCTGCCTACTTCACACAACGCTTCGCTCCCCTCTCCCCTCGCAGAGATGGTTCCCAATGCTCACTTCATAATCATTACCATCAAAAGCCCAGCCAATTCAAATAAACATCAGCTTCCACTATCACACTCCTTCGCATTATTAAAAGCTCAGTGCTTCGTTAAGCCATGCAAATTGAGATAGACTGTCTTGAATAATGCCTGGCACAAAATAATGCTGGAAATCCATCATAATTTAGTGATTGGATTTGGAGGGGGGGGGGGTGGGGGGGCATTCTTCTGCAATCGTAAATAGTGAGTTGGAAAATAGATTTTTCTCTTTACCCTTGAAATGTGAGAACCATACCTTGGGCAATGTAACAATTGCAGTGTGACCTCTCAGGAGGCCTTGTAAGTCTAACTGAACTGAAGAAACTGATACCCACTGTACCCCATAGGCAGTGTCCATATCAGTCCTCCAGCTCACAATAAGCTCTTCTCTTATCATAGCACAACAGAAGTCTCTGACCAAATCCTTCAGGGACAAATTGATATCTTAAAAAAATTGTTATACATATTAAACATATCAAGTCTACAGCACAATTCCGATTTAGCAATGATAAATATTTAGTCATGAATTAATAGTTGCATTTGTATAGGGATGCCTTTTTTGCCTGAAAGGTTTTGTATTTTACAGTTACTTAAACCAGACAGATATAAACCGTTTGTATAGTTCTGCGGTAGATTAGCAACAACTGGAGGAGACATCGCAAGACTTTGCATCCAAAGATCCAGTACCCTGACACAAATACTGGTTCTTATTTTGGATCACTAGCAAAAGGCTTTTTAAATTACATTGGTTTCACTTGTTTTCACTATCCAAGCATGTCAAATGTGCAATTTACTGGGGGATTTTCTGAGTAAGTAAAAGTCTTAACAGGACTTCAATGATGGATGCAAGGCAAATGCAGTATGCGAAACAGAAGTGATGAAGACATCTTAGCTTTTCTAAATCATGTTTTTAATTACAGATTGAATAGGTATTGGTGACACTGGACAGTAACCCATTGAATCACCCAAACCTAAAGTCAGTACTGTATAATAACACAATTATAACTGGAAAAAAAGGTCAAACATTTTATTCCATGCCTGACAGGCATGAAAACTATTTTGGAAGAGTTTACTTGAAAAAATTGCTCTGCACTGAGAGATAATGTGCATAGAGCAGACACTGCAAGATGAAAATCCCAACGTTTCAATATTCTCCTTTTTATTTTCAAAACTGTGTTTGGAGTCTGTTATTGTTGCCCTTAGAAGCCTGGGGTTGCATTGTTTGTTTAAATGGTTTTGTCTTGACAGCTCATTCTAATGGGGAATTGGGTAGAATAATAATGGCATGTTGACCTTGAACTTTGAGATGAGTTATTACAATCTCATAATGCTGCTACTAGCATCGTAGATACACTTCACCCACCGGTAGATTAACTAAAAGGTTTCTAACTTAATATATGAGTTATATAATTTCAAACAGCACATTTAATTCCTTTATATTTCTTGTCAATGTAATATGGCGGCACAGATTTACTTTACTAATAGCTGCAACATTCACACATCACCAGTATTGCTGCTGAATCAGAGGGGAGAAAGAGATATTATCTTGAGATGTGTTTTGCCTAATCATATTTGATGAGATTAAACAGATCACTCACACTTCCAGTTGTGACAGGGATGAGTGGAAGTCAGAAGGAGTCAAATGATCTGGAACAAAGAACATGAGCTTGTGTTTCCCCCTGGATGCATCACCATGCCATTAGTGTGGATGAATGTGTAGAGTCAGATACAATTCCCTTGTTTGCTGCATGAGGGCTTCCACTTGTGCGAGGCAACGGCTCTGTTGTTCAAATCAGGCCACATGCACACCCGTGGATTGATGACGGAATCAAGGCTACCCACTGTATTTTAAACTCATTCATCCACACTGACTCACATTCTCTGTGGTGCATCTTTAAATAGCCCGCCCTGGGATTTTCTTCCATTTGATTTATTCTATATTGTATTTTTTGATCTAATTAAAACAGACTTTTCCGTATTGTTTGGCTGAATTTGAAATTGTGCAAGCCCAGGAGAGTATATAAAGGGAAGCCGTATCATGGGTAGACTTTTGGGGGAAAAAACTAGTACCTGTGGCATAAGGTATGCAATAAATAGAGTGCCATCTGTTTGGATTTGAGCACTTGAGATTATTCCAAGGTACTCACCAGAGACTTAATTAAAGTTGAAATATTAGTCAGTGGGAGACTGATGTTTCTCCAATAAAATGACAGCTTCACGAAATCTTTAGGTTAGTAGCATCAGTTTGATAAGAGAGATCTAGTTTTATAAGAATGCTCCTCTTTTTTTACAATATGTATAAATACCCTCATGCCATGCTGTAAAGTCACAGCCCCAACCACCACACCATCGTACACCTCCCACAAAACAGTACTTCAAATGTTAAAATAGAATTATTATTTGTCCTCATTATTACAGCACTCTTGATTGCAGATAATTGTGAAGTGTACATGAATTTGTCTGTGCAGCAGATGCAAACCACAGGTAATGTCCTAACGCCATTAAAGGTGAGGAAAGTTAGTCATTTGTTTTCTGGACAGGGCAGCAGTGAGTAGGATTTAAGGAATACAAAATACAACAATGAAACCCCCCACATACTCAATTAGCAGACCACTCTTTCTGCAGTGCATTCTATTCCGTAAATTTCATTTTGAAATAACACATCTTGTTCAATACAAACAGAATAATAATGTGTAAACAGAGTATTGAAAAGGTTTGAACAAACTGCTGTGCCTGCAGGATGCCAGCTGTCTGCCATGTGCGGACATCAGGCGTTGGTTTTCGCCTCATTATCATTAAGGTCCCCAACTCCCTTGTCTGGATTTTATTTTAACATTTTCAGTACTTATAGTAATGGCTTAGGATGACATTGACTTTAATGGCCCCTGGTCTAAACTAGCCTCAGTTGTGAAACATAAGCTTTAGCCAATCTGCTGCTGACTGTTGCTTTGAATGGGCTTTTATCTATTAAATCAAAAATCACATTTACACAAGTAATTTCTCAAGTTTTATCGATACAAAATACCATGAGTATTCTATTTATTTTATTTCAATTTTTTACTTTATGTCGCGCATTAACATCAGCAGTTGTTAGGGGCCCATAATTCGTCACTAATGCCAGAAATGTTCTGACATACGTATGTTTTAAGCAGACACTAACATATTCCAAACATGAAAACATGCCTGACGACATCACCCGTTGCACCAGTGTTGTATATGGGATAAAAAGTGAATAGTTAACAGGAATATTACATAAAATCATTTAATAAATCCTAATACAAAACTATCCTGCAAAACACTTGATGAATAAATCACTTACACTTCAAATACTTCAGGAATAATTAAATGGCGAGGCGCATTGCAAGCATAAACAAAAAACTTCTTGTGATTTATAGAGTCCAAGTAAAATAAACGGTGTAGGTTTGCACACAAAAGACGGGAAGGACGTGTGGGATTGTTATGAGTTGAATACTTATAGCAGTGTGCCTGTCGTCTTTATGATCCAGTCAGTGTGATGGTGAGCATCAGGGATTACTGCAGACAGACAGCTCAGTAAGACCACTGATTAAATAGTAGTGTGAATAGAGAACATGTTTAATTCAGTCATATTTAGTATTCATGGGATGGATAGCCATACAAGAGTTCACCTTGAGGGGTCATCAGGGGAGAAGGTCCAGAATCCCAAAGAGCTCCCTCGCAAGCTTTCACATGGCACTTAGAAACACAACTGATTGTGTTTTTAATTGCTTTGATTATCAAGTTTACTTTGACTCAATTGGAAATGGTAATGCAACACACAGCAAATTAGCAGACTGATATAATATGAAAAGGAGTTCTGTTGTGAACCTTTTGTTACACTGTGATTGATAGATTTACCAAAGCAAAATCAAGGATGATCTACATCCCTTATCCATTCAATCTGTTGGACTGATGAATTACAGTCGACTTTAATATTGCTACGTTGATGTTTTATTGCAGTATTTTATTAAAGAAAATGGAAAAATTGTGAAAATTATTGGCCTTCTTTGTTAGGCCACCACATTAATTACATCACAGTACAACAAATACTCCAAACTAACTTGTAAAGGTATAACTGTGCAAGCTAAGAAATATATGGTATGATTAATTCGTAAGAAGTCAGTAAGTTCAAACCTTATATTTTTTTGCATATGCAATCAGACCAAAGAATACATGTTTGTTCAGATTTTCTACAGAACAAGGTAGGAAGTAAGCACAACATTTCTATTAGGACAATAAAGGTTTATGACCAAATAAGAACATTTCAATTAAAAAATGTCCTCTTCAGTGTTTGCAGCTTCAAGGTAATGCAAAATAATACCCTTTCTATTCGATTGACTTTGTGAAAGAGTGCCGGCTATAGAGACATATTCATATCCCTGTGCTGAAATACATCACCATGGTGTTCAAAACCTAATTCAATTATATGCATCACTAGTTCAATAGACCTACAGAATTTGGTTATTGTCTGAAAGGATTAAATAAAGAAAAATATGGATTTACCATGTGTGAAAGAACTTTAATGTATAAAATACTAATTGGAATTTCTGGTGTATTTGCCTAATTAAGTCTTTGTCAACTACAGGTCATATTTACATTGCATTTTCAAATGTATTTTTCCAGTTGTGAGATAATAATATGGAAGGTTTACCTCTATTTAGTAGAGGGAAATTAACCCTTGATTCTAGAACACACTATTATGTAGTCACACGAGAAGAACTGATCCAGGCAATATATATGCACTGCGCTATTGGAGGAAAAAGTCTAAACATTGACGGTATTTTGCTTATCATTCTTGGTCATTAAATCAAGGCTACATGTTTGGGTTTTGATCGATAGCTCATTGCATCAAACATGGGGTGTGAATGCGTCTGTGGAAAGTCAATAGGGATGATGAGCTTCATGATGCAAACCAAGAGATGTTGGCAGAGGGTAACAGTCTCAGTTGATTGATTCAGATGATGTGTTTTTCTTTTCATGATCCAACTTCTCAATGTCACATCAGCAATCCAACAAGAGATAAAAGTATGCAATGGTCTCACCAACAGCTTTAGCCTTTTAGGTTTTAATGTAAAAATATGAATATGTCACAGGACAAGAAAACACTGTAATGCAGGATAGTGTGAGGGAATTATCACGAGAGAGGCAGCAGAGAGGCAGAAACCCGTGTTCAGAGGAAACACAAAAACATCACAGAGGTTTCCGGATACAAGCAAAACCTTTAACCGCTGAGCCTTGTCATTGAGATGTTACTCAAACTAATTGTGTCCGGGTAGGCGAGACACTCATCATTAGTGGCCTCTATGTACTATGCTTTAAATCCCTTATAGTAAACATTTACATTTGTTTGTTTGGTTAATTATGTGCACTATTGTTGAATTAGTTCATCTTATATTTTTTTATTTAGTGCATTTTTAATATGTTTTTACTTTAATAACCAGTAAATATAAATTAAATTCAGTAATTTCCCATTGTAGGATTAATAAAGTAACTAATGATCTATCTATTATGATCAGTATGGCAGACAATGAAGTTTACACCTCACAGGCTCTAATTGTTTGTTTGAAACCCTTTCTGTCCCCATAGGGACATATTGTCCAAATACACCAAATAAGCCCTTTATATCTCCATAGGGAGCTATCTTTGCAGAATCCACGTGATGCATGTTGCACCACAAGCTCCTTCAACAGCCCACAACATACAAATCAAACACATGCCTCAGGAGAGGCCCTATTGTTTTTTTTAACATGAGAAACTTTGGTATTGTGATCCAAACAGTGCAGTCTTGGGAAGGAAGGAGTGAGTGCACGGGTATTCAGTTGGTTGCAATGAGCCCACAAGGAACAGACTTGATTAGCTTACTTTACAGTTTTTGGCTTGGCAGGCTGTCCAGATACTTATATTAGTTTTTCTTATACATCCCCTTTAAAACATATGCAGACTATCATCTCAACAATAATTTAATCGTCGTTATAATGAATAAATGAGCTGGTAATCATGGTTGATGCCCGTTGATGTCTTTATAGTGAGACAATGTAATAGTTTTGCATGTGCAGCATGTCCGTGTCTCGGTCCATCAGCACCGGTCCCCCCCAAGGCTGCGTTATTTCCCCTTTGCTCTTCTCCCTGTACACCAACAGCTGCACCTCCAGTCACCAGTCCGTCAAGCTCCTGAAGTTTGCAGATGACACCACCCTCATTGGACTGATCTCTGGTGGGGATGAGTCCGCCTACAGGTGGGAGTCTGACCACCTGGTGACGTGGCGCAGCCAGAACAACCTGGAGCTCAAAGCCCTGAAGACAGTGGAGATGGAGATGTACTTCAGGAAGTACGCAGCCCCACCTTCCCCCCTCACCGATTGTGACTTCCCCGTCACCACTGTGGACTCCATTCGTTTCCTGGGCTCCATCATCACCCAGGACCTCAAGTGGGAGCTGAACATCAGCTCCATCACCAAAAAGGCTCAGCAGAGGATGTTCTTCCTGAGGCAGCTGAAGAAATTCAAGCTTCCAAAGACGATGATGGTGCACTTCTACACTGTGTGGTACGCTGCAGCCACAGCCAAGGACAAGGGCAGGTTGCAGCATGTCATCCGCTCTGCAGAGAGGGTGATTGGCTGCAATCTGCCGCCTCTCCAGGACTTGTTTGCTTCCAGGACTTTGAAGCGGGATAGAAAGATTGTAGCTGACCCCTCTCACCCTGGACATAAACTGTTTGTGCCCCTTCCATCCGGCAGGAGGCTGAGGTCCATCAGGACTAAGACCTCCTGCCACACTAACAGTTTCTTCCCTTCGGCAGTCGGGCTCATCAAACGAGCCCAGGTCCCCCCCTGACTGACTCTCACTCCCATGTACATGTCACTTTCAGTGACTTATTTGGCCCAAAGACATTACTGTAGAAATAACTCAGAAAGGGATTTTAAAATCAAAGATGAGGGATCAAAAGGTTGCTCATTCTGATTTAAAATATAAAATACTGGGTGACAAAAACTGGAGTTGTGGATACAGTTGACAATCTCTGAAACCGGTTTCTGTTGATAAGTTAACAACAATTAAACAGATACACAAACAATTAAACAGATACACAAAGGAAACGATGAAGAGGAGTATGGGCTATTTAAAACCTCAGTGTTATTGCCTAGCTGTTGTTAAAGCCCACCAGGCATTTTACATATTAAAATAAACATTGATATTTACAAAAGTTATGTTTTGTTTTATTACAGAAATATTGGATTCAAATAACCACTACAATAGTTTTTAACAAAATCATTGTTGTATCATTCAAGTGGAGCTAAATACTGTTTATCCATGTTATGAATTGTACATGTTTGATTATCCAGAAATAAGGGGCAACATCGAGCCTCAGGTTTTCCAACTTGGTATAATGCTGCCATCTGCTGGCCATTGTAGCCCAAGCAAGGTTGGAAGTAAATTAAATGCAATTCCTTCAAACTACTGAAACTACCTTTGTACGGTGCTCTCATTGTAATTTGTTTCTTCTGTTCATATATACAGTAGTTCCACATTAGAATATACAGTATATATTGCAATAATGCACATGAATCACATATGGCTAAGAATGAGCTTCATCTTCAATAACCACATATTTTGATTACCAAAGTGTAATCCAGAATAAACCCCATTATAGAACAAATCCTTCAAAGAAAATTGGAGGGAGACTTTCCACAGTTATGTTATCTATAATTCATAAGAGGTAAATCAAAAGATTTCATAAACAGATATCTAGAATATTGTTGACTAGGTTGTCCAATTATTAATGTGATATCAGACCTGAAAATCAGTAATTCAACTTGGTGTCATTTATGGGAAATAATCACCTTGGGCAAGCTGTAATCTTTAAAGTATTCAAATTGGAAATATTACAAAGATCTTTTAAGGCTTATTAAACATGCCTATTATCTAAGTTTTTCAAAATTACAGAAACATCTATGAAAAGCTTATTTAGTAAAATTCCTTTATGTGCTTTCAATTGGAAAATAAGAAAGCATTTGCAATACATAAGAATTGACGTCAATGACATGTGGGCATGTCTACACTCCCGGCTGGATCTAAACACTACCTTCCTTCAATGCCAAAATATATCTGAAAGATGTCACAACAGCCTTTTTCATTCAAGAACTGGTAGAGCTGCCCGAGGTCCATGTGATTACCTCTGTTCCCATGGGGGTCAAACATTGCCTCTTCAAAGCCAGTGAATTTGCGAAGGGAGTCTATGCTTTCAACAGCCGTGCTTTCCTCTCCCATAGGATCAAGGGGAATATCCTCTCTATGTCGAATCATGATCTTCTTCCATGTCAGAACCTTTACTCTGTGAAATGGGGAAAAGGTTTGGAAAAATAAAAAACCTGCGACCTCAGCAGGCTTCTGGCTGTGACATAAACTGCTAAAAATAACAACACTTAAATTACCTGGACCAGAACTCCTCGCAGGCAGAATGATGACCTTCAACGCACACAATGCCAGGCTTCCCAGGCATACTAAATCCTGACAAGCCCAGCTCCTTGGACCACTCCAAGATGTTCTTCCTCTTCGTCTTGTTGTAGATGTGGTGGCTGTAAATCCACAGTCGGCTGAACCCTTCCTGTGGCCCTGGAGAGGTAGACTCTTGCTTAGAGGCCGTTGGTGCTGACGAACTCTTATTAATGAAGACCTGCAGGTTGTCTTTGACCCAGTCCACAGCGGAGAGCACACATACTTCCCCCTGGCAGTTTTCCATGAGGTATGCATTAAGATCCGTGTGCAGCTCTGTCTGCTGGGCCCTGCTGACACCAGCACACCTAATGCACAAACAAAACATGCTGTAAAAAAGGATTCAGACAAACATTCAAGGCCAGTTGGACTTGGCAGTTTCCATACTGAAAATGTTTAATAGAAATTGCTCAACAATACAGTATAACTAGAACGGGTATTCAGGAGGTTTAAAGGCTCACTATCAAGAAAAAATGACAACGACCACAATGACAACACAATATTTTCTAAAATCAAATACAGGATGTGTTTTCTTTAATGCGGTTTGCAGTATTGTGCCTAGTAATGTGACACATTGGATTTGAGTCAGATACTGGCCATCTAAAGAAAACTTGCAGGTTAGATATAAACCAAAATGTTTTTTCCCACACAAGCAGTGATTTCCGCTACTCATCAACCGAGATCGATGTGGATCTTCCCTTTGATAGAGAAGTTTAATTCAAATATGCAAGAGAAGACAAATTCATGTTACTGCTCAACACGTGTATCAAGTGATCAGATACCGTGAACTGCATGTATAACTGACAAATGTCTATTTTTCTAACAATGTTTTTTTTTTCTATGTAACAATTGTGTTCATACATAACATCTTCTCTAAAGAATCTCTTAGCAGACATTGCATTTTAACATGAACGTGGTATATTGCTGTTTCCAAGTGTCACCCTTTTTATAATGACTGTAAGTTAATTAGTTGTATAAGTTCTTATTTTGCATGTAAAGATTGCCTCACCTTTATTACACATCAAAAGTGTACATTTGCTTACCTGATAGTTATCTCTGGTAACACACTGGGATACTCGGATGGATAAGCGCAGGCTAAAACGACTTCCATCTGGGTTATGTAAGAATAAGAAAATAACTGTGTTTTGAGACATATTTGGCCATGACACACTAGGACAGTTGGCTATTTAGTTACCTTCTCCGTGCTTGCATGGTCCAGCTTCTGTTTGATGAAAAACTGAGGTCTGGAAGAAGGAGGGGTTTCCATTGAAGCTGAACCCTCCACGTAGACCCTGAGCTCAGCTAGTGCCAGCTGGTCTGTGATCTCCAGCTCCTCGCGGTTGGGAAACATACTGGTCAGCAGCTCAATCTCTGCAAGTTGAGACTCAGCCCACTCTAAGCATGACATTCTGGTAAAATGACGTCAGGCTGGCGCTATTAAAAAACTGCTTTCTGTCTCCACATTCAACTTGACAAGCGTATGGCGTTAAATAAATATACGTGTATACGTTATTTACATGTGGATTCTTGACACACATACCAGTTAAACACCTGGACAACTTCTGTATTCACACCGCTTGTGCTATAAGCTGGCGACCGAGCGTTGTTTCTACTCGGACTGTTTAAAGTGACGCACACAGGAAGCAGACGTATCGGAACGGTGGTGCCATCACATTTCCGTTCCTCTTTCGTTTGCGTGTGTCAGCTGGAATCTTTCGGCTGATTCTGCCAAACCAGCCCAGTTTTTTCTTGCGAAATTGAAAATTACTGGACCCTTTTTCTCTTCTTTGCGGATGAGATAATTAATCCATTCAAAGTTAAAAAGCAAAAACCTGCAATTTGTGAACGTTGTAGGCTGCGTTTCTGACAGTAAGTGGACTGAACCCCAAGGATAGTCATTGATTTAACGTTAAACAATGTTACATTACTTGTTGTTATCTTCTCGCAGTGCATATAGTGGCACTGATTTGTGATTATGATTACATCAAACTAGAGTTGACTGTTGTGTCTGATTTACAGGAATTTTTCTAATTGTGTTTAACGTTTGGTGAAAATGGGAAAGAAAAGGGGGAAGGACAAGAGCTCCAGAGAAGAAGATGAAATTGACCTGGCAGGTAAAGAATATTTCAGACACTAGGCAAATATACAATATGAAATAATGTGTTACCATCTTGATGACATATGACAACCTGTTAAATGCTTTCGGGTTATGTGTGTTTCATATCGTCATAGGTCCATCCTGCAGGCATATAAAAAAGGGAACAGACCAAACTCTTTTAAAAAAACTCTCTGGGAATTCCAATTGGACAAGTTGTCAGCATTGTAAGCATGAAGAAAATAAAGAAAATATCAGCACCACAGTGCCACAAAACTCAGAAGAGGAACAGGAAACAATACCCATATGGATGTGCTTGAAATGTGGCCATATTGTGAGTTTATTTAACCCATTTATCATCAAGAATCTTAAAGTGCATGTGCAAAGTGATTGTTTGCTAAATAGCCAGGTGCATTTCTACCAGGGATGTGGACAAAACTCAAAGAACCAGCATGCCCTTAAACATTATGAGACTCCTCGGTCAGATCCACATTGCCTGGTAATCAGTTTGGACAACTGGAGTGTCTGGTGAGTATAATGCTGTGGTTGGTCAATCACAGGGGCATACGTTGTGTTTGTATTGAGAAGTACTCTGTTTGTATTAATGTTTTTCCAAACATGCAGGTGTTACATTTGTGATGATGAAGTCCATTACTCTGGAACCGGACATTTGGCTCAGCTGGTGACCAACATACAAAAGCAAACTTCTGTTGATCCCATCAAGAGACCACAGAGCAGTGAGCCAGTCTATTTATTCATTTATTTTTGTCAATCTGTATCAGTGGAATTCTTGACTGTATCACCATGTTGTGTTTGGCTATTTAGGAGTAAAGGAAGGAGACCACCTGTTGGCCGTTGATCAGAAGACAGTGACTGTAAATGCAGAGAAGAGTGAGGACATTGAAAACAAGGGCCATCAAAAGAAAAACAAGAAAGAGAGTGTTGGGATATCAAACAAGTCTGGCTCACCTGAAGACAATGGAGGTGTTTCTGTAAAGGGGCTGAGCAACCTGGGAAACACATGTTTCTTTAATGCAGTCATTCAGGTAAGAAGGTGCTTTATAGGGTACCAGTCTTGAAATTAAACTGAGAAGTTGTGTGAATAATAGTTATTATGGTTATTGCTAATTGCTGTCATTATGTTTTCCAGAATCTTTCTCAAACACACATCTTAAGACACACTCTCAACAAAGTGACAGAAGAGAATATTAGTCTTAACATCAAGCCCGTTTCTTCCTCTGATCTGGTGGGTTGACATTTGTTTTCAAATGGTTGTGTTAACTGTAAAGATACTGTCTAATTTACACTGTTTATTACTAAAAGACTTGTGTTTACTCTATGTACAGGCGCCTATTTTAACGCAGTTAGGCCAGCCTGGATCCCTGACCTTGGCGATGTGTCACCTACTCAATGAGATTCAGGAATCAAAGAAGGGTGTGGTAACGCCGAGGGAGTTGTTTACACAAGTTTGTAAAAAGTGAGTGCGACTACGAGCTGAAGTAGAGCTCGGTCTTAAGATGTGCTTAAAATATTAACAAAATCCTAGCTTTACTGCAGTGTTGTTAGTTGTCTCTTCTCATTTCTTCAGGGCTGCCAGGTTCAAAGGATTTCAGCAGCAAGATAGCCAGGAGCTGCTGCGCTACCTTCTGGATGGGATGCGAGCGGAGGAGAGCAGAGTATGCATTACGTTTTTAAAGGGATCTCTCATTGGAAAAAATGTACAATTTGAGTGTGACATGGATGTATTGACTAAAGAACAGTACTGCATTGAATACATTGCTTGTGAACCAGATGATATGTATTGCAATGTGCACTTATTATGTATTCACAGATTACTTATTTCATGCTTATTGTTAACACGTCATTCAGATTATTTTAGTCAATGACCAGTTATATGGGAAGTCCAAAGACGTGCTGCTAAATAGCACTTGTTCCCTCGGACCGTAGGAATACTTTGCTCTCCCAGAAAGGTTGTCCAATAGGTTGGTTCATTTTCAGAGCCGAGGTTTTATACGAATGCAAAAGTGTTAAAAAGTAGAAATGCTAAAGTTTATCCAAACATTTTGTACACACTAACGTCCTGCCTTGCTTATGAAAGGTTATTTTTAGGATTTACATCTAAAGATTGTCTTTGTATCTACAGAGAGTAAGCTCAGGGATCAGTGAAGCATTGAAAGAATCTAGAAATGGCGCAGATGGAGAGCAGCTGAAAACACTAATGAAAGGTAAGAACCTGGGCTATACATTAAACTCCAATCTTTTAGGCTAATTTGGGCGAACTAATTAGTACTGTACAATACACAATTGGTACAACTAATTGCTAAATGGGCCATCTTACAAAGAAGTTCTGATTTCAGAATACGAAAAAAATGGATGTCCCAAAAACTTTGTCGACCAAGTTTTTGGTGGGGAAATGACCAGCACTGTAATGTGTCAGCAGTGTAAAACGGTATGTATTTTGGAGAAAATGCAGGCTAATTTCTTAGTATTATATCGACGTCAACCTGAATGGCTGCTACTTTGAACTTACAGGTGTCTGTAGTCACAGAGATGTTTTTGGACCTTTCCCTTCCTGTTTCTGATGAGGTAAAGATTGTTATTTTGTCGAGCAACTACTTATTTATGTTTTATTTGGTTTGCGCACTTGTAACTCTCTTGTGAACACATCTTGCAGGCATACAGAAAGAAGAACCAGAAAAAAGCAGTTCAGAGCACCAGTGAGTCGAGCCAGGATGAGAGAAACAGCCCTGCTTTGACAAACGGGAATAGTGACCTTCCCTCCGGGTCCGGCAGCAAGTACCAGCAGAAGAAGGCAAAGAAACAGGCAAAGAAGCAGGCAAAGGTACCTACCTAATTGTAGACGGATGGAGTTTCTCTTCTCCTTATTTTTCAATTTGAATAGACGTGTGTTGAATAATTGTGCAGAATGAACAAAAAAGTTGGTATCTTTTCCTTTTCTTGTCTTATAGCATCAAAAGAGGCAGCAAAAAATGGAGGACAAAGTCACTTTGGACAATCTCTCCTCTCCGAGCCAGACAGAGAGTGAACAGACCGATGCTACTGCAGATGCAAAGGACGGGGAAAATGCTGACAATGCAACCGATGAAGAAGCCTCACTCAGTGAGGGCAGTCCTGCACAAATCAGTGGGCCTGAACAGGACCTGCAGAACCTGAATCCGGTCCAGGATACGGACAAAGAGGAAGACGTGGATTCAGTTATCGATTGCGACTCATCGGTCAGCAACCGTTTTACTGTCCTTTCAGATGAGCAGCCTTCAAAGGACACCGTTTCAGACGATGACAAAATATCTGAAATGGATCTGGAAAGGGAAGAAGATGACACACAGCTGGTGAGTGATATGGAGAACGTAGCCCTGGATGACACCCACTTGGAAGAATCGAATGCTGTGGATACAGCAATGGAGAGTGAAGATGAGTCACTGGGGGCAAAGGAGTACACTGTAGTGACTCAGGACCCTGAGCTGGCTTTCTGCACATTGGCTACCAGAACAGCCCCGGAGAAACAGGAGTGTTCAGTCCAGTCATGCCTTTTTCACTTCACTGAAGTGGAAACCCTCACGCAGAACAACAGCCTGCTGTGTGTCACTTGCACAAACAAAGACAAAGTTGGAGGTAAGTGAAACTTATTGTTTTTTGCAGTACAGTATCACAAATTTATATCTTTTTTTAGCACTTGTTTGTGCTTAGGATCCAAGAAGAATGTCTACACTGATGCCTTGAAGCAAATGCTGATCTCTTCGCCCCCACCAGTGCTTACCCTTCATTTGAAAAGGTTTCAACAGGTAAAACCTTTTGAAGATCATTTCAGAACATGTACACCTGTCAACTAAGCTGTTGTTATTCACCCAAATGTGAACCACTTTTTAAAGAGAATGACACCTTCTTTAGTTTTTTCTTTTTTGTCTTTCAAAATGCTGTGAAACATCCTTTAATCATCTGTTTTTGTTTTCCTCTAGAATGGATACAGTATTTGCAAGGTGAACAGACATGTCAGTTTCCCCCTGATACTGGATCTAGCTCCCTTCTGTGTGGTTAAATGTGAGGTAAATATTAGGATTGACAGCTTTAATTAATTATCAACACACTTGGAGACCAATTTGTAAATTTCTTTTGGTTTAATTGTGGTCAAAGTATTAATACAAGTTGTTTCCAAACAGAACTTGACCGAGGGAGATACTCAGGTTTTGTACAGTTTGTATGGCATCGTAGAGCACAGCGGAACAATGAGGTCAGGTCATTACACAGCATATGTGAAAGCACGATCTGAGTGCCATAAACCCTCATCTAACGGATTCATAGCTGAAGGTAGGTGTACTTTGCCGTAACGATCAATAGAATAATAACTTAATCCTAAAGTTTTTATGTAACCCTCCACTAACTTGTCACTTCTCCTCAGGACCTGAAGCGCCACCCAGAGGATACTGGTTCCATATCAGTGACACAAGTGTTCAACCTGTGAGTGAGAGTAAAGTCCAGGGTTGCCAAGCCTACCTCCTCTTCTATGAAAGAATCCTCTGATGGACTCTGCCTCATGACTCAGGAAATCCAACAAGCCAATGCGCTGCTTCTTATAAGGGATCATCAGTTGACCAACCAGATTTGTCAGCCCCCACAACTGGGCTTGCACAAAGTTAAAATCAAAGGGGTTACACAAAGTGTGTCAGGTATCAAAGAGCACCAGCCGATGTTCGCTCACTAAATATTGCAAAGTTGGCAAAGACACTCCGAATGGACCTTTGATTGTGGTGGTCAATTTGTTTGCATTACAATAATCAATTTCTGGAGGCAAATTAATTGTCGGGAGAACACAATTTGTAAAACCTATGTATGTCTATTTTTATCAATGTCATGAAAACAAATCTAAATGAAGTGCTTCAACGTTGGATTTCTAGACTTGTCTCTTCACTCGCACTGCGCATGCGCAGTACGTTGTTCCGTTTTTCTTGCTCCAAGTCGTCACATGACAACATTACGGTCCGTTTCCGGATGTCGAGAAACGTCTCTAACGTACTCAAAACTCATCAATGGCAGTGCTATTATCGAGCTGACATGACAGGTCAGTAAACAATTGACCTTTTTTAGGGGATTTAAAAGTTACTGTTAAGGGATATTTGGGGTTTTAATCACAATAACAGAAATATGCTATCGCCCGGTTGCTAACGTAGCGTAAAGTCCTTCAACCCGTATTGTTGTTTGTAACTTTTAAGTTAAATGATAATGTCATCGGTCGCTAGTAACATGACGGTCTTGTCGTTAATGTGGATATTTTCGTTGCGCCTCTCCTGCGGGCCCTGTTGTGCAACTTGGCTAGAAATGAGTCAGCAACTTGCTGCCCATGTTAAAATGAAATATATCCTGGCTGCTTTAACGTGGATAAGGTTCGGTCAGATAGTTGGCTATAGATCATTTTATAACCCACTGTACAATGGTGAATTCGTTATGTTACTGTATTATATTTTTTATAATTCACGTTCCACTTTACGGGTCATTTCACTGCCTTGTCATACTTTCTGCTGCCCGCAACTAACGATTAAGTATTAACGTGATTGTTGGAATTCTCCAGCTATTAAAACCGTTTAAATATTAAAAAAATCAAGCTCCTTGAGGACATTCCTGCTATGACTGGTCAGCTTTCTACTTCTTATGCCTGAATTAATATAAATCAATAATCATTCATTTTTAACATCGTTTTCCAATGGAGTTAATTTTCAAATCCTCTATAAACTTCTTCAACTTTCACATTTTTCTGTGAGTGGACCAGAGTCAAGATCTGGTTCATTTGTAGTTCGTCCTCATTGCCGCAATATTCACTTTCAGCTTCTTACATTTCTGTATTTTTTGCAATTTTCTGAAATTCATTTCAGCTTTTAGCATTCCAACGCAGGAAATGCACTTTATGCTTATGTAACTTGTTTCTCCCTAGCAAAAAGTAATGTTATTTTGCAGCAGTTTGACGTCATTGTAAAACAACTTTTCAACACATTTTTGTATGTTTTGACTTATTTCGCTAATGCCATTAAGAAGCAGATAAGATTTCTGACTTGAAATCTCCAGCCTCAGTGTGGAGGGTGGAGATGATACAACATCCCATCCCTTACTGAATCCACTGAAACTGCAACTACATTATTATAACATTGTTTTATCTGTGAAGTAATAAGTCAATTTATCCAGTCATATAACAAAATTGTTGCGAATCAGCAGACTGATTCAAGATTAAAAAATCACTGCTGCTTGGAACCCACCTGTGGTCACTTTTGATAATATATGATCGTGTGGCTTTTTGGCTTCCCTCTGTCACACAGGCTGAGCTTTATCCACCATGTCGGTCCAAGCTCCTCGCATGTCAGTGTTCACGTTTCAGTCTGCAGTGCACAGCGCCCATGTTCTCCAGTGTCTGAATGACCAGAGGCAGCAGGATGTTCTGTGTGATGTAACCGTGGTGGTGGAAAACAGGAGTTTCCGGGCCCACTGCTGTGTGTTGGCTTCCTGCAGTGAATACTTTCACAGCAGGATTGCCAATGTCACGGGACAGAATGCCATCATCACCTTGCCCGATGAGGTCGGTATCCTGCTGTTCATCTTAAGGAAATGTGGAAAAATGTTGTGTGCATGAATTTACTGTATTTACAATATACAAGTAATTCCACTTTTTGGGAGAAGGATATCAGTAATTGAGCACACCTATTATACCGCAAGTGACTTTAGACTGAAGTTGAGTGTCAGCACAACATTGATAATGCACTTTGGGCATCCTGATCAATGAAAGGCTCTCACATTGATTTTGTGGCTAAAGGTTGAGAGCTGCAATGCATAGTGAAGTGTGACAACATCCACTTAAAGTTCCTGCGTGTAACCAAATATTCAAAATGTGGAATGATTTTTTTCTTCCCGATGTGCCATGGAAAAATGCAGAGAGTACAAAATCTATTTTGTCTAGCAGTATTTGGTTTTGTGTAACACACTGTTTGCAGTCCTTACAATGTAGCACATGCCTATTTGTCAACCCTGGACTGAAAAATAAGACCTTTGTTAATTTTGAATGGGCGTGTAGTAGCTTTGTACTGTAGCATAAGCTACATATGTCAACATTATGCTGTAAGATATATAGTACCTGAACAATTGTCTGCCTCTTTTTCGTTACAGGTGACCATTGGGGGGTTCGAACCTTTGCTTCAATTTGCCTACACATCAAAGCTACCATTCACCAAAGAAAACATTCATGCCATTCACAGCAGTGCTGAGTATTTAGGATTTCATGATTTGGAGTCTGCATGCTTTGATTTCCTCATCCCAAAGTATTCTGAAGGCAAAAGCACATTGCGAGAGGTCAAGCACAGAGTCTGTTGCCTGAGTCGGGATCCCAGTGCCAGTTTTAGCCCCGGCACAAAAAGCAACCAACCAAAACCATTGGAGTCACACAGCTCAGTGCCTTCAAGAGAGGATGCACCAACAGATTTACCATCACAGTGTCCCTTGAGTCAGACAAACAGCGGGGAGAAACACTTTTGTTTGGAGAATTGTGGGCCCCAGATGACCCCCTTATCTTCAGAGTTAACAAGCACTGTTGTGTGCCCCATGCTGTCTTTGCCATGCCCACAAACAGACAAAGCAGATCACCCCTCACAGTTCTGTGAGACCGATATTTTAGAGATAGATGTGGGTAATCAAAGTGGGTTGAGTTTGGCAGATTGTGGCTTACCCTGTGAGCTGTCAACTCCAGGGGATATGAATCTGCCAGAACTTATTGAGCCAGCAGGCAGAGATGTCAAGCAGACTGTGGAGACGCTCATGGCTGAAACCAACTGTGACCCTGGTTCCTGTCCACTCAACACATCAGGTGCAGATGATTGCCATGCGCCACTAGAGCCAAGTGCGGCTTGCCTTGAATCGAAAATGGAAGGCGATCCGACAGACCCTACACTATCTGCTCTGAGTCCCGAAGAGGAAAACGGGGAGCGAAGCAGCGTGGAGAGGGAGGTAGCTGAGCATCTGGCAAAAGGATTTTGGTCTGACCTATGTCCTTCTCAGGCTCAACCACTCCCTTTAGAGCCAATGGACCAAAACAATCTGGCAAAAGCATCAGATTTTCATTGGCTTAAGCAGTTGGACCTGAGTTCCAATGTAGGAGACTGTCCCTTCTTCAGGGACTTTGGGACAGGGGATGACCCAGCCCCACACACTGACAGCCTGTCCCAGTCAGAGAAGAGCCCTTACATGTCCTCCTCGCTCAACTCTGGGGACGACTCAGACCTGGACACAGATGGGGACACTGAAGCCAACTACAAGAGAGCAGCAGAGGTAATTTGGATTGCCAGCGGGAATTTTTTTTTCATAGTTAAAGATATTAAGTGAAATAAACTCTTAAACGTTGTCCTCTACAGATTCAGCTCCCATTCCCCGTGGAGCAGATCTCAGCCCTGAGCCGGAGTGCCTTTCAGCAGCTTCTGAGACACCACAATTTGACTCAAGAGCAGCTTGAATTCGTCCATCATGTTCGCCGACGAAGCAAAAACCGCGCGGCTGCACAGCGCTGCCGAAAGAGGAAACTAGACAGCATATACCAGCTAGAATGTGAAGTCAAAAGATTAGTACGTTTCCTTTAATATGTGATATTCTTAATATGTTGGCAAACATTATATGATTGAATTGTTTGTCTTTGAAATCACTATTGGCATCTATCAGTGTAAACTGCAGAAATTTTGGCAAAGCCTCCACCCCTCCTTTCACTTGTTCATTTCACATAACAAAAAAGCATTAGAAGTCAGTAATCTAAGTAATTGGAGCAGATATCCAAGAGAACATATCTACTAAAAGGTAATACAAATATAATTGTACTGCTTCAACATCACGTTTAGCTAAAATATGGTCGTAATCTCAGCCAAAATGTGCAATTAACAAACTCAAGTTCAAAGTCTGACTGAGGAGCACAAAAACTTTATAAAACATTATACCACGTTGATGCATTTAATAATTCCTAGGTAGTACTTGGGTGTGAAATCTGTTTTACCTGTGGAAAGTGTAATTGTAAATTGAGGCTTTCAGATTTACCACTGGACTAGATTAAACCTTTACATTTCCGATACTGTAGACTGATGCAGGAACATAAGTGAAAGAGTAAGATGCATTAACAAAGATTGTTACAATCCTGTCTGACTAAACATTAGCTTTGTTCTGTTGAGTGACTCTTTTATTTCACATTTGTTGTTGAAAAGACTGCATGTTATGATAAGGAGTTGAGGAAGTGAAGGTACTCAACTGTCATTCTCCCTACAGAGAAATCAGAAGGAGCGGCTGCTGCACGAGCGAACCGACCTGGAACACAACCTGCAGGAGACGCGGCAGAGTCTGTGCGGTTTATGTAAGAGTGTTAGCCTCGAAGCGGGCTCTGATCAGGACCACTTGCAGCTTCTGGCCAAAGTCTCATCAGACCCCCCCATCCACTCCCCTCCTATTTTGGGTGAAGATGACGAGTCCCATATGCCTTTCAAAATGGTAAGTTCTTCAGAGTGTGACCCGAGGAAGCCACCTGCAGACTCAGTTCAAACTGCTTCAGCTGCTACGGGCCCACAGGCGGAGGAGGCAGTTCCTCCACAGAGCTGCCTCTCCGTGTCTCGGCTCAATGTCTGTCAACACATGGACACCAGCTTATGATTGGACTCAATCGCTCAATACCTGTCTGTATTCCACTGAATATTTTACTGTATGATATTGGAGTCTTAAAGTGGCAAACAGAAATGTCAAATTTCCTTTGCTGTATTTTTAATATGCATTTCACTGTAGTAAACAATCGAATGCTCATAACTTTGACAGATTTTTAAAGCAATTCTCTAAATGTTTCCATTTTGGAATTACGAGGGAGTTCTTGAAATTAAGTTCATTTTTCAAAAGGAAACTTTACCTGACTGAAGATTACCGCTTCAAACATACGCCACATACACACTTACATACATTTATGAAAATATGATGTTTCTTTTATTTTGGACTCATTCATTATATTCATAATTATTGTATTCTATCACCTAATGTATTAACTACCACTGTGCTTTGTCTTTGATTAACTATGCACAGTACTAACATAGTTATTATCTTTTTTTTTTACAGTACAGGACATATATTCTCGGCATCATCCTTTTAATGCCAGTATATAGTGTGAATGAATAACTGTCAGTTTCCCCAGGTGTTTAAAGAATAGTGAAAGTGTTGCATGGGAAGAAATGACCATATGTGATGCAAAACGTGCCTTATGCGGTAGTACAGTATGAATACAGAAAGACAAAAGGCAATCCTTTTATGTTTTTGTCTCAAGCACTGTTGCACATTAATTTACCCGGAGCCCACATTGATGGCCTTCTCTTACATTAAAGTTTGTCTTCGTGTTGAGTATTTTCTATCAAATTCTTTTATGCATTAAAGATTTTAATAAACAACATTTTGTAACATTCTGTGTTGTTGTTTTTTCAACCCAGAATAAGGACACAGTACCAAAGTTTGGCCAATAGATGGAGGTGCAACTCAATGTACCTCATCAGCAAAAGTGAACTTTTAATTTACTCACTAAAACAATATGAATTGTTCCTCCTGTTATTTATCTGCGAGAGGAGATATAATAAGAGAAACAGCACGTATGTCTCGGATGTCAGAATAGTCAGTCATCAATGGAGGGCATGGCATAATCAAAATAACAAAACTTAACAGAAAGTTGGGCCAAAGCTCTAAATGGGTAGCACAAAATGACTGGACTAAGAGGACGAGGTTTTCTAAACTTGTAATGAAAAAAGTTTTCAAGTATAACTGACTGATAGTGGAAATGCCTTTGGGTAATATTACTGCTCGTACTTTGCTGTTTGAAAGGAGCAGGTGTCTGTATTGTGATCTACAGGACTACATGGAATCATTAGGAGGAATATAGATGAGACTGAAGAGTGGAATTTAAAGGGATACTCAGAAAGGACCCACACTGTGCAAAGAGTGACTGGATCAAGACACTCTGCAGACTAGAAATTGGATAAAGTTAAGTGTGCATGGTAGCCATAATCCCTGCAACCCAGAAGTGCCAACCCAGTTAAAAGGCTTAGTGTGTAGACGGAAGGAACAAACCTTCAGAACTAGTCCAGTGGAAAAAATAAAATGCAATATTTAATCCTTTGTATTTCTTATACCATAAATCGTTGGGTTTTTCATTTAAACAATGATATACTGTTTGTGTGGGCTTACATGCTGCCTTCACTGCTGCAGATATTCTTCACTTGCCTATAAATGAGACCACATGTGCAGGTGGTCATATAGAAGTATTGCTACAGATGCTTTTGGTACCAATAGATGGTGGTGTTTAGGCTGGCAGGTTACCTTCTATCACGCTAAAGTGTTGCGCGCACATTAATCAGATAAACAGATAAACAAGAAACAAGGGATTCAGACTAGCATGCCATACAGGCTGGGATTTTTTTCAATGAGCTTTCATGGAAACAATCGTCTTTATCTTATAAAATAAAAAAGGTTTCACGTTTTCTTATATCATTCCTCTTTTTCATCACAGCAGCCCAGTTCTTATGCAGACTTTGAAGAGCATTGTTATTAACACAACAATACACATGTAAACCATTTCAGGTACCAAGGAAACCAAGGAAAGGGTTTAATTGAGCGTGATGGTTACTTATTCACTATGAGCCACCTGTTGTTCTATCTGCTAGTTGTAAATAAGGTACCTTTATTTGTAGAATGAATAGCACTGTAATGCAAACAAATCGACACATCGCTTTCAAAGAACCATGTTCGAGCAGAATACATCACAACATCGTGGTACAACTGAAGATTCATTTTGATTTTGATTGTTTTCTGTGTCTGTAGACCTACTTTATCTAATGGCCTGAGATGGACAATGTGGAAATCAATCCTTGAGGTAAAAACGCAAACCAGGATAACAATTGCTCAAACTTTTTAGGTTGATAGGATTCACAGAGCTCTAAAAAGAAAAGCTTGGATCCTGCTTGGTAAAACTAAACGATTATTAAACAGAACAGCCATTTTACAAAGGCCCTTTTAACATTAAGGAAGCTATTTGTTCAAGATGTTTTTTCTTATTATAACAATTGCCTTGACAATTTTTTGTCCTTTTTTTGCCACTCTGTCCTTTTTTTGCAACTCTAGCACTTTGGGACATTGTGTTCTTGAGCATTTTTACCTCAGGGTAAAAATGGTAATTACACAGGCAACCTTTAAAACTTACTGAAAAACAAAGCCTCAAAAAGTGGTGTTGTGTCTAAGTCAAAAGGATTACATGATGAAATGCCACAGAGACTAGATATCATGACACACATCTGTAGAATATCCTCAAGTAAATGGTTATCACATCTGCCATCACCTTCAAATACCAAATCGTCATGAATTGGAGCGTTTTTTGCCTGAATTACACTCTCAGAAATTAGGATTCTCCCCCAGTTGTTACATCTTTTATTCACGGTTTGGTTTTTGCAGCATTGTAGTGCAAAAAGTCAGATGATCCTCTTTTGCGAGCTACACAGGAAGAGAAACTTGATTTGAGGAGGAAGCAGCTGTACTGCATGGCAAGGTCACAGGCCCATAATCCGCGGCCTCATTCATGCAAGATTAAAAACCTGCTCTGAGTTCTGATTAAGAACGCAGGGTTAGAAGATTAAAGACCAGCAAACAAAATGAAAGCAGTTTAAGTCCAATCCTGGAATTCATCAGAATACCAAAACCTTAAACTGTCATTACAACGTGAGATTAATGCAAAGCCCCCTTGAACTCTGTATCTGTCTTGATATATCTTCCGTGTCAGAGCTTGTATTTCGGTTTTTATCTAAAATCTAGATGAAGATCTCTCACTATTTGTCAGTTCTCTTCCCTCCCTCTTGATTTGTTTCTCTTATTGAAGGGGTTTTCCTATTAATCCAAATGGAATATTGTCCGTGTGAATTGGCTCAGATTACTGTAAATAATATTACCATTTTTTATATGTTTGGTTTGGTCACATAATACATTATCTCTTTTCCAAAAGGATTACATATGTTATATATGTAAGACTGCCCGTTCCCTGTGTTCAGCCATGGCCCTTCTGTGCGGCGGAGTTGGCATTTCCTCCCGTGTTAGTGTGGGGTTTGTTCCTCCCACAGTCCCGAGACATGCATGTCAGGTTAACTGCTCACTGTACATTGCCCGTAGGTGTGATTGTGAATGGTGGTTTGTATCTGTGTGTTAGCCCCGTGATTGACTCCAGGACCACGCCCTCTGCGGAGGATAAGCATTTAAAGGTGATAGCTGGATGGGTTACGTTCATCCCTTTTACCTACTTTTCTCAATAAGTCCATTCATTATCCCCTGAGAGACAGACTACACAGTACACGGGCAGCAGGGATTAGGAAACAGAAGGCAAGGGCAAAAAACAGGGATGAAAAATTAAAACATCTGGAAGTTAGCTTCCTTGCAAAGTTGCTAAAGCAGAGATTAGAGATTAATAATGCTAATAAAATTGACAAACACTATTTAGCATGGCACTCTTTCTGGCCTTTTTCGCTGACCACAGATGAATATCATCATGTCCGTATCAAATTTTTTCATGATACTGACATTAGTAACTAAGCACACAATCAAATTGTTGGAACGTCAGCGAAATATGTACTGCAAGGAAAACATATGTAGATATAAATAGTAGCACTGCAGTGACATCCGAAATGAACTCTTCAATGCTGGAATAATGAGAGGAAATCTATTGCATTTTAGTCTCTGTAACAGGGGTCAAACTTAAAAGTAGGGGTCAAAAGTACACAATAGGTGTATAATACATGAAACAGTAAAGTCCATGACCTTCTTGAAACACAACATGAAGCGTGTAAGCAATTGAGCTGCTGTATCTGAAGGGAGCATTTCCTCCAGAGAACCTTTCATATTTTTATGACATTTTAGAAAATAGAGAATTTGCCAAAAGAGAGTGTCTTATTTGTAAATATTCCCAAATATTTGAGGAAATGTTTCCTTCAGAGGGGGTTCTCGCTAAAGGTTTTCTCAATCTTCAGGTAAAATAGAACCTACAAGGATCAATCCCTGAAGTGTCAGGAAAGCATAAGTCCCTGAGGATTCTTAACGAACTCCCAGAAAGTTTTGAAAAGACCTACAGTGAACCTTCAAGTTACATTTTCTCCAGATAATGTTAAGAAAACATTCAATGAACCCAAATGTTCTCAGAGGGACCCGTATCTTATTACATTCTGCAGTCACTATGAACTTCATTTTGGGGGTAGCACCAAGAAGGGGGCTGTGTCCTATTGACAGAATTATATAAATGAGAACCATAATACTATAATCTCCCACAGAAAGAAAAGAGACCAGGAGGCATTCTAACCCTGACTATCAAGCACCCTGCCCTGCAAACCTCAGATTAAAAAACAGATGGTTCGACATACCATGACAGATTACATTCACACTTGCCTTCTTGTTTTAGAAGTCCTCACCGTATTACTTTTCTGACACTATGTAGGGATCTGACGTCTCTCAGTACAGGAGCTATCATTATCAAAGTACAACTGTTTAACCAGTCATGCAAAAAATTGTGGGAATTCATCAAATGCAAAAACTAACTTTGAAAGCAAAATTTATATTGATTTTTAACTGACTTTGCAATTTAGATTTTCTCATTTTTCTTTTAAGCACTGCAGAAATCATTTTAAAAAGTCGTACAGGGTAGGTTATTTGTGCATTTGATGTTTGCTGGTGTTAATAAAGCAATGGAAACCCAGTACGATTAAATTCCAATGTTGCCTGTATCATTATTGACATCCTTCAAACATTAACAGAACAATTTTCATCCTGCTGATTCAAACCAGTGGAATACCAAAACATGTTGACAAAGGGATTCAAAAGATGACCATTTCACATTGGGTAACTCAGTTGAAGCACTTGTGCTGATTATTGAAGGTTCTGCTTAATGCACAATTTAAAATAACATTTTAAACAAGGATATGGGATTCATCTTTATTCATACATCAGTGAAAACAACCTTAAAATTAAAACAATTCAAAAATACGTAATGCCAGTGACAGGTGCCAACTCTTATAAGTAGGTCTGTTTTGCATGTCAAAATACTCGAATAGTTCAAACCTGCACTAGACGGTACCTGATTTAATGTGAAATGGCTCATGTGTGTGTCTAAGGACATACATGGTTAACATCCATTCAAACTCTGTTAAACAGTTGAAATTAAACCGTAGACTTAATCTGTGTCCAGAAACACTCAAACCTCCAGTGACACAAATTCGATGATCAAAACTGCGATGTAATTGTGTGCATGAATGTATGATGCAAGGAATCTCAATATATAATAAGCACCAACCAACCATAATTGTTGTTTATGATTCCCACTCATGTCTACTCTTTCATAGGAATAATGACTTCTAACCTAATATTCAGTCACATCATTCTTCATGTGATGCCAAACCCACAATGCAGAGACAAAACACACTACATTCAGTAGTCTTGTCAGATTTGGGGAAAGAATGAAATCTGTAGGATATTGCGTGACAAGCCGTGTCCACCTGTAAAACAGGAGTGTAAAAAATCTACCACATAATGAGGAGGTTTTGTGCAAGCCTTAGCCCGAGTAAGGTGATTATGGATCCGGTTGGACCTGAAAGCAGGCAGAGAGTAGGGTGATTTAGAGGAGCAAGAAGCTCCTGCTGAGTCAGTGGCATTTTACAGTCCACAATTAAATGTCCACACGCCATCTCTCTACATTTTGGATTGTTTGGCCTTCCTGTGCAAAGCAGTTTAACTCGTTGTTTTCAAGTGGTCCACACACCGCTCTATACCACGGAGGATGGGCATTTGTGAATTAATTATAGTCGGTTAATCAGTGAAGTACTTGCAAGCAACATCTATGTATAACAAAAATAAGACTGTGGTGATCTGCAGTGTAATATGTAAGTAAACCTGCGGTTACTTAAATCATAACCACTGTTCTCTGATACCGTGAGACTCATGAAAACTGTTCCCCAGAAACAGATAAAAAAAGAAAACTCAAAAGTATCAAAACAAATCAAATATTCAAAATGGTACAGCCGTAATTTGAAAGACATTCTAGTTTAACTAAGGTTTTCTGGATGTAACTCAAACGCTTCATGAATAAAGTTGTGATAACAAATGATCACAATTATACAACTTCTGCATACAGTAAAGGAAAGGTTGTGCATGCAGAGACAGGGAGCAATCAAAACCAAAACAACCAGAAATAAAAAGTTAATGCAATGTTCTCGCATACAGTAACTTTAGTCATAATGAAACAATTCCAGCCTGACAAAACATATACATGCATGTTTATGAACTTCACATGATAAAAAAGCAAACAGAAAAAGGTATAGACAGTTAGCAACAGATGGCCTGAGTGTCATGTGACTTGAATACAAATTTGTGGATACACTCATTGATAAACAAAGTGGAAACAACCACCCTTAAATTGATCAAGATTTTGTTATTTAAATACACAAGTACATACAAAAAAGGTCAGAAGTACTTTCATCTAAAAGTTTCTGTGCGCTATAAATATGAAAATTGCAAAGATCTTACTGCAGTTGTTGAAATTAACATGAGAAATATGCCTCAAAAGATACACTTACCATTACTTACCCGCATGGTATGACAATGTCTTCTCTTTGTGTAGCACAAAACAAGGATACAGTTCTTTGCAACAAAAAACAGCAAGGCCAAGTGTCAAGATGCCATCTGTCGTCATAAAAATAGTTCAAAATGTATAATTCCAATTAATACTAAATTGTTCATTCTTCATGTCAAAGCAACAAAAACACTTTACGTTTACGCTAAGAACTATTTCTGTTTTGATTGTTACAATGCGTCCAACATGTCGAGACTTTAGTTGGCCCTGTGATAGCTGTAGTCCTCTGAAGACAACAATGACAACAGGAATGTGTAGCACGCCTCCTGACAGCCCTCAATCGAGTCCCCTGGTGAATTAATACTTGTTGTGCCATTCACACTGACCAACACTCACCTCCTCAATGTCCAAGTTCTTTCTGGATTTGTAAATAAACTCTCCGATAGCTACGAACACTGAGAGGACCAATCCAGCTGCCAGGACAATAAAGATCCCCCCTATGTTCTCCACTCCCAGAGCACTGGCCTCCTTGCTGTCCTCCTCTGGGCAGCCGTTCCCTCTCCACCATTTCTCCTTCATCATGTGCAGCTTTCCTTCCTCCTGAAGCTGCAGGATGGCGATAGTGATCTTGTCTCTGTAAGGGGAGCCTGGAGCGGGACAAACAAGCCTCATGAACTCCGGGTTTGCCGCTCAGTACATATCTGTGGTACTGATTGGTAATCTTTGTTACTGTGTAGTTGGTTGCTCATCTTTCTTACCAATCGGGGTTCCCACTCCGTAGCCCTTTGAGTCTATCAAGCCTCCAATCTGTGTGAGGTTGCAGTTACGCTGGCTGATGTACTCAATGCTGGTTGACTCCATCAGAAGAGCGTAGTCTGTGGTGAGAACCCTCTGAATCCCCTCCCGGTTGTTTTTGACCAAAGCCGTGTTTTTTCTACTGCTCATGAATGCCCACATTTTCTCATAAGTTGAGATCTTGGATTTCTGTTGAATCAGAATTAATGGACGTTTAAAACAATGGGCCCCGATGGTCAGCGCAACAAACAACATTAAAACCACAGAGGTTTACAGAAAGTGGATGCTATTGACACATTCTCAGTGGTTGAAGCTTGTTTCTAATATTTCCAATGAAAGGAGACTTTTTGCTGACTGGAGCAATTATCCTGGTGCATGGCAGGAGAGATGGGATGTTACAAATCCGCCCATCGTCGCTTTACATTCAGACACATTTGTTATCCTACAAGCTAAATTGATTTGAATGAGGAAATGTCACAGTGACAAACCTTTAACACTACGGTGTTACCATAATGACTGATGAGCAAAACGTCAGGTTTATGAAAATGAAATTACCTTAAAAAAGGTCATGGTGGAGCCATCTCTCACAGCACCGTACTCTATTTTGGTTTGCTTGGCCAAATCATCTGCGGAGTCGATTGGTGAGTCCATTCTCTCCACAGTGAGGAAGGCAGCCAAGTTGGCAGTGTAGGAGGAGATTATGATCAAGGTAAAGAACCACCATATTCCACCAACTATCCTCGTGGAGAGGGCTTTAGGCATCAGTTCGGATCCTGTAGGACAACGCAAGGTACATTAGAAACAGATATTAGGAAGGTGATGGAAGAGTGTGCTCTACGCAAGGTAAACTATCTCCAGGTATGATCAAACACCGTGATGACATAACACTATAATAATTGCAGTAGAGTGGGCCAATACCTTGCTGCATAAGTGCTCCAACTCCAAACCACACACTGTTTATTAGAGTGAAGTTGTTTTCAACCACATCTGAGTCTGGGTTGCAGGGGTGAGGGTTGTACCACTCATACGGAGTGAACCTGAAGAAGAAAAAAAATCACAATTATTCTTGTAAATAAAATAACATTAACACACCAAGTTCTATGCTTCTGGACCAGGCTGATTTTTACTCATCTTTACCTGCATTAACCCCAATTTCCATTGTCATTTTACTAGCTTAGAGGAAACAAGCGGAAATCACTGAATCATTTCTGAAACATAGAAACATTGCTGTGTCGTGTTACTGCAGCACTGTGCAATATAACCTTTGGTCCTCGTTGCAGCCCAACTGAATGGCGGTTTGTCCCAATTATTAGAAATTGCTTCAAGCTTTTACCTGGCAATTACAAACAGCACGCAGCTGACGCCGAGGCACGCCAGCAGCACATACATCCAGATATCAGGAGACAGTGGGTTGAGGAAGGAGAACACTCCTGGATTGGTGCCATTGGGTTTGTGGTAAAGGATGCTGATCCCCAGTGTCATGAAGGGCTTGGAGAAGTCTATCACCTTTTCCCTCACATATGTGATAGTGAGTGGGGCCACTGCGAGGTCGGCCACCTGACACAGAAGAAGAAAAACACCACGCAGAATATCAGTTAAAGATGGACCATTCCCCTGATACTCTAGCCTATAATATTGATCGGTACTCACGTGGTCAATTAGTTCTCGCACCATGCCGTTCCACTCCCCCTTGTCATTCTGAGCTCCATATTTGCCATCAGTCACCAGCTTTACCTCATACGAGAAGCCCAATATGTTGGAAAGCTCTTTGAGGAGGTCGAGACAGTAGCCCTCAAAGCGATCATTTCCATACAAAGGCTTATCAGATTTCTTATACATGACGTAAGGATTTTCCTGGAATAAGACAATACAAAAAACACTCAATTGGTTTCATCAGCACATTCCTTCTCAAATGCTGCTTGATAATTTCTTTAGTTCATACCAGAATAGTTGTGACAATGAGGGTTCTGTTGGCCATTGAGTCAGTCACATTTGTGGTTGAGTCCCTGTTGCTTTCTGTTAAATTAAGGCCTGTTTGTGAGTTCCAGACGCCAATCTGTAAGTGATAATATATTCAAATAACCACACTCCAAGATCCATAGTATCCTAAGTTCCCTTCACATTATCACAATTTGGAGGGAAAAAGAGAGGAAAAAAACATCAACTTAGAAGCAGACAAATTACAGTGGACGCACAAACAGATTTAAGGGAGTGGTAGGGGAAAAAGGGAATATAAAACTTGAAATGGCACGTTCCATCAGCACCTACAGCTTTTTTAAATAAAGGGAGACATCACAGGGACAGCAAGTGAGCTAGATTAATAAATGGTGTCAATATTCCTTCAGTCTGCCAAGGCAGCTAAAGTACAGACCTTTTTCCACACTTTATTGAGGCGGTTGGTGCCCGCGATTGTCTTGCAGAAATAATAAAGAAAAGGCATTTTAATCACAGTGCTCTGAACTTAAAGAGGAAAACAGTGAGTTAGGAGCAGCATTGTCAAAGTATTCAACTGAATAAATAAACAAACGTTTGACTTGAACTCACAGCTACCAACAGCTGTGTCAAAACACTTGATGACTTCTGTCAATAGCATTTTTGCACTCAAAACACGGCATGGCGTATGACACGTCATCTTTCTGCCTGTGAATATCAACAGTGAATATCAGTACTCCTACTCTGCTCATCTCTACTTGATGTCTACAACTACAGCATGTACTGACAATATAGACATGGCTCATAGTTCACCTTCTCCAGGCCATCTTCCTTTAGGCTGATGACATCTAAATCAAATTCTTTCCGCAGGCCATCTGTCTTGTTTATGACTATTTGTCCTGTCAAGCCGTTCCATTGTGCCTGTTAAAAACACAGAACCAAAAAACAACAACAATGAAGGCCCTAATTTTTCTACTGACATACATACAAGGAAAATCCAGCAGAAAAATTAAGACAGTTCACAAATAATGAATAATTGAATAAACACAAAGTGCAAAACACTGACAGAGGCAAACTGCATCTTAATTGACATTTTTGCATTGGCTGGATCCTCAGTGGAAATATTAAGTACCTCTGAGAATATTACATGCTGGACAGTGATGTAGCCTGGCCTCTGTCTCAGTGGAGATCAGTGGGTGGGCAGCACAGCTCAGAGATATTTGAATCTAGTTGATAATGAAGTGAGCTGAGCTGAATAGCAGTCAGGTTAAATCTCTGTTACAGAGGGCTTAGAGAAATGATCTGCATCTCTAATATGCAGGAGGTGCGGCTGAGCAGCCACGTTTTATGGGACGAAATCAGTACAGCCCCAGGCTTTTCAAGGTTTGATTTGCAACTGGCTGTGAATCACAGTGGACTGAAAATAGAAATAGAAAATATAATTAAAAGAGCACTTCACTCTATAAGACAATAAATCCCTCACCCTCCCTTTACATATTCATATTTATACGTAAATAATAATGATTTGATATATGCATATCAAACCTTCCCATGTTCCTATTAAGGACTGTTGCATTGCATCTCAATGGTAAATAGTCTAATCACATATTGATGAAAACAAAAACATGCTACTGTTGCCTCATTCACATACAGCCACTGACAAACTGATAATCTACAACCGGTTGTAAGCAGTTCTGCATAAACACAAGAGTCGGATGGTGTTTTTAAGAAGAAAGTACTTCTAGTTTCTGAAACCAATTACAATATGGCCTGTGGAGAGCAAGGGTTACAGTGACATGGTGTTATGTTATATTTGGAAATGGACATAGCGCTTTGTTTTTTCCAAAGAACAGAGGCTGGTGTTAATAATAGCCAAATACATTTGGGAAATAAAGGAGGTACAGCTGTCTCACTTGTTTATCTTTTTTGTCTTTGTTGTTGAAACACGGTGTGTGTGCTCTCAGAACTAGAAATGATTGGGCGTGCTTATAGTTACACAAACCAAATGCCATTGAACACACGGTGCAGGCAAACCTTTAAACCAACACACATCCCATTGAAAGTCCCAGAATGAATAAATTACTGGGGGATATGTTAGATTTTAAGATTGACTTCTGCATATTGTAATTTAATTATCTGGGTAGGTGTACTACCATTCCTTAGATTCTACAGAACACTTTCTTTCTACTCTCCCACAATATAAACCTGAAGGATTTTGAGTTATGAATCAATTACAGGTGTATCAACTTACATCAACTTACATCAGTCAGGTGTATTTGAAAATCATTATATTTAATCTACTGGAACACGAAACAAATGCATCCTTAACCTTCATTGTTGGCACCATGTGGTATGTGGCAATGCACACACACACACACACACACACACACGTACACACATAAAGCTAAATTAAAGATTAAACTTGAAACTTACTGACGTCTGTTTCTAATGCAAAGATCTTCTGCATCGATAGAAGGTTACCGGGTATCATTTGGTAAAGTTGAGCTTTGATTAGACCGCTTCACACAGTCTTATCGCACACATCTGTGAGGCCCACTCAACCCCTAAATCCAGATTGAGTCATGTCATTAAGTCTCTTTTTAAATCCTCACCAATCAAAAGTGTCTCTGTCTTGACCATGTGTTGGTGTCATTACTGTACATGCTGTAGTGATGACATGGATCTTCTCAGATTGGAGAATCCAGAGGAAAAAAGAATGAATGCTGAAACCTCACTGATTATCCATGTGTGTACCACGATGGCCGCCAGTGTCATAATGAGAACAAACCTCTTTTTTACTCCTCCATACCGAAAACATGCTCTGCATGTTTATTGGTAGATTTAGGAAAATACTCCAAATGCACAAAGCTGAACCGTGGTATCTGGAGCTGTGAGTTTTGCATGAAGCTTTCTCTGCCGAACGTAACTATTAATATTAAATACGTGATACAGCCTTGACTCCTGCAGGGGAAATTTAATTTTCACCTTCCCTCCTCAACGCGAGCAAAGTGCAGCGTGAGTCACAGAGCAGCACTCCTCGATTCAATGACTCGCCCAGAGGCACCTAAAATAACCTTTTGTCACAGATGCCCCATCCACTACTATCTGTACAGCATCAAGTTCACCTCCTGCCGCCTAACTTCCTGTATATTTCTGTCACTTTCTGTAAGTTATCCACCACAGTGAACATCATGTCTGATTCGATCGTTTGTCAAAGTTATATTATTATTGTGTGGTAATATAGTGCAGACTTAAATCAACCATACCTATCAACCACACTGTAACCAAAGTACGAAGAAGGATCATAGAAAATCCATGTAACGCATTGCATAACAAGTCAAACGTTGGCACGAATTCACAGGAGCACTATCAGCCCTACAAATGAAACGCTCGTGAACACAGAAAACAAAGGCAGCATTTTATCATTGAAATACATGTTGATGTAAGATATCTTTTACATAAGTAACACATTTGACTTGGCAGGTAACTATCAACAGAATTACCACACAATGATTACCAATTAAATAAGCATCGGCATGATGCTCAGGGTGATGGACCAACTACAAAGTTTCCATGTTCTTCATAAAGTGAAACAGAATCAAATTGTCACAACACCTGTTCAATATACAGCTCAAACGTTAGTTTGCTAACAACCTGCTCTCTGGACTCTGTAGCATTGAAATAGAAACGCTCCTTTGTCAAATAAACATCTAATTAGAAACTATAACATTACAAGAGAGACTATTCAAATCATATTTTTTTAATTTGAGTTTTAACAGGATTTTAACTACAGGATACATTTTCCTGCAGCATCCTTCAAACTCAAAACTATGATGATCATAACAAATATATTTTAGAATGAGAAGAATATGTTCAGTAAATCATATTCATCCTCATCCTATTATCCAAGCCTATTTTCCCTGTATAAAAAAGTGACAGCTCTCATCAACTTATCTAATAAACCCCCGACATATCGAACATGAAACATTTATAATATGCTCTTTGCAGAAATATTCCTTGTTCATGACATCAGATCTCCTAACTCTATTCTCTCTGCTCCTGCAGCCAGAAAAAATGAATTAAAGGTAGCAGGCTGTGAAATGGATGGTCGGGGGAAGAGGAGCGGCTGTCACACATTCATAAACCAAACTCACGTCTTTGAGCATGCTAATGAAGCGTGATCCGAAGCGCCAGGGTTTATGGCGGTGGCACTGAAGGGAGCTGACGGTGATTTGGGAGGCCCGTTGCGAGGCAGCAGCCACCATGTAGACGGCATCGTACATCAGAGCTGCTTCTGTCTGAAAGAGAAAGCATCCATCAGCAGGAATCCGGATGTGCGCTTATCACATAAGGACTGCTGATGCACAGCAACACTTGGTTGTTACAAAGCAGCCCGACTTTTACAAACTGCACAGATTGCAATCAAATAGGAGCCAAAGTTAGCCACAATTTTGACGGTACACACTAACAGAGAGCAACGTGGTGGACTGCTGTCTTCTGACGTGTGGGTGGGGAGGCGCTCAGATTAAACCTTTATAACGACCTTTGGCAGCTTCACAAAATAGTCCCAAAGTGTTCATATAACATCAGAGTGATTATGTCTCTATACTTTATTCCTTCAATCAACTTGGCTGTAGACAAACAGATTGTTCTCAACCGAGCTCAGCTGAAAAGCTTCCGCTGTCCATAGATTTTCCATTTAATGTTTAACATTTCATAGAACGAACTGTCCTTCTTCAACCGGTTAAGCATGTTGCTTTCAGTAGGCTATATGAAGAATCCCAAATCCATCACCCGGTGGACCTTTTGCATGCAGAATGACGGGAGGAAAGTAAAGTCACTCACTGTCATCATCCCCTCCATCATTCCAGTCTCTACTTTGGAGGGAGCCTGCAGTCGCTCCATGGCCCACCTCTCTACCACCGAGGACACCTGTGGATTGTCTATGTTGAGCAGTCTGAACCCCGTCATGTTGACCCCGCTGTAGCGGTACGGCTCCAAGTCCAAGGAGAATAGGTCCTGTAGGGTTAACAGGGATCCTTCAGAAATACCTCAATTGTAGATGTGAGCTATTCAGCAATGACAACAGGACAATTTACCATGGATTTATACCAAGAGAACTGAAAACATTCAGCAATCTTATTATAAAACAAACCACAGATGTTTGAGTTAATCTGCATGATCTCTGTATAACAGAATCACTGGATTAATATGCACGTCTAAGACTATACAATAGAACTGTGTTGTTATATCCATTATGTTTTTCATGCCTATTTCGCGGAGACACTCGTGAGTCAAGGTTCTTGTGCAATCTTTTTAAAATTACACATTCTTTGTTCTTGAGCTGCAGAAATTTCAGAAATGTGACTCGAAAAAAGGATTCTTACCAGCGTGGTGAAGAAGAAGTGGTAATATTCAGTCATCATCCCCATGGACAAGATCTAAACAGAATGAGAGACCATCATTTCACATCTCTCCCCAGGCAGAGACTATAAATGATTTGTTCTTTTGCTGACATGATCCAACCACATCTGTTGCAAAGAGACCCTTGCAAATTGCAAATCACCCATTTTCTGAATGGCCTCATTTAGTAAAGTTTGCTTGGTTTCCATTAACAAGTATCCAAGTGAGTTGGTAATGTGAGTGTAAGCGACGTGGGTGTATGATCAGGAAATAAGTCAGTCCAACACGTTTTGGGTTTTCCTCATAACCGTAACACTGGGTCCAGTTCTCACAGCAGCCCTCGAGCCTCATCATCAAGCTCCTCTCCTCTTCTTCTCTCCATCACTTCATCCTCTCACAACACAGTTTCACTCCTACATTAGCTTAGTGTTTTCAATCAATCTTCAGTTTCTTAATGTGTATTTCTAGGTTTTAAAAAAGGCTGTGCTTAAATTTGGAAAATGATCATTGGATTTCTGAAGAGGATAGAATGCGACTAATCCTGCACAAGTGAATATTAAACCAAAGCAATGCAGAAGCTCCAACATAAACCAGACTGCCCTCTCGACTGAAGGATTCAAATGGAATTCCTGACAGAACATTTTGGGTGTGAAGTTATTTGTTAAATCCTCAGGGTAATGCAGACTGCCTAGTGTAGACTTCATGCTGGTGGAGGTTTGTTGTTCACCTGCTTCAGAACATCGGCCGATGTTTGGTAGGAGCAGTCAAAAATGACAAAGAACTCCTTCCCCTTCTTCATCTCTTTCAACAGAGGACGGGCATCTTTACTTCCTGTTGGCAGCTGGCGGATCTTGATTTTAATGCTGTATCTGGATGGAGCTTTGATCAGCTCTTGCAAACGTATCAGTCCTTTAATTGAAAGTCAAGAAGACCATTGTTATGCTCAACAATCACATTTACAACAAAGCCACCCTCTGGTGTCACTCCAAACAAAAGCTAATGGTGTGGAGGATGAAATTAATAACAGTTCATATTTCACTGTGTTTGAAAAAATGTAACTATATCCATCCAATAATGCAATCAATTATCTGAGAATATGGACAGAAACTCCCCAAAAACCTGCTGAATTTCACCTTTATGCACCTTATGCTTGCTATAATAAACAACTGTATCTTAGCCCTATTGGGGGGGTAAAGGGTTTAAGTCTCTGTCATTGAAAATAAAAATCAGAACAATTATTTAATGAATAATTCTGTTAGTTAATTTATTTTTATGACCCTGGCCTATTGTAGTAGCCGGCCAGAAGTGGAACCACGCTTTTTTTCCGGCATTGACGCTTATATGGCTAATTTAAAATTGCAGTTCTTTGCTGTGACCACAAGAGGGCAGAAAATAACTCGATTACACTCGGGTTAATTGGCATCATGTCCACATCGTAACATAGAGTTCACCGTCAAATACGTAGTTAAAATTCATACCGTCAAATGTAAGGCTGCATAATAAAACATGTAATACTGAGCAAAAAGGCACTACATCATGCAGCAAGCACTCTAGCGAGCCACAAGATGTATTTCACTTAGTATAAAGTGTGAGTCCACTACAACCACGAGAGGGCAGACTTTGCAACCCTATTTCATCCTTCAAGAAAATAATCTGTTTAAAGGAAGAAACTTTTCAGCACAACACTAAATTTGGTCAGTATTAACCTCACTGAATAACATTTAGCTGTAACCTTACGTTCACCGAATAATCTTTCTGATTCTATCAAGTTAAATTCTTTTTTCTGAAAACGGAAGTGCTAGCTTAAACTGTTATCGCTATTAATGCCAGTTTAACGAATTTGACATTGCAATAACTCACTATAGCCACAGGAGGGCCACAAGCATATTTTCTTAACCCACTGATCCGACTCCGTCTCCACCTAGCGTTGAAGATTTGTTTTTAATCCTGTATTTGCTTTAGCTTCAAGGATGTTAGCTCAGCAACAGAAGGGAACATCCACACAAATTGGAAATTTGAGACCATTGTCTCTGGCATCCTTTTTTATTCATGCATACATTTGCAGGTCAATTTGACTAATTGTTAAAAACATTAAATATGTGGTCTGTATTATATTGCGCTTTGGTCAGAAACCTGTTAAGTATGTTGGTTAAACTACCCTATAGTGTTTTACCATTGTGCATAGGAGGCAAGGCAAATTACAACGTTAATCAATGAACTAAATATATGGTTGCAGGCTGCAAAAAATAATAATAATTGGATTTTAAAAAAACATTTTTGGAATTAAGCTATTCGTCAATTCCTCCAAAAGATATTTGTGAATAGAGAGAATTTCTTCTGTCCAAAACGCAGTCTAAATCAACTGTTAGCTTTACAATAGACACACCAAAAGGTCAGAGGAGAACACCAATATGACAAGTAAAGAATGAGAACATTTTTTGAGCACCCCTTTAATTTCATAACTATTATGTTCCCTGACTTATGACTAGGGGAGACGGGGAGTAACAAATAAAAATAAATTATAGAAAAGGATCACGAAAAATGAATAACAATGAATGATAAATGTAGCACAGAAACCATCTTGTTTAGGAGCCTTTTGGAGGAACATCTTGAATAATTAGAATGAATTCTACATTTTAAAACACTAATATTTGAAGAAAGTCTTGCCCCCTTTCCACACTCGTCTTTCCACTAACCTTGGATTAATCATGTATTATCCCACAGGGAATTTGTTGCTTCTTTTGTTAGATTGAGGTTCCTCGGGTTAAGAAAAATATAAAAATATACATATTCAAATTTATATAAAACCATGTATTCTTTTGGTGTTCAAAAACGTAAGCTCCCATGAGTTTTTGTTGCAAATAATGGTTGAAGTCAGCAATCAACAACAACTACTTACTGCAATCATTGCACATTGCTTCTCATTAATCAGTTCAAAATACATATTATAATGCTGTAAAAACAGTGGAGGTTCCTCCTGCCTACCACCAACAAACACTTAAGCCTCCATGTTCCACCCCTCTATAAAATGCACAATCAGCTCCAACCAAATGTAGTTTTCGCAGATCCAATTTCCAAATACCTTCACATGGCCGAATGTTTCGTAAATACGAAATTCTGTAATTAGACTGTAGGAGTTTTTACACATTTGGCTGTCAAAGCATTTGTATTATTCACCGGTTGCACTCACCGGTCGCATCTTCATACACAACGGTGACCGCCTTCCACTTGTAGAACTGCACTATCTCCAGCACAGCTCGGCTTATGGAGGTGTATTCCGGGTAGAGGTTGATGTAGAAGCTGTCTCTGTTGTCCACTGAGGGGTGTTTCCAGCGTGTCTGGATGTGAGGGACCTCCAGGGCGTTACAAATAGACTGCACCGCACTGACGGATGAACTGTGAGACGGGCCGAAGACTGCCCCAACGCCCAAAGCCAGCTGGTCGCAGGCTGAAGTAGTGAAACACAAAGTGGAGAGAGCAAAATAACAAATGACCAACAGGGTAGACGCTAGTGTCTCTTTAATTGATTCTTCAACGAATTAAGAAAATGAAATGAGATGGTCCTTACCTCTTCTCGAGGCCTCAAAACTGTCAAAAAGGTTAATTCTCTGGATGTCATAGGTCAGTGTGGTGTTTGGCATTAAGGTCCGGTTCCGGTTTATGTTGGTTACAGCAAATTTAAAGGCCAGTTCTTCAACACTAATGGGCTCATTCTCAAGCGTCTCAAAGATGCCGCCTGGAAGAAGAGAACAAACAGTGGTGGCGTGAGAATGATGTCACACTGAAGAAGTACCAGAACAAACCTCTGACCAAATGACGTTTCTCCGTTTAGTTGCTCACCTCCATCGGTGCATTTGAAGGTTACCAAAACTGAATACTGACCGTTGCATAACATGGCCCAATGTTCTATGTTACTTTGACCACATAATGCTACTAAGGGACCTGGTTGACTTGACAGGATTTTAATCTCATTCAGAGAAAAGCTTGACCTTTACTGACTCCCCCCCCCTATTTACATGGCCTACATTTCCCCAGCTGATGATTTGGCTAAGCAGACACGCCTCCCTGTCGCTTCCTTATAGAGCAGCTTCTCAGCTAATGTATGTGGGGACTTATCCAGTAATACATCATCTTGGCAGGCGTTTAAAAACATACCGTGCCGTCTGTGTCTCCCCTGTCCTTCGCAACAGAATTTTCAACAGATGAACCGCGACACTTGTTCACCTCACAAAGTTATATTTTTTAATATTTTTTAAATTTGCAATCCCCTTTGATGGAATCCTTCTTAAACTTCTACCTGCCCGTTTGTGATTTATTGTAACTCATAGTGAAGCCTCAAAATATAATGCAATTTATTGGAAAAAGTTTTTCTTTTCAGGCTGCCAAAACACTGTTACTATTAAAGCCGTTCTTCCAATACAACGTTGATACTCTAAATAGATTGTTTTCTTCTCTACAGGTTACTTTTTTACTGATTTGTTAAGTATTTGGTTTCTCTAATAGAAGATGTAGAGGATTCATTAATCCCATGACAGCATATGGAACTTTGATGTGCTTCTGCCCTTTGATGGTTTATTTGGTGGTCAGTCTGTGAAAATCCAACATTGCTTTTTTTGTTATTCTTGTATTCATAAATCACAGCCTTAACAAACTAACCTCTGAGGTGTCGCTCTCTCTTCAGAAGCTTGTCCTTTTTATTTCGCAGAGTGAGAGAAGTAACGACTGGAAGGTCTCGGTGGATTTACATTAACATTTTTATTTGCTAAAACAAATCATCAGAGGGAAAAAGGGACTTCCTGTCATGTTTGTCTCTAAAGTATTATTTTTTTTAGTATTAGTATGAACCAAGTTTAACATGCCGTTGTGGAAACCATATACTTTGGTGTGTGTAATCTTAAAGGCTGGAACTAACAATTTTCATCAATTAAATGTTCATTAGTTTGAAAATGTATAAACATCAAAATTTCCAAATGGTGTATATCACCAGATTATTTGTTGTACTTCAAAATAGATAATAACAAAAGATACCATTTCAGTTAATTGCGTAATCAACTATTCAACTTAGCATTTCAACAAACAATTTCTGATTAATGGTTCAAGATTATCAGATACATATAGACTACAACATAGCCTAACTTTAATCTCAAATACAACCCTTTTGTGAAGTAAAAAATGACACAAACGATGTTCTTTTTCTATTGTCTGCTACCTTATCCGCCTCTTTATAGAAAACTCCTTCAGTAAGCGCAGTCTGACAATGTCATTTCACATTTCACACTACGGAGGACAAGACCATAAACCCTGACGAATTCAAGTGTCAAAATGTAATTTCAAGATCCATTTCTCTTTTAAGCCCAACCACGTTCATCCGACTGTGTGTGCCAGGACCACAGGGAGGGGAATGTGTCAGGGTTTACTCTTAAACTACTGCGCTGCTCCACAGCGATGACGCCTCTAGCATGCTATAGCTGGCCCTGTGAGTATATATATTCCTCCAACCGGGCCCAGCTCCGCATACAATGTTAAACATTCCAGTTACATAAAGCGCAGCATGCAGAGCAGTAGGATTAAGGCCAGAAAAATGTTGGATTGTCCCTGGATTGTCACCACCTGCGTGCACACTTGTGTGTGATCTCATCCCCGGTGGAAATGCCGCTGCATGTTGATTTCACCCAAGCCTTTTAAATGTAAATGATTTAAAAGCCTTGAGGGATGTGATGAAATCATGTATACTGTGCAAACTTAAAAAAAAACGAACTAACTGAAAGTACTTTTAAAAGCGCTGCTATTTTCAAAGTTGTTGATCAATCAACCATGAACACAAATTGTGAAGAAACCATTTCGATGCTACGATAGTTTGCAAATGACCTCACTTCAATACAGAGGCTGCAGATGGCAATAGGTCATTACACTCGCTAACAGTGTTTGAAGACTTGCCTGGAAAATTGTAATCGATTTGAAAGGAGAAAGGCCCTTTAAAAAGCTCCCCTTGAGACCTTGATTGTGAATGACCTTTTTCTTTGGTGTAGCATAGCCTCAAACCCCAAACTGAGAAAGCCTTGTCTGGACTCCCTGGTCACTAAAAGCATGCTTGAAAGTGCCAATCCTAATTGTGGTTACCAAGGCACAGAGGGCAGCTGCTAGGTCCCGTTAAAGTCCTTATTCATTTAAAAATATATATATATATATATATATACATATTTACCTATATGCATTCCATCTCACAGTCTTTGATGTGTTTTGTGTCTAAAGGGAGATATAAAGTTAAGTTTGGTGTCGATACAGCAAAGGTCTCCCGATCTAGTAAGGATTTGACAACAAAGTAGTCCCAGTATCACGGCATCATTTCCAATCAATCATTCTGTCCACATACGAAAACAGGGCTTTTGATAATAGAAGGCAAAAGATAGCTGCTGCTATTTAAATATTCTGATTTACATTTTTATAGCTGACCTCTAATCCCGCTCATAAGAACTTGCATTAATCCTGATTCTAAAGCTGAAAATGCAGCCAAAATATGCACTGTTTTAACTTTCATTTTCAGCAAAAGACAAATACATCTATTTTCTTGTACTGCTCGTTTTTTCATTTTCCCGTTGAAGCTTCCTTCGGTAAAAGAAAGCCCACAATTATCCTCACTCCCTCCGCACCTGAGAACAGATCTTAAATTTGAGTGATTGCAGATTGTCTTTCGCTCAGCATGACGAGCACTGGTAGAAGCAATCAACGTTGGTCCACATCAATAAAAATACTTCTGACAAATATTCAAGGTGTTCAAAGTAGATCTTGACAACACACAATATTAATACACCTGAGGTGATTATACACTGTCTGAAATAATTGATCTATCTGTTATCTTGGTTATGTGCAACAGAGTGCTAAAGCTCAGCTATAATCACTCAGTCATAATCACGACCAGCAGACAACTGGAGTGAAGCAGCAACAATACTCCACTTCATGTCTGGATAATTGGTTTGAAATAAGCTTCTATATTACAATGGCTGACAGCTGCGGGTCAAAAGCACCGGTCTTATCTTTTGAATGCATTTTCACTTAGAAGACCCAACAAAACATGATGAGTATATCACCAGGAAAATAATGAGTTCTCTACCTCTGGCTTTATCATTTCTCTTTATCAAGAGATTGAGTTTAAATTGATTTGCACAGCGGCATTTAGTGAGTTCCTTTGCAGTTCAGGCAGACATTCAAGCCACTATGTGTAAGAAGAGATGTCTGCACACTTAGATCAATGCAATGTTTTCACTATATTTGAGCTTTACAATAGTTTCCAGATGATTGATTCGTTGGAGCAAGACCTGCGAGGCGAGCTCCGGACCAACATATGCTGGCAGCGCCTCGACAGGGGCCTCGGCCGGACTCATGCTGAGAAATATACAATGGCACACTCCCTTATTGGCTCCAGTCCGTGAGGTCTTCAACTTCCACCTGTGTTAGAATATTTTAAGGCTGTGCACTTGGAACCTGAGTGTCGTGTGTTAGGTGGAGATCATCTCTGCTTGTCGTAGGCGGCAACCAAAGACGGAGCCGTCATGATTGTTGAAAGGCAGAGTTCTCCACGGACCACACTTTGAGGATCTCTTAAACCCGACCAACAGGTCCTCCGTAGAGGAAGCAGAGACTCTGCAGGAAATCCACATCCACAGAAGACCTGGCAGAAGTCGCGGAGGTAGTCCATAAAAGGTCTGCAGTGGCAAAGCGCCTGGGGTGGATGAGATTTGCTCTGAGATGTTAAAGGCTCTTGACATTATTAAGCTGTCTTGGCTGACCACATCTTCAGTTTCATGTGGAGGTGGGGGACAGCGCTTGTGGGTTGGTAAACTGGGGTGGTGGTTCCCACGTTGTTAAGAGGGACCAGAGAGTGTGCTCCAATTATTGAGGTCTCACAGTTTTAGTAACGTAGGCTACGACTGATTGTCTTAAGGCTGTTGCAGGATCCTTGAGAGTTTGCCAATCCAGACCAGTGTTTTGTGGACCGTTAGAAGAATTACAAGCTTACTTCTGTACTGCAGTAATACAGATTTCTGCCACAGATATTTCTACCAGATGTTGCATACCTAGGTCTTTGAAGTGAGAGTAAAACGCATTTCCAGTTATTGCCAATTTCCAGCCGTGTCCCTCGTCAGGACAAGATCGCATTGCACAGTTTGGGGGAAAGTGAGTGTCGGGTTTGGGGAACTTGAACTATGATGGGTTGAGAGTCAGTACTAAAGTCTGAAACCATGGTTCTCCGTTGGAAAAAAAACAGTAATTTTACCCAGAGGTTGGGAGTAAGTCGCTTGCCCTAAAGGAGTATAAGTATCCTCTGCGCATTGGACCAGGTTGTGGTGGCCAAGATGGAGCTGGGTGGAAGGTGTTCAGATCCCAACCTATGATAATGAGATCTGAGTGGGGTAAAATTATAAGATTTGGGATACAAACGTCCAAGATTAGGAGCTCAGACTCCTGGAGGGAACCCGGAGTGGAATAGCCGCTCTCTGGCCTCAAAACATTGATGATGGCTTTTGCGCCATGTTCAAAATCCTACATAAAGAACAATGCAATCATCCATTCCCTGGTCTCTAAAATATAATTAAATTAAATGAACTGAATCTGTGAATACCTGCATATTGAAGCCAAACTCCAATTAAAAGCTTTTTGCTTATTATTGCAGTTCACTATTACTGATCAAAGCTTTATGATTAATTCATTGTGTAAAGCATGATGGAAGGGGAGTTCTTGCTATAGCTACAATTAATTACTTTCTAATATCATTTTCAAGATCACAAAACTTCCTTCACATCTTTAATAGGCCAGACAGTGCTGTGGGGTGATGCATGCTGGGAGGTCACAAAAACAAAAGATTTTGCCTTTGCTGCAGGCATATACTGATAAAGCCTTAGGCATTGCTTTTTATAGACGTCTGTTCCTTCTTTCAGGGCTCAAAGAAATGACAGGGTTCTGGTTTAAGTAGCTAAGTGGACCTTTTTTTATTGCTAAAAGTATGAAGTCGATATTAAGGAACTGATTAGAAGGCTTTGATTATAATCTACGATTTTGCGACTCTGTGCAATGAGCACATGAAGGAGAGTCTTTTAAGACAGGGGAACACAATGACGTAGTGTTTCCCTTTCTCCCGTCTCTCCATCCTGGGTTCCTGCCAAGCTGTGAATGAATGAGGAGGCGCTAACCAGTCTAATATCTCCGTTTGATGTGGAGCACTGGGGTTTCTCTGTTTGCAACCTATGAAACAAAACATTTAGATTGAAAGAATATCAAAGAAAATCCGGACTTGAACAAATATAGAGTGGAATCAAAGCCACAAGCTTCTGTGCTCTCCGCAACGATGAGATTTGGTAGCCGCCTCAGTACCATATTTGAGGAAGAGACTTTCTGCATTAAGAAGATTATTGTTAGTTGTTTAAGGGCTTGAGGGAGAAGATTTACCATTATTACAAACCCCAGTGAAAAGAGTGGAAGATCCTGGTCACAATCTGATGGCAGCACTTGCCAAGACAGAAAAATGTTAATTGAACGAAGCCACGCCATATGGGGGAGATTATGGTGGGTTCATGTGTCATGAAAAGAATGACAAAGATTAGGAGCACACTGAGAATGATAGATGATTTAGAGAGATTAACAACATAGAGAACAGATCGGGACTGTTATAACAGGGAGGTGGCCCTGGCCTATTAGTCTTCGATGTTATGCAACAGCACAAGTCTCAATGTTAAAGTCTTAACATGTAGAGGGAATTAAGAAAAGCACTGAGTGGTCCGGGTATTCATATAGGAGCAGAGAGTCAGAAGGAGTGAAAGTCATTTTCATGATGCAATCTTCTAACCCAATAGAGGAATGGATGATAGCCAATGGGAAAGGAGGAGAGCCTGTTCATTGGTCAGCCAACGTTAGCTCTTTAAAATAAGTTCCATCAGAAATCGAGTGCTGTGTCTGTCTAATTACAATTTAAAGCATAATTCCTGTCAACTCTCAAATGATTAACAGACTTTGGAGTCAAATCCACATTCATAGGTGTCATGGCAACAACTTCTGATATTGTTGGGTTGGGTCCACACTACACTCTTCAGCTCTGTATCATTTTCACATTCCTCAGTGCCAAGGAAATCATCATGCCAAAAGTACATACTTTCATGTTTTTCATGTGGACTATCAGTTAACACCCATTGGGAAAATAAATCCAACAATTAAACTGACTGTGGAATGATACGAAATGTCACATCAAAATGTTAAGTCTCGGGAAGATATATTTTTTCCTTCTACTATAAGATTACTATTGAATAAGATAGGCAAACCCTTGTATGTACAGTGTACTGATAATATGATGTGTTATACAGTAACGGGAGTATGTCCAGTTTATATCCTGAACATAGGGATTCTTCAAGTTTAGTTGCTATTGCTTGAATGTAATCAACTGAACTGCACAATTACCATGCAGTGAGATATTTGCACAGCATCCACATGATTCCTGGATGTACTACTTTAGCTTTCTCTATTAAAAAACTGTAGTTATTTATTGATCTTCTGAGTAGTAAGGCCAGTGTGGTGTATTGGAAATGAAATTATGACGCATTTTTTTGTACATACTTTAAGAAAGATAGAATATGTTATTAATCTCAAACTGGCCCTTATCCTAGGTCTTGTAATTATATGACTTAATATTGAAAAAAGTATATTGTGGCAGTGTTAATATTGAACAATGACTATAATGGCATATAAAAAATTAGTACTACTTACCGATTCTCAGGACCTGCTGTGAAGTGATCCAGAACTCCGCCATAAAGTACAGCAGTGCAAATCCCTTCCATTTCGCCATGGTCCTCTCTCCAAAGTCAAATTTATCATTGATATCAGTTTTTCTTCCCCTGGTAATTCATGCTGATAACTTGCCAGTCCTTGTATCCGCAGCAAAGAAATAATGACAACCGACCCACAACCATCTCTCAAGCATTGTGAGGAAAAAACTACAACAAAAACACAGACTCCACCTGCGGCTGCCACTGTTCAAAATAACTCCAGTTTTTCCATTCTAAAATCCGTAATGTGCCTATAAGGTTTTACTTCCAATGTTCACTCTCCTCACATCCCTCTTATCATGTTTTTTCTAGTGCACACTTGAATTGTAGGATGCAATTTAGGAGGAGGACCGTGCGCTTGGCTCCTCCCGTCAAGCTTGCATAAATATAAATTGGCATTTCAGATTACCACTTTCAAAATAAAATGTAAATGTTGGTCTGGGCATTATCAAAATGTTAAAACGATCATGTGGAATGAGACTAGATACTTGTCTTATTTATATTGAGGTATTTGTTCAAAAAGTTTATAATATTTGATTTTTTCTTAATAGCCCACCTCTAGGTGAATTGGCAACGCATGCTGCATGTATGTCTGCCATTATATGTGTGTGATCAACAAACACATTTTCTTGAATTAAAAAAAACGGCAGATCCTTCTGTAGGAATAAGTTTTTATTATACCAATTGCACCCTTAATACATAATATACCTATCAAGTCATGGCAATGCTTTTATTTTGAAATCAAACATGCTGTGTTTCCGGTCTTGCTCAGCCGGTCCATGTCCAACTTGACACAGCTGAGCGTCTCTCCCGTGCAGGCGCTCAATTGAGGGCAAAACCAAGCTGCTAATCCTACAAACATGGATACGTCCTGAAGATTAACTTCAAATCTGGCAACATTCGACCTCGACAACGTCTTTGCTTCTCTACACCGAGGAATGATTAAATCTTTGCTCCAGTCCTGATAGAAACGCAGATCTCATCTTAAAACGGGTCTGTGGTGCTCCCTTGACGATTAACTACCTCAAACTGTTTCACTGGCACTTTCTCATATTAAAGTAAAGTCAAATATTCATGTTATCTTAACCCATTTGAGTGGTTCTGGATGTAAATTATAGATTCTGTTGGTTTCTCAGCTGCACCAAGCGGGGCAGAAGTATCAGGAGTGTTTTATGTTTTGGGGGGGGGGGGGGGGGGGGGCATCAGATATTCATAGTTGAGCCAAATTTCTCAATTAACAACTTGTGACACTAATCACAATCTCTGATGCCCTCTTGTGGTGACTAATGAGAACGTAGAAGATCAGCTCAGACCAGATCGGGATGTTGCTGTTATCAAGCAGTATTTACAACACATGGAGTGTTTGCTGGTGTTGACTCAAAGAGGAAAGCAGAAAACAATAACCAACACACTAAAAAAAACACAGGGAATCATTTTTAACAGATTGACAATCCATCATCAAATTCAGGTTATAGCATCGTCACATGTTTACAAAACTGCTGCTCTCTAGAGAAACAGAAATTCCACCCAAAGCTCTACTTAAACCCACGGCTGACAGCCTTAAAGTTCCTTAAGGAACTGCACCTGCTAATTAAGTGTTTATCGTGAAATAAATCCATTTAATGATCATCCTAATACAGTCTATAACTATCTATGTAGGTTATTTTATAATTCATTACAGCTTCTTTTTTGAGTAGTTGCAAAGACACTTTGATAGTAAAATACATATAAAAAACCCGAAATGTATTGAAACACAAACAAATCTGATTATTTCTCTTAATTGTCTATTTAGACAAAGTAAAACTTTACTGGGGTCTTAATGAAAACCAGCACAATGTATTTATTTAACAAACGCATTTACGTTCAACCCGATCCAACAACCCACATTTAGTCTTACAAGCTCAATACAAATGAGATAAAGTCAGTAAATAGAAGAAACAAGATAAACGTGCTATTTGCTCTGAGATCAGAATAGCTCCAGCCTTGATCTTGACACTAGTGAATAAAATCAAATTTGTTTAAATTTGAGTCTGATGAAGACCACAGTGCTTGTTTTAATGTTTAACCAGCTACAAAAACTCACCCACAACTTGTGTTTATATGTATTCACCAGCACTGCTCGTCCTGTCAGACGTTTGTTGAATTCTTGATGTTTTGTATCCTATGAAAACCGGAGTGTGTGGAACCGGATAAAAGCTGGACTGGTAGGATACGGTGGGGTCGCCGATATAAGTCTGTGAATGCGGCGTGGAGCTTTGCCTGCTGTGAAAGGAGTTTCCTGGCATGTACTGACTTCCCACATTGCTAGAACTCTGCATCTGATATACCACTGACCCGTTCTCAGGCAGACCTGAGTTATACACAGTGGGAGGATTCATTAGTACTTCACCATTTGTCATAACTTGAGGCATGTTTTGCCATTGCGTCCCAAGTTGTTGTCCATCGTAGCCGTGGCTGGAAACACTGGAGATGGGATGGTACCTCATTTGATAGGGCTTGTTGGCCTCTCGTCTGTAACCCACCAAGTTGTCTTGGTGGTACACGTCGAACGAGCCTTCCGAGGGTACGCGGCGGCAGAGGAACAACATCGCGGATGCAAAAAGGAAAGCGCCCGCCACCCAACCGATGTAAAGAGCCTCTCCTAACTCCCTCCTCTGGGCGTCAATCAGCAGTCGATTGTAAAAATCTGTGATGATGACATGAGCTGTCCACGACACGGGAATAAAGACGCACACACAGGCCACAAACTGCATTCCACCCGCAACCATCAGAATGACCTTCTTAGCCCAGTCGTTGTCCTGGATACAGAATGTGCACCTCATTCCGACCAGAGCCACGAGGAGCCCCAGACCCGAGAGGGCCAGAGAGCAGCACATCAGGCCCCTGGCTGCCTGTAAGTCCGGGGGCAGAAATAGCAAGGAGTCGTAGACCTTGCACTGCATCCTGATGTTGGCCTGTCTGTAGCAGTTCATCCACAAGCCCTACCAGCGGGTCTCCATCACAATGATGTTCTCCCCAATAAAAGCCGTCACCTTCCACATGGGCATCCCCGTGGCCGCCGCCGCCCCGATCAGCCCAATCAGGCCGACACACACTGCGGCTATCTCTAAAACACCTTCAACCATTGTGCGGGCCGTCGAACCATCAGCTGTGTCCTGAATCCAAAATAAGGTCAGCTCACGTGGACAATAAATTCCGATGCTTTGGTGGAATATCCCAGAGTCTGAGTCAAAGATGTGTCCAAGGCTGCGTAGGTTTTCTGATTTGATGCAGCTTGTGAAGTGTAGGGGGGGGTTTGTTATGGGAAAAATGCTTTGCTGTCACCTGGTTGGCTGAAGGCGATGGGGGTGAAAAGGACCTTTGCTTATTTAGTGTTTATGGTTCCTCTGGATGTACTGGTATATCTGTAAACCGGTGTAACACACAGCTTAGAACTTCAGAATGTTTTACCACTTGCTTTATTCTCATTCTCAATAATTGTATGCGATTCAAATGTAAAATGCACGTTGTGGAACGTAAGCTCCTGCAGTATTACTGTTGTCCACAGGGGAGCAGAAATGACCTTTAACGTGGTTAAACCGAGAGGAGCTCACATCACACAATACCAAAAAAAACATTGGTTGTTGAGTAGCAGAAATATAGTTTTATATATTACAAGTTAGAAGATGCTAGATATATACAACTCGGGGGTTGTTGAGAAGAGATACATACAAAAACAGGTGGTTCATTTTGATTTAACATGGGGAACATTACATTACCTCATTACATCACCACATATTTTCAGTATGAAACATCAATGAAATGACTGAACTTTACTGTTATTACATTTGTTGTATAAGGAACTGATATTGTATAGCTTTTGATCTCCCCTGAAAATGTAATGAGCTGAATAAATAGAGCTAATATACGTCACTGAGGACTAACAATGTGCTCTAATTCCTCAAACTTATGGAGTGCGATGAACCTAGAAATGGTCTGAACTACTGTTGGTTGTTGAATTTGAGTTGCAAATTCTTTTCACATGATCATGCCGCTGGGTCGTCTCTGTCTGGCTTCTTCTGAAGCACTAAGGCAGCTGTCCACACCTTTAACAAGCAGTTTTCAACTTGCATCTCATGTTTACTCTGGCATTTGTTGAGTTTTATTAGTGGCCAACAGCTGCAGGGCATCACCCCAAACTTAAACAAAGACTTGAAATTTAGCGTTTTCTGTCCCAAGGGCCCTGTACCCGCCTGATCCCGTATCTAACACTGGTCTGACCTGGTGAAAAAACAACTCACAACAAGGATGAAGAAAATGTGTATTAGGGGAATTGTTTTTTAACAACACAAATGTGCAAAATACCACACAGGTGCAACATTTATGTTCAAGGAAACTAGGTTGAAATATCTGTTGAGTTTAACTTCTCTGTATTACTACATAGCTCAGTCATACGTATCCAAACAAAAAATAGCATTTAACAATAAACACAAAAAACCTGTGTCACTTTACTCATTGATTAATAGTTGAATTCATTTTTATATTAAGCATACGTATACAAAAATGATAACATGACCATAGTTTGTCAGTATTATTGACATGCAACACAAAGTAATAACAATCATGTATGGATAGGTCATGGCTCAGTGATATGCATATTCTGTAACTACTGCTTCTAAATCAAACCCTATAAGTGCTCATTAAATGAAATATACAATTCCATATTGGTGATTTAAAACAGACATCCATATCAATCTCATCCGTTTAAATTCACAGTTCACGTTTATTTACTGAAATGAGTTTTTCATTGAAATGTCTGGGATCGCACTGCCAAGCAAAGCTAAGATTTCCCCACGCATATATTGACCATTACTGTACTCGTCATTACCTCAGTCAGTTGCGGTGTTCAGAGATAAGCCACCCCGCTGCGTACAGAAGGGTATCTGGAATGGTAGCTGTAGTTGGTTGATGGATGCCTCGACAGTACTGGCTGAAACTGGGGTTGTGTTTGGGGAAGTACCACCAACTGTTGAGGCTGCAGTGGCTGTGGAGGATAGTTCACAAAGTCGGAGGTCCTTGCGTACCTGTACCTCTCCAAACCTTTGTCCTCAGACTGCACATTGCAACAAACAAACATGCATCCCCCGATCAACAAGAAGGCGGAGGCCACCCAGCCGATGTAGAGAGCCTCGCCGAGCTCCCGGCGCTGGGCGTCTATCAGCAAGGGGTTGTAGAAGTCCCTGATGATGACGTGACCTGCCCAGGACACAGCGATGAGGACGCAGATGCAAGCAATTATGATCATGCTTCCTGCAACGATAAGGACCATCCGCTTTGCCTGATCGTTGTTTTGGATACACAACGTGCACTGCATCCCCAACAAAGCGATCAGCAGGCCGAGGCCGGCCAACGCCAGGGCGCAGCACATGAGCCCGCGCGACGCCTGGAGGTCAGAGGGCAGGGCCAGGATGGAGTCGTATACCTTACACTGCATTCTGATGTTGGCCTGCCGATAGCAATTCATCCACAGACCCTCATAGCGAGTTTCAAAAACAATGATGTTCTCCCCTATGAAGGCTGTGACTCGCCACATCGGCATCCCGGTGCTTGCGGCCGCCCCAATCAGCCCAATCAGGGTCAGCAGCAAACCCACGATCTCCAGTGCTGAGTTGGCCATTATGTCCTCCTCTTATTCCAAAATCATGCGGGCGATAATGTGCGGACGCGTTGTGGCTGTAGTAGGAAGCGGTAGCTGGATTGACTTTGCATTCCAGTGGAGGAGGAGCGGGTGTATGTTCACCTATGCAGCCTCCTCCTTGTGGACAGGACACCAGAATGGGAGTGGTGGGAATTGCGACCGGTTGCTAAGAAACGGTAGCCCCAAGGCCTTTTTTTCTTTGTACACAAAAACCCCATGAGCTGCTGTACGCTGCGAGTTTGTTATTCAGAGGTCTCCGTTTACATTCTCAAATGACATTTGAAAAGGAAGTTGAGAAAATAAAAGTGTATTATTCAACAAGGGAAAGGGTTATTTAGGTAAAATATGTACTCGATGTTCATGTCATGGATTATATCTATTTATATTGAAGACACAAATCAGCTCTGGTGCTTACAATTGCCTTTTGGTAGTTTAATCATTGGGTTACCCCTTATGTTACAAGGAATTACAAAAGAAATACAACTGTGATGCCCACAGTTCTTAAATATTTGATAAATAACTATTTGGATTTCTTGTCTCTGTCTCTTGTCAGCCATTAATATTTATTTTTGAATGATGATGCTTCACATTAAAATGACTTGGACTGATCTCCTTGGAGTAGGTTTTTACGGTATCTTTATGTACTCAATTCTGACATTCATACGTCATATTGAAGTTGTGCTGGGTAATCAAGTTGTTTTAATGTCTTACTTTGCTCACTGTGCTCAGGAACAGCAAATGGTTACAACTCTGCCTTAGTTATAAATACATCACGGGGTGGATTGCATTGTGGATTGACCTGCATGACCAATCTGGTTTTACCAGTTCAGGCCCTTTTCTACTGACAACAATGGAGACAACATTCCATTTACACACCCGCCAGGTGAACAGCAGCAGGTTTAGTCGGACATTTTGGATCCATTGCAAACTTTTGGCAGGAAATGTGACACTGGCCTTCTTGTAAAGTATAGATTCTCCTTACTCCTTATTCAGATGTGCCTGTCTTAGTAAGGCAACAGAAAATAATAAACAAAAAACAAAATATCTTTTTGTCAACATTGCCCTTTTATTGGAAATCACAATTGATCTTTTTAAGAAGACGATGTACAATCACAATAGAAACTTGGTCAACTTTTCCTCAAAGACCAGGTCAGCAGTGATTTCAACAGCCATCATATGAATACAGATTGAAAATCCATCTGAATGATCAAAACAATATCAGTTCCACAATAAATTTCATTAGGGAAAACACACAGAAAAATGTCCATTTCCAGTGACACGCTTTGGGCATATTAGTCACCTCAAACTCAAATGAGCCAAATCATGGAAGGTGTAATTGTCTCTGTGTTAGATTTCCATGGCTAGTACTGGCTCGGTGTGTAAGCTACTGATCCCGGTGGGGGTAATGAGTAGGGAGGCTGGTAGGTGTACGCTGGCTGGTAAGTGTATGGCTGGTACGCGTATGCCGGTTGGTAGAGATTTCCGTCAGGGTTGTATATAATCTTTTCTTCTGGATCCTGGGTGCGTGGAGCGTGACGGCACAGCAGGATCACTCCGGCAGTGAAAAGCAAAGCTGAGGTCACCCAGCCGATGTAAAGAGCCTCCCCGAGCTCCCTGCGCTGGGCACTGATCAGCAGAGGGTTGTAGAAGTCCCTGATGATGACGTGGGCGGTCCAGGACACGGGGATGATGGTAGTGAGACAGGCCAACAGGAACAGACAGCCTCCACTGACAAGAACAATATGCTTGGTGCGGGCCCGATGGTCCACCACTTTGGTACACTTCATTCCCACTGCTGAAACGATGAGGGCAATAGTGGCCACGGCCACAGAGGCAGCCATCAGACCCCTGGCAGCCTGAAGGTCTGGGGGCAGAAACAGCAGGGAATCATAGACCTTGCACTGCATTCGGATGTTGGCTTGTCTGTAGCAGTTCATCCACAAGCCCTCCCAGCGGGTCTCCATGACGATGATATTCTCCTCAATGAAAGCCGTCACCTTCCACATCGGCAGGCCGGTCACGGCTGCCACTCCGATTAGTCCAACGAAACCGATGACGAGGGCCACTACCTCACAACAGATGGCGTCCCGGCGGTCTTTCTTCTCATTTCTCTTTTTTTCCTCTTCCAGAGAGTCTTGATAATCTGCATATGTCTTGGCCTGCTTCCCGTCGTAGTAAGAGGCCGGGTAAGAACCTGGGTAAGATTGAGGAGGCTTGCTGTAGCCTGTGTAAGCCGTGTAAGAGGCCATTGCGGCTACAAAACCGAGAGCCGAAGACTGGACTCTCCGAGCTCTAGAAACTCATCTGAGGAGAAGAGCAGATCAAGGAACTTATACACCCACAAAGAAAATGCTAAGGATGCAATGCAACCTTACTGGTTGAGCTGCTTTACAAAGAGATGCATGGGGACATAATAAAGAGCTTCTTTGACAACAACTGGCACTACTAACAACCAGCCACTTACTGTTGTAAATAAGAAAACTGAATAAATAACATCATGAAGTCACAGTAGATCTCCTCTAAATGTTAGTAATGGCACATTTCAACACAGTTTCAATACTGTACGGAACACGTTTTGTTATTTTAAACTAAAAAAGAATTTAGTCACCAAAAGATGCTAAAACATTAAAAACATATAAACTTAAACATAAAAAACATACACTTACAATTGCAGTTACTTATAGCACTTTTATAGTTTGGCTTTATTGAAGAATTTGTTGTTCTTGTTCTATACCCTGTTGATTGAGTGCACTTATTGTAAGTCTCCTTGGATAAAAGCGTTGGCTAAATGATAAATGATAAATGTAATGTAAATGTTACTAGTTAGAACTTGAAGCTGTGTAAATTACATGTATGAATTAAATGTGTGGTTATTCTTACCTCCTGAAGCTGAGGCATTTAAATGAGTATAGTTTTTGGTACATAGTAAAATGTGATGAGGAAACCTCTGTTTCTTCCTTTTACAAATATTTATAGGATTTGGAACGATGTCCTACTATCTCCTCCTTTAAATGTAAACTGAGGTGATGAAAAGGTGTGGAGCACAGAAACTTGAGTAGGATTGTTTTCATTGAAGTAATGAGCCTGAGTGACACTATTTGTAAGAGTTTCTCACCCAGGTGACGAGCGTTTTTCTGACTGTTTCTAGATAGTTTGGACATTCACTGAATGACCATTCACTATTCAGCTGCTTTTAATAATGTTAATAATGTTGTAGTGTGGTGTCCAAACCTAGGATTATCTCAAATGTTAAAAAAATAATCACACAAGCAAATGTAAAATCAAATCTTTATTGACTCTTTATTATCCAGATGCGACTACTTGACATGAATTACCACCAAATAAAAATGATCAAAAGAATCACTTAAGCTGTTAAGTGACAGTTAATAACAAAAATATCAGAGACATAATTTCAATGCAATACAGTTCAGTTCTTTACAAATATTGGTGATGCTTATAAAAGCTGGATGGCGTCCTCTCTAGGTACACGCTCCCCTCTTTCAGTGCATCCGTCCCCTCCGTGAGATACGCGTCAGCGTAAGGCTCTTCCTCCTTTGATCTACGTTTGCTATAGCTGATCAGAAGAATGACCCCAGAGATCAGCAGTACACCCGAAGTGGCCCAGCCAATGAAGAGGGCCGTCCCCAGCTCCCGCTTCTGAAAATCCATCACCGTTGGGTTGTAGAAGTTGCTGATGACAGTTTGGCCCACCCAGCTGACAGGGATGAGCGTGGTCAAGAAGGACAGCAGAAACAAACCGCCTCCTATGGCCAGGGTGACGTTCTTGCTCTTTATATTGTCGTCACAGCAGCGGCTCTTTTTGGTCCCGCATCCTGTGACGGAGAGGGAAATGACAACCAGGACTATGGACACACACATGAGCCCCCTGGCTGCCTGCAGCTCTGGCGGGAGAATAAGCAGTGAGTCATACACCTTGCACTGCATCCTGAAATTGGCTTCTCTGTAGCAGTTCATCCACAAGCCCTCCCAGAGTTCCTCCATCACAATGAGGTTGGCACCAATGAAGGCGGAGACCCTCCACATGGGCAGGGCAGTGACAGCTATGGTCCCAAAAAGGCCAAAGAAGCCCAGAACCTGTGCGAAGACCTCCGATTTTGCTCTCATGGCTTAGAGAGTAGTGCAGCCTTGTCTGTCCTCAAAAGAAAAGACTGCTACGCTCGTGTCTTTTGCAGAGGTGTAAGCTTGTGATGATATCATCGTTCCTGTAATGCCATCCCACTGGTTTTGACTCACCCAACCATTTGTTACTACCAGTGTCTTTGGTACAAAACGCCAGCCATGGTCCAAAATATGCATGTTAATGCTTCTTTACCATGACCACTTATTCTATCTATACTTGCGCACCCAGATCAATTTAAGTGACACAATAGTAGCCTTTTCTTCCTGTGTGTTGTACTGAAGTCAGAATTAATTTAAAATATGACATTTTCTTAGAGGGGAGTTTGTGATTGATCTGTAAACTTCAACATGGCTTCAGTGTAAGGAAAATGTACATGGTGTTCCTGTATGAAAATAAAATGTCGTTGAAAAGAGATTAATGTGAATATGAATCTCCCTATAGAGAAATTTTCCTTTTAACAAACGTATCCATTGTAACTTTAGTTAAAATGAGTCTACAGATGATATACACTTATTATACTGCAATGATAATGGCCGCTTTTTGCCTCAAGTAGGACCCAAAAATCTTTAAATATGACCATGTGCCTGGTTGAAGCTGTGGAAAAACAATAGAGGAATTAACAGATCTCAACAAGGAGCCACTCCTTTATCTAAACTTCAACAACACCTGACAAGGTGTGTGCAAGCAGGAGCTGTAGCTGGTGAGGTCACAAAAACAGGAACAGAAACTGGAAGCCTGTTGAGCAGGTTTGCTGAGTGATACTATCCTCACATCCTGATCATTAGTGTATCTGTTTACCTTTAAAGCACACAAAACTAAACCGTACTCAAACACCAACGAGATGTGAAGCATTTTCTCATTAAACAACCTCAAAGCTGTCGTTAGTAGAGTTTTGTGTTTTTACGTGAAAAGGGTTTCCATCGAGGAATATGATGCATGTGAGATGATATGAGTTGGTGGGGGTGCAGTGGCGCAGGAAGTAATGCAAACACACAGCAGACAGTGTGCCATCTGCTGTCTGTAAATGGAACCACACACTCCTAGGTCACCAAATAAAATCAACAAATTCCATGTAATTCTTTCCCGCCCCACCTTTATTTCATTGTTAATTTGATGATTAAAGATGCAAAAATCATTGTAAGCCCAATTCTACGTCTTGTGTGTTAAGTGTGATAGCAAAGTAACCCTGTACTATTTCAGTGTTGGTTATTCATTCACCACTGCTGCCAAAACTACAACACAGTGAAAAGTTATCTTTGCCCTTAATCTGAATAAGAACCACAGTGTTGAGGGGGGAGTGATGATTGACCTGTGTGGGCTGCTGGAGGGGAATGAGCCTGGTTGAGTGACTGGTTGTTCACAGAAAAAGATTGCGGGAGCCATAGCTTAGAGTCAAGGGCATGTGCAGTCATGCTCACATAGAGCCTTACATTTATGATTAATTTCGTCTTTGCAAGAGTATGAGGTTGAAAATTAAACGACGGCTGAAAGAATGAGGAAGATTTTAAGTGAGTATAAGTGATGCAACGTTTTATTTTTTTATTTTTTCTGCTAGAGCTTTATTGCTGTTTTTTGAAACAATAGCTCAGTGCATTTTTTCTGCGATTGGTATTTTAGGGTTTATGAACCTGCCTTTATCCTTTGCTTTTGCTTTTAACCTTTTATCCCAGTTAAAAGGGTTAGGTCAGCTCATTGATTTGTAGGATTTATTATTGGTTCATGTATAAAATGTGTTTGTCACAAGAGTAACTTGACAAATGGACTCATTTTCTTGTTCCGCCCAAAGTGTTCTCTTAACCTTCAATCATTTAAAGATCATTTCACTTTTCAATCTATTAACAATTTAAAGCTGTTCTATGCATGCTCACCCTTTTATTGACAGATTAGTATCGGCCTGAAGTGGAAAACTGTAGATCACAGACATTTTATTCCTTCTTCAAATCCCTCACTATCACTCCAAGTGGCTTTTACCATCTCTTTAAGATCAAACTGCTTTGATTAGCCTTGTAGTTCCCCCATTCCCAGGCATGACTGAAGACATCGGGCATTTGTGTTGTTCAAGGAAAATGTCTGCCGATCTGCAGGAAATGAGTTAACCCATAAGTCTCTACAAAAGAGGTGCTTTGAATTATAAGTAAGAAACAACAGTATTTATTATGATATCAATACATTTGTCTATATACACAGTAATAAAATTGCAGTCTTAGCACAATGAATTGTTTACAAGTATGACTTTTCACTGTTCAGGCATACTGCAAGGCCCTCCCCTTGATTGCATGAGCAAATTTTGGACTTTCTTTGTGGAAAAAAGATTACTTGGGTTTTTTGCAAACACATTATTAACATGGGAATAAATAAAAAAACATTGCTTTGTGATCCATTACTACTGAACAGTGGGGGGGGGGGGTTTCACCCTGACACGCAATACCTTTATAATAGTGTGACAATTCTCTACACTGTGCCCACTTGGTTAGAATGCAATGTAACATTTAGCATTCTTAAAATGGCAATACATAAAAAAGAAAAAAAGAAAATAGTTTCACAGTAAAACATAAACATGAAACAGCAAATTCAAGTAAAAACAGGATTGTGTTAAGTTAAAACTAATTGGAAATCCATCTACCCTCTCTGCAAGAGGAGCTATTACTTAATTCCACTATTAAACGTAACAAGTGAATTAACCTTTTCAGGGTAAAAAGACAGGTTTGTGCCTGTTGAGATCAAACCATATTTGATATACATTTGAACATAGGAAAATCATTACCAAAAAATGTCTGTATAGTCAAGAAAATGTACAAGTGCAGTAACCTATGAAAGACAACACTGTTTGCAGTTAATCTATTTGTTTAAGGACAAAGAATATACAGCCCTTAACTATGACAATATTCTGAGTCACACAAACAATACAAATACCAATGTTTGCACAATTTGTTAACAGCAGGACTATAGAATGCTGCCCACATGTGCAAATGATGCCAATCAAAGCAACTTATTATATTCCATGATTGTACCATTAGTTCATCTCTGAAAGCTTACACCTGACTTCTAAGGAACAGCATTTGATTTGGGATGAACCTCCTTTGTTCGATTCCTGTATTGCCCCACGTTTGATTTTACCTGTACAAAAAGCATTACGCAAAAGTAATGAAGAATATAACTTCTACTAGCTCTACAATCAACATCAATGCCCATGCATTGTTTGTGAAGACTGATGACTGCTCTTGATGGAGCCCGTGTAAAGCGCTCTGCCTCCCTGAGCCTTTATGTGCCAGATTCTGGGGACAAACCTGACTGCTGCCTTTTGACCCATATCTCATCCATCTCGGTTTGCTTTTGACCCTCCGCGGCGTTATTGACATCGTCGCTCTGCTCGTCATCAGGGCTACTGCTGGCCTTTGGGGACTGAAGGCTCTCGCCCTCACTGGTCTCCTCACTCTCTAAGGACAAAGCCATGACGGGGGCATCGAGCTCGGCCTCAGCGGAGAACGCTCCGGGTGTCTGGCAGAGCTCATCGTCTTCATCACTAAGGATGTCTGTCTCCTTCACCACTTCCTTGTCCTCGTATTCTTCGAGGTCAAACTGTTGCTCCACCCAGCGGTCTGTGTCACCTGCCAACTCAGACTGCTGGAGCTTATCTGGTTCGTTGTCTTGCTGCGGCTGATTCGAGTCGGGCTCCTGTGGGGAAGTGAGTTCCTGTCCGGGCTCGCCGTCAAAAACAATGTCGGTGTCTATAGTGAACCGGTTGCGCACCAACTTCCTCCTGCCTAGAGTCCTGGTGGGTACAGATGCTGTAGAAAAAGAAGGACAAGAGCAAATAATGGAAATTAGCAAGTTAGCACAGCATATGCTTTAAGATGACATTAGTACGGTTTTAGTTTTTTGGACTAGATTACTAAAAACGTTGAGCACAGTAAAATGAGAACGGTTGTCCTGTAAAACTATATCCATGACACCCAGGTCTACAATTCATGTGCGTCATCATACCTATGTTTTATATGTGCATTCAGTAATGTATGTCTACAGTTATTTCCTTTGGCCCATTTTGAATTGATTTGCAGCCAATTTTAAAAATAAAAATGCATAAGGCCCACACAGGTAACATGCACCTGACGGTATTGTAATTGTACTACTTCGTTTTAACACTAGGTGGAGTTACTGTCTTGAACAGTAACAGCAGCTTCTCCATGAAAGATGAGTATAATGTGGAACACTATAATAAGAAATATCAGTGATACACGCCGTGCACTGGTGCCGAGCTAGAACAGAAAGATAAGTAAATGGAAGCTAGCTTGCAGTGTTCTTTATGTCACAAGTCACCATCGACCGTAACAGGAAACCCTTCTTAAATGGGAAATAATTCAATAAAAAAGTGCCTGCAACTGTCAGGTAAAACCGGTGGTTGTGGTTTATACTCAATTCCACATGATGAGAGCACAGATGCTACACACACCACACAAATGTTAATTGTTTTGCAGCGAGCTGGGAATCATTTCTGCATTACCGAAGAGCTGCTTGCTCTTGCGAACTAACGAGCACAATGGGAAAAGGACATTCTAAGCGGTGTCAGATGCAATTGCCAAGATAGGAGGACTTAAATGGAACAAAGTGTGTGGAGCAAGAACAGATGGGGCTCCAGCTATAAGAGGCAAGCGCAAAGGAATGGCCTCAATAGTGTGTGCCACAGTGCAAGGTAGTGGGGGGTGTGGCTCTTCAAATTCACTGTATCAGCCACCAATGGGCCATGTGTGCAGAGACACACCAGTTTACCCAGTGTTGAGATAACTGTCCACACAAGACCTCTACCACAGATCATTTCCAGCTTTCCTCTCTGTTGTTGTTGCTCAACAGAAGGATCTACTCAACCAACGCACGTCAGAATGGCAAAGCCACCGCTCCTAGCTGCATTGGTGTTATTCCTTAAGATGAAAAGAAGCACAGGCGTTTGCATGAGCTGAGTGACCCTCAGTGGTTGCAAGATCTGCCATCCTTTGTTGATGTTTAAAGGATCAGTAAGATCAACTAAGTTGATGAAAAATGTAATTAAAGTTGGTACAAATTAATAAACTTGCATAACAAGCTAAATAAAAATAGAGTGCTGATCTCCTGAAAAAAAGGCCACAAAAGCTTTCTATAAGCTTATTCAATAACAAGCATAATCTACCTACATTCAACTGATTTTGCTAACTTTAACACACTACAGGTGAGCCAATATACCACCTCCAGTGAGTAGCCCATTATTCCGTACGTAGCCCTCAATGAAACAAGTTTGGACACCCTTGTTCTAAAGGCACCCAATCTGTCTCCACTGAGGAGGAACAAATGCAGAAGTAGGACAATTGGAGCTGTAGGGTGAGTGCAGCCACTGAGTGGCATTTACCTGCTCTATTTATGGCTGGACGGGCTCCCTTCAGGGCACAGAGGCGCTTTCCACCAAAGGGCACATACTGCTGTTTGACGGGTAAACTCTCGGTTTTTAGGAGCTGTCTGCGGTGCTTTTCCCTCAAGATGGAATGTACGGTCTTCAGAAAGTCTTTTCTACTCTCTGGTGAACTGGGGGAGATAGAAGGGACACATTGTTAGTTTGTAGAAGGCTGCAGATAGAACTGCATCTGTGTCACACAGCTTTAATCTCCAGTCAAATTCCACCTCCATTTGCAGGGACCCTCACCTACAGCACAGCTGAAATGTCCTCTCTGGCCTTCCCTCGGACTCTGACTTTGTGTGGACAATCTCACAAACCGCCGAGCCTTCACCGTCTGAGGAAGTAATCGACACTTGCATATGATTTCATATGGTTTGTACGGAGCGATCTGGTGAGACTAATTCCTGGATTTAGAAAAACAGATTTTTATGTCCCATTATTCATTGAGTTTTCTACCTGCATTGGCCAAGGACCTGACTTGAAGGGAATTAGTTGGGATCATGTGACGATATCTGAAGGGATCCTTTTCCTCAGAAGATACAGAGACTCGATGGGAGCCACCCTACATTCATTGAAACAAAAGAAAATGTGATATTATACCTGGGCGAACCAGCTGTTTCCAGCTCAATCACCTTTAAGGTTGGTTTAGAAAGTGGCCCACTAGACATATCCTAAAAGTGGGAGCTGGTTTTGCCCATTGCTTTAGTAAAAACATACCATTTTCTTTTTTTGCTTGGATCCCTCCTTGCAGACAAAGACCACTGCCATTTTGAACACTAAAAAAGGTAGTGGAAACAACACGCATATTGTTGGTCAAAGGTTAATATAAACTGAGAGATGCTCATTACGTATTCATGAAGGAATCGCATCTATGACGTACCAAATGTGGCCATCTGGGGCTCTTTCTTCCATTTCCCCAAGGAGGCAGGGGGGTTGATCCAAGTCGCGCTGGTGTGGAGTAGCAGATCACCCATAGACAGATCAGCCACCTGGAAAAAAAAATAAGTCATTCCGCATGTACGCCTTGGATGGTTGAACACACGGTCCAGCTATTTCTTTCCAACCGACCTCTTTCTTTTCACCACTCTGCTCAGTGATGAGCACATCGAACACGGCTCCGAACTCCTCATGGATCTTCTGCATCTCGTTGATGTGGCTGGCAACTTTGTTCATGGCTTTCATGGCAACTGCAGACAAGAAGACAAGAAGCATGGTTAGCAAATTGTTGTGACCGTATGCTTTCGCTGTCAAATGCTTTTGTAACAGGGTCGTACCATCCAGATGGTAGTGCTCCTCACTGTCTGGGTCTGTGAGCGAGTAGAGCTCCTTCAGCAGGAGGGGATACTTCAGCACCCTTTGGATGGGCTTGATCAGGTATGACTCCAGGGTGGAAGAGTGCTGCTGCTTGGGGTTGCGCTCCTCCAGGAAGGCTTTGAAATTCAGATCGGTTTTGGCTGGAATGTCCAAGAAAAACACATGTTGCTGTATATGATGTTTGTTATTCAGTTATAAACCCTTTTACTTGAAAAAAATGCTCATGTTGCATTTACATGTTGGTCAGTATTTGATTGCTGTTCTACTTTTAGAAACGTCTGAAGGCTTAAAGCCCAGTCAAAAAGACTGTACCGTTTCATGCTTTTTGTGGACGTGTCATTAAATGAGGGGGGAACCCCACCCCGCCAAGCGCCACCCACGCCCCCTGACTAAAGTCTGGAATTTACAATTGTCATCTCCTCGCTGCGCACGGCAGTTTCTGCGATGTACTGTATGTACAGCAAACAGTTGAGAGTCAACGGGTGTGGGTGTTTTGGCTAAGTGTTCAAACGGCTCATTATACAATGCCACTGGGCTTTTAGCCCTGCAGGCCACCAGCTTCAGAGTATGCAGAGGTCAAATGGATAACTGACTGACAACACTGCAGAGCAGATTTATGGAGCCCCGCATGACGTGGCAGATGGTCGCTAGATAAATGCGTCCTCTCCTTTGAGCCCAGGAGGAAAGTCTACCAAAGAGTACATTTACTCACCTTTTACAAGGACTTTAGGGACCTTGGTGTGGCTGGCGCAGAAGGCGCTGTAGATTTTAAAACGGTCTGCGTAGTACAGGAAAGAGCCTCCCAGCGAGAAGAGGATTTTCTGATAAAAAAAGGGAAGAGAATGTATCAAACCCAGTAGTTTTAAAAGATTATACATGTGTTAAAAAATGATTGTTGTCAGTAATATCGCTATTTCTAAAAGAGGGTGTACCTTAAACTGGTCCACTCGCTCCAATTTTTCTAGATCGGGAACCAGTCTGGTCCCATCTTCCAGGGTCTTGAGAAACTCCAACTGAAACTCCACCATTTCTAGCAAGTTCCCAAATAGCACATCCAGCTGATGGAAAATGGAATTTGAGCAAAACCAAAAATCAACACTCCTCATTGTAAATTGTGTATTCTTTAATATCTATTTTCAATATTTATCTGATATGGTGCATTTTTTTGCTACATTTAGTGCATGGAAAAACTCAAAACATCCAAATGCTTTGATTTCTTTTTATTTCATTCTCTCTCCCTCTTATCAGAGCTACTCTTCACATGGTTATGTAACCCTCTTTTCTTGGAACATTTTAAACAGAGTTGGCATTTAACAAACTATTTTTCAGAGCCAGGGAACATTTCACGTACCTCATCCTGTGTGAGGAATGTCTCTTTCTGCAGTGGCGTTAAATATCTCCCAATGAGACAATTGAGATCCTGCAAAGCAAAAGTGAATGTGATTTCTTGTGGGTGTGATTCAGGGTCAAAGTAATTATGTGGATAACAGACAAAACAGCTTTACATAAGTCTTACATAATCATCACAACAAAAACAGAATCAATCATTAAGTTGTCGTTTAGGAGTGTCGGAAAAATTCTTCAAACCGGATACACAAAAAACAAGAAATTAACAAAAGAAATACAGTTCACTGAAGCCGTAATTCTACCAATTTCTCCAGAAAAGTATGGCTGACCTAATAAAACATTGCACTGCAATTTTTTTTAAGAATTACTATTTATTTGTTGATATAATTATCAACTCAAGCAACCTTCCAATAACCTAATGATTATTTTTAAAGAATAGTGGTCTTGAAATGTCCATCTTATTCCTAGATCTTTAATAGTTTTCACTTTGTTGAAATATCTTTATGGCATTAAAAAAATGTTTAATTCTGAAGCTTTTAATCACACACATACTATGAATCCCCTGTGCCCCAATTGGTCACAAAAAGATGTCTAAAGAAATCAGCAGTAGAATATGATCGTAGATATGATTTGTCAAACACTAACCTCGTCTTCAATTATTTTGTCTACTCCTATAGTACAGTGGCAGTTAAGCTACAAGGTCCCACTGCTGCAAACTGCACGCAAAGAGCCATATAATGCAAGCACATGTCCGTTTAATACACTATGCATCGTGCATAATGGGATTTATATAATAAGTGTATGCGTGCCCCCCGTAATGAGGGATAACATTTTGAGTGGCCTTGACATTATCCTGTTAAATTCCCTCTCTAACCCAGTTATTCACAAGCCACTTTACACCACAGAAAGGGATAAGGAAATATCCAGGCAAGGACACCGATGTGTCCCATCATATCTCCTGGGAACCATATATAAATATGGATTGGTCTTGTGGAATAGGTAATGTGTAGGGCAAAGGCAATATGTGGCAGACAGAACGTAGATAGATTTAACAAGAGGAACACATCATCACTTGCAAAGACCAGCAGCCCATTATGAGACGACGGATACGTACTTTGACATAGGTGCGTTCGGTCTCCACGAGTTCACAGATGACTTTGCGGAGCTTGTCAGCGTCGGAAAGCTGTCGGAGCGTTGCAGGTGGTGGGAAAGGAGAGTCCGGGCTAGGCGAAGATGACACACACTCCGAGGGATTCATGTCATGGAGACTGCGACAGAAGGCAGCGACTTGCTCTGTACTCTACAAAAAAAAAAAAAGTGTAAAAATGTGATGCAATGATGTAACTCCAACCTCCACATGAAAAGGAAATATCGATTCAGCGCGTAGCCAGCAGCTCAAATATTAACTTGCAGGTGTGAATCATGACGGCGCAGGCTGTGAGCCTGGAAAGAGGTACATCTAAAAATAAAATAAAAAGTAATTTGCACTAATTCAGCCTATTTTCATGCTGTCATAACAATGACTCTCCACCTCTCATTTTCACTCACATCGATCTTTTCCATGATGTTTTCCGCCTACTGGCGGATCGGTGGTGTAATGATTCATCTCTTTTACAGAATCATAATATACACACACACACACACACACACACACACACACACACACACACACAGGGTCTGTCCACACAGTATGGGTTGCCGGGGAGACCAGCCCTGATGTGCATTAGACTATCATTTTGGACAAAAATAGACTCCACAGCCTACACGGCTTAACACTGTTACCCTGCTCGCAACAGGCTACAGCCTCACCAGTCATAACAATAAGCACATTTGGGCTTTCAAGACAAACATCAACACAAAACAGAAAATAAACAACTATTCATACCCATCAAAACCGTGACTTAATGATGATCTGAACCAATAGTCTATTATCACTGGTGTACATATGAACATTTTCATTCTTCATATAAGTAAAATGATTTTTAGAACTTTTTAGAAACAGCAGGTTAGATACCAATCCCGAAATCAAAAACAATATACGTACATAACAAAATTGTGTTCCAATGAGAGTCTCGTATCATCTTATGGAGCAATGCAAATGACATGAGAATTATTATCTAATCAGGCAGACACATCCATATATGAGAGACAACAGCAGTTTGTGCCTCTTTACGATGTTCCTGAAACAAGGCGGTCAGATAAAAAGATGAACCGGGAAGTGCTAAAATGCCTTCAAGTATTGTAAAACCACTGATGCTAGTTTGGTTAAACGTAAAGTTTAAGATCTGCTCCGCTAAAGAGGTCTTACAAAATGCTATTGCAAAAAGCCAAGTTGCCCAACTGAAGCCTGATATTAGACTATTGGCACGAAACATCCCATGACACATTTACTGCTAATTATTTGGGGGATGCAGTACGTTTTACACACAATCCTTTGAGATCTGCTCAAATCACACACGTCTCATCCCATTTTCTTCCAGTGCGTTTACTAATGTGATGCTAGAATACATTAGGCACAAATGGTGCTGCAAATTTGCCAAAAGAAATGGACAAGAAGCATGCGTTCCAATTTTCCAGAGATAAATGTGTTGCCAATTAGTCAACTGAGTGCTACCAGTTCTTCTAAGCCAATGACAAGGACAGTCCAGTCAGTCTTCACAATCACAATCTCGACTAATTAACACCATGGCAGCTTTGGGCTCATGGAGTCATGGCATAGCTGCGAGATAAGAAAGAACAGAGAAGGCGCGTCAGATCAAAGGGCTCCAACTCTTAGATAATAACAACAATATGTCGACAAGAGGGGCTCTTGTGGGTAAAAAAAAAAAAAAAAAACGACGCCAGAGATGAGCATTCTCAATGAAATATAGATTAAAGGCTGCGTCAAAGCATGAAGGCATTCAGTGGAGAGAAAATGACACTTCTTCCCTTCTGAAAACAGAGACAAAGAGTCTTGATAGTTTGTCACATAAAGTCAAAGTCCATCGTGGAGACTCCGCTCAGACATACAGCGTTTCCTTTTGGCACCCCGTGGAGCACTTCAGTGATTATGGGGCAATTCTGCGACACAACAGTGACTCATGGCTTCCTCTTGTCTGTAGAAGCAACGCGAAGGTGTGAAACTCACACCGAGAAAGAAAGGTGTTTTACGCTCTCTGGAATACAACCAGCTGCTCGGCATCTATCACAGCACTAGCAAGAGCTAGTCAGGTAAACAAAAGTGATACAAGGAAGGAATCTCACCACATGAAGCATGTCATACATGGAGTCTGAGGAGCGCTTGCTGTGTTTGTTCCACTTCAGGACGGACATAGCCGAGTGCTTTCATCAGCAGGTAAAGTGCCAGAGAGAAAGTGTCTCCAGTCCTAGGAAAAAGTCAAGTCTGTTCTGCGCCTCGCCAACACATGTCTCAGCCCTTGTGCCGCCGCTTTTGTCTAAAACAAGGAGAAGGTGCTGCGTTGCTTGTGATGAAGGATGTGAAGCTGCTCAGCCTCCTCCTCTCCGCCCACAGTCTTCCAACTCCCCTTCTTTTCACCCTCACAGTCTGCTGTAGTTCTGTCACTGATATTCCGCATTTTGTTCTCTCTCTCGCTCTCTCTCTCTCTCTCTCTCTCTCGCACTTCTCTAAACTCAGGCACACAGTGGGAGTGTGAAGATCTGGCCAAATCTAGCAGGATTGTAAATGAGTCTCAATCATTTTCCAAACCAGCGAGAGAGCAAGGGAGCAGGAGGGAAGGAGTCTTCTCCTCAAGGTTGTGGTGGAGTACGATTGGCTGGGGTGAACGAGAGCGCAGCAGAATAAGAATGCAGGATTTCAGGAAAGGGGGGAGAGTGATGGAGAGAGGGGGAGCTGCAAAGGAACAGGCTGCAGTGGAGAGCAAATACATTGGCTGCCGTGGGAGATTTAGCAGTGAAGAAAAAGACTGCTTAATGTTTAGACTCGCCCAAATGTATTCTATAATAAGTAATAAATCAAATGACGTACGAGTTCTACGAGCACAGAAATAAGCCCTTATCCCTTCTATAAATATACCAGCAGATTTCACACATTTAGCTGTAAATGTAGACATCAGGAACAGCGTAACAATTCATGACTGATGTGTCCTCTTATCCTCAGTTTTGCTAAAGTTGCAACTGACTGTTCAACAAAGGGTTTCCACAATGGGAGCGCTTTCCAAAGCCGAAACATTTCCAAATAAATCAGTGTATAGTTTTGTTTAACTATGAATGAGCTTTTGAGACAATTTCAGCATTTTAACTGTTCTTTTTCGGAATACATCATGTTGCACTGATTTATCAAAAATGTTAAACATTCCACAAAGACAGTAGATTTTTATAATTAAAAGACAAAAGTTACAAATCAAAATAGTATTATTCTTATTTATAGGCAGTTAACTTCAACGAGTACAATATTTGATGAAGTTAAGAGAGCAGTGTTTAAACTAGTGCACCATTTGAAGGCCAATTGGGATGTTTTAGGAGTTCAGTGACTGTAAATGACGTTGTGATAAAGTGTTTAATAAAAAGATATCGAAAAGACACTCTCATCGTTCCAGATGCACCCAGTTGTTGTTTGAAGCCAAAGAAGAAGATACCACTGCTTGAATGCACGTTATTATTGTAACCAATCAATAGTTAACACAACTGGGGATCTTACCTTTATGCCCTCAAACTCACTGAAGATTTCAGAGTCATCGTCCAGGCTGTCTCCTGAGCTCTCGAGCAGAAGTCCCACCCCGTCGTCTAGAATCTCCTCTGCAGAAAACAGTCAGATATGAGATGGATGCCTTTTCACAAGCATTGCAAAGTAGATTAAAAGAAACCATGTCCTTGCTTTGTCATTCTATATTAAGATTAAAGAACTTTATCTAAAAGTTGATTACTTTATTAAACTAATCCACAAAGTGGGGCTGTTACAATGCTGGCAGCTTCCCATATTTTCAAATAAAGACAAAGTAGATTCACAGAGTTTATATAAATTAAACTGCTGTCACTGAGGACACTGGCGAGAAATCTTTTCTGGACAAGAAAATAATTTAAATCTTGGAAACTTTGGGTTACTTAAATGAATCCCGGTTGCATTAATAAAGTGAGGTGTTTCACTTTTGGAATTGCCTCGGTGTGACCAACAGGTTGACTCCAACACTTTAGGGACGAAGGCCGGGTTGAGTCGCATACAGACCTTTGCAAGACCTAGAGCCAACTACATGCAGGAAGGGCAAATGGATAAATCCCGTAATTCAGGAGAAACGATGTTTACGTGAAATCAACGTCATCCTTACTGCCTCTATAGGCTCAAAATGGGTATTGAAAGAAGACTTCCAACACAAGAAACATTTCTGAATGGAGGAACCAGGTTTATGACGAGCAACTGTCATGAAACATACTCAAAAAGGATGCTTCCCCACCGGCTTTTCCACAAAGTCTAAATTACAGGATAATTCTTGCAAGAAACCCTGCAGGGCAACTACACTGAACCCTGGAAGGTAATGGTTTGCCTCAAGGCACCATTCCACAAAAACCTGCCAATTACTTCTCTAGAGCGACTCAGAATAGTTTCTATGACAGGTGCAGGCAGGCCTGCCATGTTCAGCTGCAACATGGTATGGTAGATATCACCGCCAGCATGTAAAAGAAGGTCCCTGCAAACAGTGAGAGGCCATGACTCGTTCACTAGAAGTTGTAATATTATTGATACCCAGTGCTTGGACGCCACCGCAGCCCAGTTCTCTCACCCTGGCTAAAGTCAGGGAGATCAGGGCTGAGAGGGGGCAATGCCAAGAGCAGCACGGTTGACCACAAGGGGGCTAGCGCATTCAATCCTTAGGGCTGCATCTATATATAAGGAGTGGAGAAAAACAGCGGACAGCAAGGGCTTTCTGACCCAAAGACTTTAAAGTCCGCCAGGCCATATGTCTGCCAAACTTGCCGCACCACTTGGGGGCAGAGTCCCCCTCCAACAGAGGGTTTCCTTGGGATGGAAGATCTGAACCCATGTTCGACCTTGATTTAAGACATCAATGATTGAAGATGGAGAAAAACACATGCAATCAGACGATATTTATTCATAGATTTTGTCAATTTGTCAATTCTGACACAATTAATTAATTACCTCTCATTTTATCAGGAACAAGCCTAAGAATACGTTCAAATGAGAGAGTAGTCAACATTTTAACATTAATTGATTGACGTGTAGGATTCTTCTCATCAACCAACTCGGTGGGATTGTGAATCCCAACACAGCAAAGGGCTGTCCCGTCATTATTGACACCATTTAAAACCATCACCGACTTTCACCAGGCGACAGTTAAATCTTTTAGGGTTTAGGGGGAAGTTTTTCTAAATTACTTCCGAAAAAAGTTCATAAAGGCTTCAAAATGTCCACCAGAGCCCTCAAACACTAAACCCCTACGGAGTTACCGTGAGTGCGTCACGGTGCATTTTGGGATTGGGCGTTAGTTTCCATGTCAGATCTTCTCCTGCATTCCTACAAAGTGCCCACGTGACTGGGGGTCGTGCAAGGGCACGAGGGGGGTTCTGGTTCCGACAGTTCGGCGCGTGTAGGGGACGAAGGGATGGCGACGTGAAAGTGGGGGGGGGGGATCTGTACATTTAGCCGCACTGTGCGCAGGGAAACCGGCACTCGTCTCAGCTAACAAACTAACCGACTCCTGCTAACCGCAACCCGGTCGGCTCACCGAATACTTACTCGGCAGATACGAACGGTTTTTCGGCGACGCCATGCGCTGAGGAAACATTTCAGGTTTCTTCGACACCTCGTGCGGGTATCGTCCATCGGGGTGAAAGGAGGGGGCGGGGCCAGAGCAAAGTTTCACCTGTTCGTCATTGCAGCTTCTGTAGTTGGTCACGTAGGTGCGAAAAATAACTACCTACTATCCTTTTATGACATGTATAGCCAGTGATGTCACTACTAAGTAATGCGTTACTGGTCATGCGTCACTCTAATCTGACCACCTTTTACAGTGAGTAATCTAACGCATTGGTATGTCCAAACCAGTAATCAGATTAAAGTCACTTGTCCAAGTCACTGAGCGTTACTATTTTGTCATTAATAGTAAAATATATATTTGATTTCTTGCGTCTCTGGGAGTGAAGCCACGTAGCCTATGCAACAATTTAGTCACGTTTTCAGCATGAGGGTCACGTCACGTGTATATACACAGACCTACTGAATGTAACTAATAAAGTAACTTGTAATCTAACTTGGTTACTTTAAAAATCAAGTAATCTGTAAAGTCAGTTACTTTTTGATTGACTGTTTGACAGCACGTCTCACCTTGACTCTGGGAGAAGATGTCCGTGTATAGATCCTCCTCAGCATCTGAGCGGCGGGGCGGCAGATAGCAGAGCTGGCGGCGCTCCACAGACGGCAAGGTGTTAACGGTCAAAGCCAGCGAGGCCTGAGAGAAAGCTACTTTCATGTCGGAGAAGTTGAGACTGTGAGAGTCTTTTCCGTTCAACTGGAGTATTTCATCCCCTGCATTGAGACCTGAAAAGTGGGAACGTTGCTGTTGAAACATTTTTCTGCCTGTCGTGTGAAAACATCTACTCTCCCAAATATCTAATTCTCAACATTAACATCAATTAACAGACCCCTAATAAGTAAGAAAAAAAACTAGACTATTAGTTGTACATTCATTGTATTTTTAAATCCTTTGGCAGCCCAATACATGGCCCACCTCTCTATGCCCCGTAAAGCAATTACCTCCCTTTCACAGCATCACTGTTCTCAGCATTTGACATTACACAACCCTGCAGTATAACTTGGTAGGGGTACCGATGCGAAGCAGCTGTGGTGGTCGTATTCAGCCGCCTTCACAAACGCCAGTGAGAGGCAGTGTTGTTATGATTATAGTAATCAACGCCCTTGAGAAGTGATGTATTGTCTGAAACCTTCCCTGCCGATGGGAAAACATGCACTAATGCATTTCTAAAGAGAAAAAAAGTCTATTGACCTTCATGTGTGAAAATTTCTCCTTTTTTAAAAATTATAATAGGACAGCAAAACAACCAATGCACCCCTTTTTCTTTATCACTTTTCTCTAAAGCTGTAAATCATCAGTCACAGACACACATTGAGTGTGTTTGAGGGGAGTTATTTCATGTAAATAAACTTAATGAACCTTTGGCAAAAGCTAATCCGCCCGCCTTCACATCAGTGATGTAGAGCTGCTGCACTCCGTCCTCCTCCACCACTGAAATGGAGAAACCTGGAGGAGGAAAGGAAGAGGCCGAAAGGCGAGAGGTGGGGAGAGAGAGCGAGATGGGGGACTCTTATATAAAATATCCGGGGGATTTGTGCAGTACAAATGTGATGGTAAGAATAAAAACAGGTTGTGTACAGGTTTAAAGAAAAGCAATTATTCCGCTGAAAACAGCATTACACGCAAAATCTGACGTAAGCATCATTACTGAACATCACATTACATTTTAGAAGTCAATATAAAAGACTCTGAAGGTTCATACCGTAGCCGATCATGCATGATTCATCTCTGTCAAACTGGATTACTTTAGTAATTTTGCAGCAGAGCTCAATTTCTTTGTAAAGCTGTGAATAACAAAAAACAGTCATTATATAACTCATGAAACAACGGACAATTTTATTAATATTCTGGTGGGTTATTGACAGCATAGAAAGAGTGTTCATTATTTGTATCAAAGACAATGCAGGGCAGAGTCTATTATGCAGGATGGTCTGTGACGTGATTACGTGATGGAAATACAAAAGCAATAAAGGGAAACAGGCTCCTTGAATAGATTTATGTTTTGGTGCATGGTCCTCCCAGAAAAGGCGTTTCTCCAGAGATAAAAATACAAAATCTACTAATAATTCATAAGAAAAGGTGCTCTTCAGGTCTGTGGTTTACCTTCACATTTGAATGCAATTATTAGCATTTACCTTTTTTACTTTTATAATTTGGTGGAGGATGAGAAATAAGCAGGTGGTTACATACCAAGTCATACACATCCTCCTCTGGTTTGGGGATGTAAAATTGTCCTTGGTTTTCGATAAAGAATTTGAGTCTCAAGTAGTGCTTGGTGGGATCAAGCTGGTAGGCCTGTTGGATGAGGGAAAGAAGAGAGAAAGAGGATTATAAAGTAGCCAAAAATATTTTGGAATAGAATTTAAGATTCTAAAAGGTCTTCTGCATATTTATACAGCAAAATAGTCTTGCCATTATTGGATTCTTTCATTATAATGTTTTTCTCAACTTCCTGACTTATTCTGTTTGTCTAGTCAAAGGATGTGAGAGGTCGGACCCAGCAGCTTCCGTTGCAAAAGCCTTCCGCACCTGTTTGAAAGTGTAACATCTTCAACATGCAAAGATCGCCAATTGAGAACGGCCATTGGCCACTGTTACCTTGCAGATGGTCTCCAGAACGCACAGCGCGGACTCCCCCGGCTGGATGATGGTCAGCACTGGCTGGTCATTCGGCAAACACACCCATGAGGGGGTGAGGTGGTCAGGAACCCAAATATCACTCTCTGTGCTGTGCCGAGGAAGGCTTTTCACAGTTCCATTCTCGGTTTCCTTTGAGGAAAGAAACATTAAAAGGATTATTCAGTGAGCTATTGAAGTACAGAATACTTTTTACTACATAATGTGTAGCTGCAGAGTTTGGTTTGATCAAGATGTATGTTATAATCATGTTTCACAGCTAAATGTAGTATAGTATATATCCCTACATTTGCTAGGAAAAATAATAGTTGGTATAGTAATATTAATGTCATTGTTGACTTTTTTATCTAGTTGAGTACATTTCCAATTATTTATGTTCTTCAATAGATTGTCAAACGAATGCATGCAGTGAATGACGTAGGGGTGATGGTGGCGCATGGAGTAGCGTGGTGTGCTGGGAGCCGCAAAGTTGGCGGTTTGAATCCTGGCTGCTCCATGTGCCATGTCAAAGTGTCTCTGAGCAAGACACCTAACCCCCAAGTGCTCCCCAAGCCAGATGCAAGCCATGGGTTAAAATGCAATGTAAGTTGTCTTGGATAAAGGCGTCAGCTAAATGACATGTAGTGTAATGTAATGATTCCTCCTTACTGTATTTTCCTTGGTTGGATTATCAAATATGCCATTAACAGGGTTTTTCACTTGCTCTGTGCCATCAGCAAAGACCTGCTGGGTCACAAAACAGGCGAAGTGGTCATTATTCAAGCAGAGATGTGAAGGATAAAAGCTTGAGGACGAGGCAAAAGTAAATCGTTTAGTGGCCATTGCCGTTCTATAGACTGCATTGAAACCAAAAGATAACCGTTAAGTATCGCAGACCTGGTTGATACTGGGATGGGCTTTTGTTTTTTTCTTTGAGGTAGTGTCAAGACCCCAGAGGGAGGAGAACCTGCTCTTGCGTTTGCTACAGGAACGAGACATGGCCTGTGTTCGCCTTCTCACTCCGTTCTCTGAGCGAGCTGCCACCTGCAAAAACACAATGTCAGAGCTCAAATATACCAAATGACACCCAGGTGACAATACGTTTGACCAGATGTCACATCAGGAATGAGGAAACAGGACTGCACGCATATTAGCATGATGTTGACATACCGATATTGGGTTGTCATATTTTTTTTCTGGCAGATTTTCACACAACAAATCATTTCTAGGCTACTCATTTGTGCCAAATAAAAATCAAGAGTAGAAATGTCTTATGTAAGACGTTTTTGGAGGTAGAGCCAATACAGGTTTTAACAGAAGTGGCAATAAGCCAATTAGAGGGGGAGAGGAATAGGAAATATTTAAAAAGAGAGAGCTATTAGTGCCTTTTCTTAGACATGCCAGCTTGCTAAATCTCAGCTCAAACACCCACATGCTCCGCAGCACAGCGTTAGTGGTGCCTCACTGATCTCCAAACATAACTCGAAATATCCAATTGATGTTCTCCTGAACTATTGCTGCTTTTAGCTGTGTAGCACACAGTGGAGCAGAGGGGGGGCAAAACTCAATAAAAACCTCCTCAACAGGCTCCAAAACATGACTCATCTTGGAAAGATTTGGTTTGGAACAATACATTTACTTTCTAGAATCAATTGCCCTGCCCCGAGAGTCAGCTGCTGTTCTTAGAGATGACAGTGTTTGTTTTGAGCAAGATACAGTTCCAAAAGAGGTTCTAAGTATAAAGGGAGTGTAATGTTAAGAAAGATAGCGCCACAACTGAGAGGTTACAGGTTTGATCCCAGCAACAACCATTGATTGTGTTGCTGAAGTACGTTTGAGCTACACATTAGCACATTGGTTCTCTGACTTCAAGTCTTATTTGGAAAGGCTCACGATAAATGCATAAAAAGGTAAAACAAATAGGTTTTGTAAAAGTGTATCACAGCAATTCTTCATAAAACCAAATTCAGGGACCCTCGATAAAGATGAATTGTCATATTTACCAGTGCATGGAAGGAAGACACAGAGAATATGCCCAGTCGGCCCATTGCCAGCTTGGTGGGACGAGATGCAACAGCCAGGAGACGTTTGGGGTTGGGCAGCTCTCCACCTTGCAGGCTGGCCAGGTAGCACCTGAAGCGGAATAGATCCATATGAAACTGCTCAAGGTTCTGCTCCCACAGGAAGATCTGCAGAAGAAGAGGGGAGTAAACATCCAGTTAATTGTTCATCAGGGGTCCAGTTTGTCCACTTCAAGATGGAGTATCAACTCTCCTCCCCAGAAACTCTGTAACCAATTTACTCTAAGTGGTGCCAACCTGCACTCTCTGTTGCTAATGGTTGGGTGTTTACTGGGGCAGTAGAGCAGTACATTGTGATTATTCACCGATCCATCCCACCCAGTCACGGTTTTGAACTGGTGTTTGGAAAAGGCGTCCGGGGCAATGGCAGAGAGCTCTGTATCAATGCCAAGTAGCCCAGAGACGAGAAGGAAACAATACTCCACATTCCACTGGCAGATAGAGGCTGGGAGCATTTCAGCTCTCCGAGGAGCAGACCTATATCCATTCAGCTCTACACAATGTGAAACCTGACACTGCCAAACAGAACCGCTCCAAACAGGGACTACCTAACTAACCAAAGAAAAGCAATGTGATCCCCCTTCCCTGTAAAAGAGGACTGTTAGAAAACAACACAAGCTTTGCAATTAAGTTAAACAAATGACTGATACCAAGTGTATACTAATAAAAAAAAAAGTAATCTGGTGGTTGAAAAGTGTGTAGCTTCAGCGGCCTCTAGCGGTTGATACTTCTGAGATCTGTTATTTAATCCCCTCAACTCATGCCCCATTCTTGCATCAAACAACTGGGCAATTCATAACTAAAATCAGAAACAAACCTTTTTCTGTAGATTTGTTAATTTTTGTTAAGTGCCTGTAGTACATAAACCCTGAATTTAATGACAAATAGTGTGACTCATACTCACATACATACATACATACATACAAATAAAACACTTTCTTGTGGAATTGATATGGACACGTTCTCAACAGAGGCTATTTTTTGACAATTTCTAATTTCTATAAAGGATTGAGTGGGCAACAAAAGTAAGATGGAAAACCTGAACCTGCATTAACAGGATTCAAAAAACATTGAGTGAAAAATGACTTAATAATTAGTAATTACTTAGTAATTTCGAAGAGAAGTTTTAGTACCGCTCTGCAATGCCTTCTCTCTTCTTCTTTCACTGACCAATAACATCAAACTCTTTCAGTCGGGATAATACTTAAATCCCACATAACTGCCTAACATGCAGGGACTATATGACGGACAAGCCATGTGAGAAAGGGGGTTTAAACCTACTTGATCCAGGATCGTCTTTCTCTTCTTGGTGTCAGTAACAGCCGACAGCTGCATGTCTCCCATCTTCTTCATCTTCTCATCCATATCTATCTTCTGCTCAAGCTTCTTGATCTCTGCGCGAAGCAGGCGCACCGTGTCCTCTCTGTGATGCTGGCGGGCGACAGCAGTGGCACATGCAGAGTGGATGGCTGTAATCCAATTCTCCAGCTCCGTCTGGCTGCAGGTCTGCATAGGGACAGACATGGAAAGGTCAGAGGGTAAAAGGCAACAACTGGCTCGCTAGCATTTGAGAAATAAAGTATTTATTTGATTTTCCCATTTCATTGCTAATTATTTTTGCAAATCAGACATGATGAGGAATCAGAGGAGGGGGGAAATGGCTCTGGGGAGAATTTGCACTTATTCACAAAACAGATGACATTCAAGCATTCTCTTACCTGAAACAGAAAAGCATCTCCCAGGGAGTTGCTGAGACAGAACACAAAGTCCTTTTTGGGATGCTCGGGTACAGCCTGGACAATACTGTTCTCCACCCAGACGGCATGCTTAGGAATACTGTTGTTGTCAATCCCTGAACGGCCATCAGTTTCATAGAAGAATAGAGTACAACCTGGAAAAAAAGAAAAACATCTACCACGTTACACGCATAATATGCAAATTACCAGCATAAACTCTTGATAGTCCAATCGTTAGGAAAGGATAATAACTACAATGGGTATTTTTAAAGCGCATTTGCTCAAGCAATTTAATTCTGCTCTCCAGTGGCCAACACAAAGAAGTGCAACATAGCTGACAAAATAAGTAAGGGAAGTATCATGATCATTACACTAGAGCACTGACTAATGAAGCTTTACTTAACTATTGTAAATTGAGGTTAGAATATATTTAAAGCATGTAAGAATTTCAGTATAAGCTACTGCATGTCAGCATACAGCTAGAAAAGCATCCTGTTTAAAATGCCCTGTATCGATATTGAGATTAAGGAATAGAATGTAAATGTTATAGATACATTGAGGGCATAACAAACCTTTCAGGGAAACCCAGTAACTTTTCCACTTGCGCCTTGTGGCTGATTCCACTTTCTTGTTCTTCTTATGTACGAGGAAGTTCTTGACGGCGAGCCTGCCAGCTTTGCGTACCATCCCCTGGGCGACGCCGAGCAACGGGTCGGATTGGTAGGTGGAGCTCATAGTGCTCTGCTCGTCACTCAGGGCGGACCCTGCCTCCTCCAAGCTATCTGTCTGGCAGGAGCTCATCTCCAGTTCTTGGCGAAAGTTCTCGTACACGCCCTGTACACACTCGCCGGCCCCACCGCCACTGCTGCTGCCGCTGTCACTGCCAGCAAACATGCTCCTGCCAGCTGCCGAGCACACGGAGAAGGAGGCTGACATGGTCTTGTAGCGCCTGGACTGTTGCTCTGCCTCCACAGTCACCCCATCGATGCCGCTGTCCTCATACTCACTGCCCTCTCCGGCAGTGACATCCTGCATCGTGGCAGAAGCACAAGACAAGTGAGACGGCATGGCGTACACGGGGTCTTCATCACTAAGAACGAAGCCTGTCAACAAGTGCTACCTTCACTGGAAACTAAGCTGTCTGTGCGCATGCAGCATTCTTCTTGCAAAAAACTGTGGGCAAAGAGGCCTCACAAGAGTCTCTGGGTTGCTTAATCCTGAGTTTCTGTTCAAAATTAAGCATCTGCTGTTGTACGACTACAGGCTGCCCTCCCTGTGGCAGCGCAGGGTCTGCCCTCTCCCACCCACATGGCCAAAGGCTCCTGAAGGGGGTTACCCTGAGCTTGGTATCTCCATTTGGTCACATGACCCAATCATGCGCTCCACAGCTCTTTTTTCTGGGGCTGACGGTGCCCTGCAGTGACAGGGCCACCACAGTCGTTTTACAGTTACACTCTTCCCCGGGCCTCCCCTCATTATCATGACAAAAGACTGAGGTATTTCAAACAGGGAGTGACTTTAAGCGCCGCTCCCTTCTTCCCGTCACTGCAGTCCCCTCTCCGAGAGAAAACAACAGTTTTCATCAGGAGTAAACACATTTCTCACCTGACCTAGGTGTTCTTATACACGGCCTTTTTAGGCCGGTTGCTATCTGTGAGTGGAATGCACTAAAGTAAAAACGTGGACACAATGGAAGGAAACAATTGAGCCACTTTATACTTGGTAGCCAAATTGGTATAGTTTGAAAGAGCAGCACAATGTGATGTCGCTGTGCATCTTACCTGTATAGTCTGAGCCCTCCTGCCCTGCATACTGGCACACATGGCCGCTTGGTGGCTGCTCGGGCCTTCGGAAAGGCAATGGGAACGCCGGCAGGGGAGGGTGTATGCACCATAGGTGTTCCCATCCTCCTCTGAAGGCGAGATCATCTTATCATCCTCACCCTCCCTGATAACCCTGCTGCTGCCATGCCACTTGGCATAGCGGCCGTGGGGCTGCCGGCGGGCGGGGCACTTTTGGCTATACAGCTCGTCCAGGGAGTTGGCCCTGTCGCCGCTGTCTGTGGGGCTGCACTTCAGGTGTCCTTTGCCGTCAGTAAAGTCCCCCTTGTTGGTCGTGTCTATGATCTCCTCTGTGCTGGTCAGGTGGTCTTGACTGAGATCAGACAGGGAGAACTCCAGGCTGTCATCTCGCCACATGTCTGCAGACTTAGACCTCTTTTTCTTGAAGCTGACTGTCTCCTTAGAGCAATCCCGGGTTTTCTGAAGGTACGTTACCTCGCCCGTGTACACATCTTCATCCGGCACCTCCTCGGCTGTGGGGCCAGGTAGCGTTATGTGCATCGTATTCATGTGCACTGAGGGATTGGCGAGGTCGTTGTGAAAGGACACAGGCCGCAGGTTCATGGCCACACGGTCCACCCAAATGGGGCTTCCAAAGTCTGGGAGGATAGTTGTTTCATTGAAGGGCTCCAGGCCATTGTCAGCCAGGGATTGTGGGATACTAGGCGTGCTACTTGAGCGTGTGCTCGTTTCAGAATTCCGGTGCTCTATTTTCCCTGACGAAGCATGTCGAGAGCGCCTGGACTGTTTGTTAGAGATGCGAAGAGACCGAGACATGTGCTTACGTGACAAATAGCCATGTTCGTTGCGGTACAGGGTGTGGTCCCCATTCTGGCTTTCAACATTACCCATGATTCAGAGGCTGAGAAGAAGAAGACAACGTGTAAATTCATTCTACTCCGTTTCAATTCATTATACTTAAATCAGATATAATCACAGAATTGTAAATGTTAGACTACCTGCAGGATTGTGTCCAGTTCTCTGCCATTTTGTTCGTCACTGGATCTCCGGACAGTTTAGGCCTTCAACTGCTGCTACGATGCACAAAGCTCTGAAAATGCAGATATCCATACAGAAAATCAATTATGTATGACGTTATAGATTAATAGAGCCTTGTGTTCTATGAAGTCTTTTTTTTTTTTGCGTATCCAGAGTGGCTTTTCACAGACAGGATAGTACTATATAAGCGAGATACAGTACTGGAACTATGACGAAACTACCTCTGGAGGAAAAAACCATCATGGCATGATTGATGAGGACATACGTGTTTATACAAATCATATCCCTCCAGTTTAGACGACCACTGATGTTCCACTAATCAAGGTAGCCTATGATTGAATTACTGTTTATTGTTGTAAACAAATATGGTTTGTATATTTGTACCCCATTACAAGTTTTATATCATCTCCTTCGCAATATTCCGTATACTTTCCCCTGGAACAAATGACAACTGAGGTTTGAAAAGTACTAACAAAGGAGCAAATGTGACTTGATCCTAGATCCAAGATTTTTGTGTTTATCTGTTTTGGTCAAGACAGGTACAAAATCACAACTCCCTCATTTTGACAGAGGAAGAGACTCACTCCTTCCCATTCAAAATGCACTGGTTGGTGTGAAGTAGAGGGGGCGTGATGACAGCGTGACCACTGTGACAGTCAGAGAGAACATGAGTTATTCACAGTTGAAGTGGCCAATCCAATTTGGCGCTGTTGTTGCTCTCAAGAGCATTTGAAAGAACCGTGAAGAGAAGGGACAGGGTTATACGTTTTTACCATAATGCACATTTGGATCCACCTACCTGCCTTTAGGCAGGACAGCCTGCTTTGAAATTGTCCCATTCTATCCTAAGAAGATTCAATAATCGCCTTGTGGCGTTTGTTCCGGCTGATGTGTGCTCCCCTCCTTTTAGGACAGACCCTTTGGGGGTGCAATGTTTTTTTTCGTGTGCGTATCCGCTGCAGATAAGTGGGAGCCCAACCCTCTGCTGCTGCTGCTGCTGCATGGACTCGGGCTAACTGCGAAGAGGGGAATTACGTAAACTGCAACTGACCCCGTTTCGCTACCTTATGTTGCTCCCTTTCCCTTCTTTATTCTGCGCACTCATCATCCCTCACCAGTACTGCAATGCACAATGTGGGAGGGTGATGGAGGCCCATTCATATAACCCTGCAGTCTATTGCCGGTTTCATTCAATCCTGTTTGGTAGAGGAAGATAACACAAAACAAAAGAGGGGGGCAGAGCTATGAAATGCCACTGCACTCATTATAGGGAACACGATTTGCCGAGGGACACAAACAGGCTTTCCAAATGCACTATACCACGGGCTACCTCTGGGGTTGTTTGTACTCTTTCATATTTATAGTTTCATATGTTAGATGAAAGTGTAAAGGCTTTGCTGATGTCATCCCCGGGGAGAAACAAATTGTCTTGTGTGTTTTTTTTAGCCCAGATTGTCACTCTGTGAGGCCTACGGGGCTGCAATAAACTGTAAATACTATTTTCAAAAAAAACCTTTGAGAATGTTTTTGACAAGTCTCAGGGTCAGTATTTGCAGTATTTAGAATTGAAATGTCTGCTTTACAGCGCCGATTTCAATTATCTTCTCACGGTGGTTACTATTTTAATGGAATGTGAAATTCTACCAGAAATTACACCATTTCCATCTGTGAGGAGGGGCTTGAATAGCAAAAGATGGGGTTTTCCTCAGCCGGTACAGTTAAGGCAACCCACTGTGCTCTGACCTTGGATTTTACAGCAAAACCTCAATTGTTCAGCCCTGAAACATGTGAACCAGCGGTTTATAAAACACGTCAAAATAATTGAAATAGCGGATACATTCTGCAACAATTCTGTGATTGTTTAATCTACCGTTGAATACAAAAGCAGTAGAAAAGTCAGACAAAAAGGAAGCCATTTAGTGTGTAAACAAGTGTATGCAATCAAATGTCCAACGCACATTAAAGCAAAGTCAAATTAGTGGTTCAAAGTGAGCAGGTTCACTTAACTGTCAAACCAGAACGTCCATAGGGACAACAGGTGTAAATCCACTACATCACTATTAGTTTGAGGTTACAAAAAGAGAAGATGGATTTCTTTACAGTACACTTCCTTGGCATTATGATCTATGATGGATCAGCAAGCTGCGTATGCCTCTTTCAAGGAGATAATGGATTCCCTCTGACCCGAGTTTTTAACAAAGATGTAAAAACATGGAAATGCGTTTTCTCTTGAAAAGCAGGTAAAAATGAATATGCATTCATGTTCATACTGTTGACATACACATTTTTGCATTTGTAGCCATAATATTTAAATAAAACGTTTAATTGGTCTTACTTCCACAATGTTCTTTAAAGCTTTAAATTGAACGGATGCACAGAATTCATGCCGAATTGGTTCTTCTGAGAAATACTCGGTAACAAACACAAGTGTGTTACTGTCCCTGTCTCGTCACTCTTAAACAAATACATTGCAATGAACAAATAGAGGGAAATGCTGACAGAAATCTGGCATTGGGACACAGCGAGCACCCATGAAAGTGGGTCATTTTCAGCAGGCTGCATGAGAGCACAGGACAGCAGTCGGAGGATTCATCTGTTACAGGCCCTTATTGAAATATAGAACTACAGGAGATTCCAGCCACCCACAGATCACAAAGATGAATAGTTTTATTGTGACTCACGACCAGCAACATAATGGTTACAGGGAAAAGCAGAAATTCACCACAACTAACACCTCTACTGTGCTAAAGTATACCAAAAAAGGATTTCACTATATGAAGGATACTTTTCTCGAATGCTTATACAATTGTACAAATATAAAGTTACTTATAAGGCTAATTACTTCTATTCTCAAAATGTTTTTTTCAAATTGGAGTAAGAACATTTCAACATAAAGACATTTAGGTTTAGGTTCTCTCACCAGTGGCCAAAAATTGGATTCATGGTCCAAAAGACTTGGTGTATAGAATTTAACTGTAGAGTCTTCCTGACAGTAAAGGAACAAAAAAAAAGTATTCAGATTTATCCCAAAACAACTCGACACCGACACAGTGTGTGATATCTGAGAGGGTTTTGGGAGAGTCATGTTCATATTTCATTTTCATTTGCCGTTTGTCATCCCAGAAATAATTTGACAGGTAGATTTAAGGTCTTTTGGTTACTAAAGCCCCTCTTAAAAGCCTACATTATGTTTGACAAATACCTGGGCCTGTTGGAACAGAAACAAGTGAAATAGTTGTAACCCGAACACTGCTTTTGGCCTTTCTTCTACAAAAATGTCACATTGCTCTTATTATTAGGGGAAATGAAAGAAATACTTAAAGACTTTCAAAAGAAGGTGAAATCTGCCGACAGCGTGAAACACCTGGTTGAACATTCTTATACTCATGAGCTCCATGTAGAAAAGGTAATAGCCCACTATAATACACTAGAGAAATGTGTAGGGTTTACATAGCTACATGACCCATTGGAATCAGACACATAATGCAAGATCACGACTCTTTGCTGTCCTTGCTGTATCCTTATAGTATGAAATGCACTTATTGTAAGTCGCTTCGGATAAAAGCGTCAGCTAAATGACATGTGATGCAACGGAAGATACAGACCAACTGATTTTGACTCTTTACGTCGCTCGGACTCCTGGAAGCACATTCCTGTCATTTAACCCAACTACACTGGTGAAAAGCAAGAATGCACTGAGGTGACTAGTTACAAGCTCCAACACAAACCCTGTAATCTGAACACTCCTGTCACTAAAGATAATAACACAGGTAGAGGAGGAAGGGGAGGGGGGGGGGGGGTAGCACTGAGAGACTGCTTTAAAAAACAGCTCACTGTTTCCTGCTGGTATCGTCATATGCTTAGAAGAAAAACAGTAGCATTATAGCAACATGTATTTGTGTTAGGCCAGAGGGAAATTTACCATCAACATGCATCACTGTAGCATCTTTGGGGGATTTTGATGAACAAAATAAACATTTGCTCCAGTCTTCATTTAATATAACTGACCACTATATACCACTGTCATTAGAGTGGAGCATTAGAGCATTAGAGTTTTTTTGTTACTTGGCTATGTAAACCGAGAACTCATCAATAGCAAACATTTGGGAAAAGAGGCTTTCAGCCATAATGATAGCAATTTTGCTTTTTTTGGAATAGCATTATGACAAATATGGCAATGACTGTATCACAAAGCCAGAGGCTATCCAAGATTCAGACATCCTCATTCAAAAAAAAAAAGAAATAGATAAATAATATGGGTCCAAATTAAACTGCCATTGCTAATATTATTACTTTCCACCATTACATTTTAGAAGCAACAAACACAGACAATAATAACCCAAACCACCCAATCAATTGAAGTTGCAGAAAGGATTTTCTGTTCAAAAGGACAGTGGCAAATGGTGGCGGTGTATATGACCCGTGTGAACCCATCAAGTTGAGGCCCAGGGGGGTTGGGTGTTACGGGTATTGTTGTTTTAGGAAGATCTGCCTTTAGAAGGATGCCAACACACATCAGGCAGAGTAATGTCTCACGGTAAAGAGGGAGCGAGATCTGGCAAGACAGCAGCAATGAATACAGAGGTAGATTGTTATGCCATCTGATGCTTTGTCTTAAAGCTCTGTGTGAATATTGCCCAGCAGGATAAACAGTACAGCCGGTTTTGTGACAGATAATATGGTAAAAGGAATGAGCAGGTTAGAGCCCTCTTTTACATTCTTCAAAACGGACTAGAGTGTGATTTGAGCTTCTCTGAGCAGCAAAGCAGGCTTTTACGGTCCCAATGCGACAGGCAGTAGGTAAATGTAGACGGACCTTTTCTCCTCTTTGCTCAAATCAATGGCGGCAAAAATTACTAGCTTACAGTGTCCTAATACTGTTTTTCATAATGGCCGTTTTTGCTGCTTTATTGTGGCTACTAACATAATTGCTAAAGAAAAACCTATTTATCATCCTCATCCTAGTTTACTATCCGTCTGTGTACGGTGGTACTGCAGAATTCCTTTATGTTCAGGTTTTCAAAAGATGAGCCCTAGCTGTGCGTTACATTCTTTGCAATAAATGTGCAGGCAGTGCTTTTGGGGCCTGTTGTTGAGCAGCAGCTGGTGTTGTTTAGCCTGGTGGCACCTTTGTCCCTGCCGGTGTTTTCTCTAGGGCACGACTGTGTGCGCAGGTCACTGCTTCAGCTGGTGTTCAAGCTGTATGAGGTTTGTGCACAGCAGATGCTGAAGGTTTTGTTGGATCCTGTGTCCTTTGTCCACTTCATAAGTTTACAAATGCTTTATAATCTTATATTGCAACTGGTAAAAAATGGAATTGACGGAGAACCCGATGACATGTTATGCTCAAGCTCAGGACAGCAGTTGTCTTTTTCTTTCTTTTCCAACATGGAAAGATTTTGTGACGTCATTGAGTTCTTTCATCTCTGTGATCAATGGCAGCAATTTGCTTGTTCGGAGGGTAACAACTGAGGTGCTATCAAACCACATCCTGCTTACGGCTCTTTAGCTCCTCATTTAAGACCTTTGATGTCCTTAAACAGCTATTAATTGAGGAATACATGGGCCACAGAAGGGGGGGGGGGGGGGGGCGTACAGGTGGTGGTTCCTCTGCCCCTCTGCTGGGGAAGGTGTTGTAGGGTTTTACTCTGCTTTAGGCAGTGCATGGTATTTCTGGTAAAACGATGATTTGATATTTTACACTTAGAATAATGAGAGCGTCTAAAAGATGGATTTGCGTGCACTACTCCACGGAGAAGGAAAATGTAATGCTTGCAAAAATATGTTTCAGTTTTAGGTTTATAGATTTCTCCTCAACAGTATAGATCATGGGAGACACTTGTTATCAATGGTAATTTGGTACACGCACGAGGTAAGATTTTCTACCGAGCACTGGCTAACCATGGCGTATATGAAAAACAGCCGCAAGTTTAAATCAGATATTGGTAAAAACTACTGAGAATGGTACAAATATATCTTTCTGTCTCTATATGGTCTATGCTGTGGTCTATATGGTCACTGACGGTTCCCGGTTCCACACCGGCATTATTTCGCTGTCATATAATAGCGTGGGAATACCCAGACTTTTCAGCACAAGTGAAGGCTATCGAAAACACAAAAAAATTAAATCTAAAAAATCTAAATGGATCAAAATTGAAGCCCATTTTGTTTAATATGAATAATCAACATAGTCTATGTTTCAAAAAGATACTTGAGAGGACGCCTAATCCTGGTTTATTAACATGAAGAGTTTCTCTCACCATTTAGTTTGTTTCCAAAGAACACAGACCAGAACCTTATTTACCTTACCGTAAATATTTACCAGAGCTTGACATGGTGGTAGTAGTAAACACTATAGGTAACGTAAAGATGTTTAAGCAGAAGGATAAGTATTGCATTGAAGAAAAGCTGGCCATTGTTTTTTTTGTAAAGCTTGCTTCCCTTTAGTCATTCCAGGAGCATTATCAAGATTTACAAGCCTGAAAGCAGAATACGACCTCCTGTCCTGCTAAGCCTCAAACAGTCAATGCATTTCCATAACTATGACACCAGATGACCATTTCATGCCCCTCTCCCCACCGCCACAGTCACAATGGCATTTCAAACACAAAGCTGGGATTTTAAATGAACTCGCACATCATGAAGTCCTCCTGCCCCCTGCGGGATGCGCTCTGGGAATTCTCCTTGACTTTGACCATCTCTTACATTTGCAATTCATCATCTCTCTTTCTCAGCGCCACAAAACCGCCCTCACCACTTCTTTGTCATTACAACGACACAGACACGAGCTGTATTGTTTGCGTCTGGCAGTGAATGCAGAGCTGGACAATGGCTGGCTGCCTGCTGCTGTAGGTAAAGCTGTGCTCTACACAGGAGTGCTGCAGGTACAAACATGAGGCGGAAAACCCACCCTATAGGCCGGCAAGGAAGACCTCAAGATATTGTTCCAAAACACACACACACACACACACACACACACACATGCGTTAAATGAGAGGCTGAGAACATGAAAATACAAACACTGATGGAAACAAAACAAAAAATGCAAAACCTAAAAGACACAACAAGATCAGGAAAGCGTTGGTTGCTTGTGGTAAATTGAAGTACACTTTGAAATGCACTGAAACCTATGCTTACAGGCCAAACTTTGACTCAGTGTGTTACTGCTGGTGTGATTTAGCACCACCGTTGGAGAGTAGGAGGTTTGAGGCTGGACAGCCATTTGTCTCCTCTATCTACTGAAACAACAGAATACACAGCAAATACAATGGCTTACCTCGCTGTGTACAACCAGAAATGGTGACTTCTGCTTCTCCACAAAAAGAGAAAACCCTACTCTTTACTATGAGGAGAATTTCAATCCTCACATGACAAGACTATTGGCACCACTCCTGCAAGTCCACAGCAGACTGACTATGCAAGGATGAGTTGAAGAACGGAGGGAGGGAGGGAGGTGACTGTTTGTAACCCCCACCCCTTTTCTTCTGACTTTCACCCCCTCCCTTCCTTCTCGCCCCCTCCTTCATTCTATAATTCCACCCCCCTACTACAAAACCTACTGCTAGCAGGAATGTGTGTTCCCTCCCTCGTCTCCGCTGTAATTGCCCCTCGCTCCACTATGAGTGAGCTTTATATTTACACGAAATGTTGCAGCCTTTACATTGTATGAAAAAGCATCAACTTTCCTCTTTTTTCCTTTGTGGTTTAAAAGAGTCGGATTTGTAATGACACGATTCTGGAAAAATAAGCCCAAAGGCAACAGGGGTTGAAAGGTTGCAGTTTTAATGGATTGTAGTGAATAGTTTGGGTCATTTAGTGACAGCCCCAGCTGGACCTGTGAATGAGAGAAAGGCTGAACTTGCTGTTGTCATAGCAGCACTGATGTCGTGTGGCTATCACGTCAGCAGTGACAGTGGTGCCGGATTCATTTTGAGATGATGGAACCGGCTTGAGGGAACAGGGGGGGGGGGGGGGGGGGGGGAGTAACGGCACATGTTGTATTGAGAGTCTGCATCGTGGGCATCAGAAGCAGCTTTGCATTTACACGTGAAGTAGAAAATGCTCCGAGCTAGTCAAACATGTAGACACCATGACAACCATGCAAAGGAGAGACTTAGCTTAGTCCGTCTGAAAGGAGTCCACATATTGGAGGGGTGAATATTTGCAGTGTCTAGACTTTAGAATGACTATGACCAAAACAAAAGGCTCTCAGCACTGTGGTCAGGCCGACTTCCTCTTTTCATGTCCTGCCAAGGATGCAACCCTGATATTAAACCCAACCACTGGGCTTTCATAGTAAGGACAGGAATGTCTGGTCTGAAGAAGCAACCAGACATAATAACCTTTATTCTTAAGAACTTGCTCCATTTAAATGAGTGCAAAAACTTAGAAACACACCATCCAGTGGATAGTTCCTGGATGGTGTGTTTTGATACCTGTGGCCTGCTGATATATCGTAGGGGGAAGTTAAATGAATACAACTTTATTTTACATGGATCACCCTATCTGTCCGTGTCCTTGCTACTGGATCGGGCAGCGGCGCAATGAATGCGTCTATCAGGGGAATGTGGGATAAGGCTGATTCCACGTCTGCTGTCCCCACAGGAATTTCTGAAATGTTGATTGCTTGCATGGAGCTCATCTAAACAAAATACTCTGCTGCTTTCTCATCACAGGACAAGGCTATCACACCCAGTGCCACCCACACTCAATGTAGCAGCGGATTTTAATTGGAGATCTAATAGATTGACAGGCCATTCAATACTGCCGCAGCAATTTGGCAGGTGGAATTATGTCTACAGATCCACAGAAACATTTAAGACCGCTGATGCCATCCGGGTGTCACAACTAACTGCCATCACTGCCAATCACCTTCAGCCACAGTGAATGAAAAAAATAAATAAACTGCTGAAGGTGCAGCAATGCTAGCAATCAGTTTCCCTAGATATGCAAGTTCACTCCTGGGGAATAATGTTTACGTTACATTTTTTATTTCTCAATAAAAAATATTGTTTGCATTTCACTTTAAATGATTATTAGTACCACTTCTGTGGAATTAAAATACATTTAGTAATGTATTAATTCAAAGGACATACTGAGGGATACAATAAACAACGCTAGTAATAAATACATACACAATGCTAATTTCAATTCAAGAGGTAAAAAAGTGTGAAATTATTAGGCAACATCAGCATGACTTACCCTGGCCAAGTTAAGAATGTAAAAACAATGCCTGATATTCCACTTATTTCACCACAAAATGAAAAGGTTAAGATATGCCAGTCTATCTGCTACCGCAGGAACGTTGACCCACAGCAAAAATGCTTTCTTGTCTCTCATGTATAATCATGTATAATAACATACATGGACCCACAATTATGTTTTAAGATGTAGATTGCAGTTTATTTTCAGAACTGTACATACAAATACAACCTGTGCATACATTGCATTGCAAGCTAACTTCACTATTACACAGTTTGTTTGCTGTGTTAAGCAGCTCTTTTTAAAACGGATCCAAAACACTGAAAAGAACATCGTTCACCACAAGGGTTCAAGTGTTTATTCTTTTAAAAAGGTCTTCTCAATCACAACAACAAGCATCCCCTTACTGTCCCTCTGGGGAAACACATGATCCATTACACTGAAAAAAAGAACACTATGTACAACTGATATCTAAAGAGGAAAAATGCAACTGTTACGCAAGACATGAAAGCAGTGACTCCAGCCCGGGTAGAGATCATTAGCAGAGGATCCAGTGGTCTCAAGCAGTGAGTTGCCTCTCAAGAGACGACATCAAAGACGCCGGTATGGAGAAGGGAAATCATTTAGAATGCAGGGGAAACGCCGCGATTGACTGGTCCAGCTGAACCTATACATCTTAGGTAGCTCTCGACACTTATTATTAATATATTCTGAGAACATGGCAGGGACAACCACTGGATATAATATTCAGTTAGTGCAGGGCCAGAATTTCTGAGAGCCTATGGCACAATGTATACATGCACTTGTTTTGTTCGACCGATATTGTCCGACGAATGGACTTGGTGCTACTGGACGGCGTCCACTAGGCGGCATATACACACACTTTCCTCTCACTTTGACATAAAAGCCCTCCGTAATTTTTTCAGGAATCCCTTTTCCGAGGCTCAAAGGAAGCTTTGGGGCTTCAGTCAATACTCAACAGTGCAAACAGGTTTGCTTGGTGCAAGCTACGACTTTGATGAAAATTATTATTATTATTTATAGTAAAGACCACGTGTTCCATTCCTCAAGCTCCTTAAAAAAAAATTAGCTGCAGCAATTTTTTAAATAAAAAATGGAAAAAAAACTTTAGTCTGATCCTGGCTTTTCAAGGTCCGTGGAATGGAACCCAACGGTTTCTCAGTATAGGTCTGGATCTAAAGAGGTGGTTTCTGGGGAAGGCGTCTGGGATGAAATCTTGGCAAGCCTATACCAGATCATGCTGACGGTCAACACAGCATGAATGCATCATATGTGACCTCACTTTGGTAGATGCTGGAATATGTAGCATATGAAAAACTGACTTAGTTTGCTTAGCAGCACATGTGCTAGAAGAAAGCAATGCTCCCGTCTCTCAGATGGGTACAATGTGGCTGACTGCGGTGAAAAATGCGATCTTCCCTTTCAATTGTTAAACAAGAGGTTGGAAGACAGGCTGATACAGAAGCACATCAATAGTATTGCCTAATGGAGAAAGATGTCCTGTCAGGAAAAACAGGGGGATATTGACATCAGGAGAGGAAAGCAAGGTTGTCCTTCATCCTTCATCTTAAGGCTACAAAGACTGCTTGAAAAAACAATACCGCTATGCAATTATGTGACAAACATAAAATAATGAAAATATTTGTCTGTCCTGTAAAAGACAACCTGTAAGTATTTTTGCGTTACAATGGAATACATTTTCTTCTCTTTTTATTGAATATAGTTATTGTAACTATTGTTCAATACAAAAGCTGAAGCATGGGATTTTCTTTCAGTGTACAGAGCTTCTATTCAGCGTCAGTCAATAAGATAATAATTAAGAAAACCTTTTAAACTCTATACAGAGCTGCCATTCATGGTGAACCTCTACACTCAGTGTTTTTGGAAGAAGACCATTGGGATCATTATCATCCCTAAAACAAGGTCCAAACGGCTCTGCTCCAGCATCTGTAAGTGTAGTTCAGACTGCACCACCCAGCTGAGGGTCATCTCCATTAATGTTGGAATGTTGACCTGTTGGAGTCCATCATTTAACGCTCTCTTTGCCTTTATGAGCTGTTAACATAAAGGCAAAGAGACCTACATCATTGATATGGGACATTTTTTTTGCATTCCATGCAAAGACTTTATTTTTTGCACCATACTTGTTTTATAACATGACCCACCGCCTTGTATGGCAGTTAAACCACACACACACAAATTGTTATGCTCTGATGAGCAGAACATCAGGACAGCGCTGCTGAGTGATGTAAGAAGGAGGACCTCAGGGTTATAAGGGAACCCAAACACCTGGGGTTAGTTTTAGGACATGTATATTTTCTCATGTTTTGCAATTATTTTGCTACATGTATGTAAATATTTTATACTGTGATTTATTAACATTTTTTAACAAACTACACTGAACATTGATTTTACCAAACTCTAAAGCACTCTAAACAATTATACAGACGGTGGTAGCGACGGTCTTGCAATGACTAATTTGTTTAATCACACTACGCTACAGTATATTGGTCACTTGGCAACACTGGCCTGTCTTCAGTATTTACTTTGTAGAGACATGAGGAGTTATGTGCAAGTGGGATGGAAATGAATAATTCACACAACAAACCGTTATCGGGGTTAAATTATGTGCATTTCAAGAAATGATCTGTGTTTGGTAGTACATGGCAGTACGCGCATGAAGAACAACGTCCTGTGTTGTACAAAAAGCCAACTCATTACCATATGAATGTGTAGACATTTTTTCATGTGATGCTACAGTAGACGCTGCGCTGCCTCGTGTTGGGCAAACGTTCGAGATCTTTGAGATGTAGAGTTAAAGAGCGTGGACACAAGCCAGAGGGGGAACAAAACTAGTTTCAACTTGACCACACAAAGACAGACACAGGGTGAGGTCTCCGTGCAGGCATGTCACACAGGTGAGCTCAGGTTACCACCCTGAGGATCAAACAGCATGCAGTTAAACCCTTCTGCAGGATGTGGTTTTCTTCTCATGGTTCTCAGACACAGATCGAATTACTGAAGCTGCCGATCGGGTCATTAATAGTTTCCGTAACCCCTGCAGAGAACACTTCACAATGGTCAATAATTACCTCTGCCTGAACTTGGGATAGGATAACTTTAAGTTCGACCAAAGAAAGAACTTGCACCAAAAAGAATGAACCAAACTTAATATGATTAATGCGCCCAAACTGTGAAGCATCTTTTAGGTTCGAAACACTGTGAAATGTTTATGCTTTTAGACATGATAGTCTTCGGTGGAAGAAGGAGAATTAGCCTTGACTGGTGAGAACTTAATGAGTCCAGTTTTGAGTATTTAATGTATGAAATGCCACAACACAACCCAGCAGTACTGATAAGTTATCCCAGTGTTACAGCAGTCCTTGTTGTTTTCTACCAGAAGAGACCCTCTACCACGGCTAAGTCAAAACAGAAGTTTTGTGAAAAAAAATCAATGTGGGGTGCAATTTCGCTATTGTTCAGAACAAAGCAAATTGCTTTTCAGATTTGAAATGTATCATCATTGGAATCAGTTGTGGCAGATGTGATGCAAGACTAAAACATGATATCAAACGAATGTGAGGTGCTAGTTGTCGACATGTTTTGCTTTCCACAAGGACGGTTTATCTGCATTCAAGCAGACTGCCCGATTGTTATTTGGTAGATATTACTCAGATACTAAAAACATGTTATTTAGCTGAACGCTGAAGAACGTAGGATCCTCTCCAAAACCGTCATCATTCTCCATGCAATGTTAAAATGTATGAAAAGTTCTTGTAACAAGAGTGACACAATGCGTTTAAGCAAGTCATTTGTCTGCATCACTGAGCACATCAACGGACCGCAAAGTAAAATTCTGAAGGAGTGGGGTTTTTAATGAGATTTCTATTAGTTAGGACCATGTGACATGAATTCAAGAGATCAGGATGATGCCGTCACTCATTTTTAAAAACAGATAATCACTCTTTTATGAGTGTAACATCCATCACTGAAAATCTTCTGTAGTTCATCATGTGTCCTTGGTGAACCAGTCAAGATGCTAACGTTTCTCTGGTCATACTTGACTACATACAAGTGGCTGACTGAGAAAAAAAAGCTCCATATTGTGCTCCCAGTGGAAAGATTTTTGTTGTGCTTTAAGAAAAACGATATTTATCTCGACAGCATGACCAGCAAAAAAAACAACTGTGAGATTAAACACATATCGAAAAGGTGTGTATTGCTTACACTTTAGTACAACAGCTATTGCAGCACATTGCTATTCAGTTTGAAAACACTGAATAAAAACACTCCAATAACATCTTATGTCCCATGAGTAAAATCTGTTGCAGCACACCTCAGTCACCTCTGCGATCACACCTTTTATGATTATTGAAGCCACCCCAGAGAAACATGACAGGAGGAGACACCACTTTCTGCAGCCCACTGTAAGGCAGTGACGCCGCAACTCACTTGACACCGTAAGGTCACAGGAGTGTAGCAACTGCACAAATGAGCGATCCCCTTTCGGTACGGTCACGTGCACATGGTCTGGTATCTGGTGATGCAGCGACAGCCCCGGATCATACGTGTGCTACAAGGACGCAAAAGATGCAAGGGTCCGATTCAATGATTCGCGCTTCATGCAACAATTTGCCGCACTGTGAGGCCGTCCCGAGGCTTTTCCTCTCCCGAAGCAGCATCAATGACCACGGCACCTCGGTGGGATTTACCTGCCTTGCCCGCTTCACTGCACGTCTTGACAAACCAGCATCCTGTCGCTGAAGGAAATCCGTTATCGGGCAGCGGAGCCGCTGTGCAGGATGTGTGCGAACATGCAGGTTACACGGCTGTGGACTGTGTCCACCGTCACGGAGGCTACGGGGATGTTGTCACAAGATCCCCCCCCCCCGCCCCCTGAAAAAAAATTCAGTGACGTCTCAATGAATGAATCGACTCAAGATGCGCAACACGCCGTGGAAGAAAACGCGCTGGACCGCTCCACTCGCCCCATTGCGGCTGCTTCTGCCCCCCCCCCCCGTAAACTTGAACGATTGAGTGATGCGGCCATGCGTAAATAAACGGCACTAGGACCACGCGGAAATGAGCTCGGACATCGATACGATCCATGGCATGATTTTAAGAGTGCGCGCGTACGGGTCTCCTTACGTATCGGCCACGTCCCGCGTCCGCATCGGACCGCCTCTGTCCAGACATCGAAGTCTTCATGTCCCTCCCGCCGGTGTTGTCCGTCCGCGTCTCTGAATCCCGTCCCAGGTCTGCGTGTCCACGGACCATGCGTGTTGTTTCCACACCGCTGAGTGGGGCGGAGCCCGCGGTCCCTTGAGACCCTCAGTCGCCAGTGGATCGAGGGGACGCCACTTATTCGTCTTCGCAGCCAATCGGCTGCGGTTCACCTCGAACCGGCGTTCAATGACAGTGTGAAACACACTGCAGCTGAAGAGTGTGTTTAGTTTGCGGGATGACGCGAGAAAACGAAGCAAAATAATCTTTTGTGAAATAAAAACATTTAAAAAAAAGGCATTTTGTGGTGTGTGCCTGAGCATCCAGACTCCTGCACACCGGCTCTTCTTCAGTGTGAGCGCATACATGCAACAAGGAATGTGATGGAGACTGAAAGCTGCACTTTCTTCAGTTAAACGGTTAAAAACTAAATATATGTCAGCGGTAACATGCCAAAGCAAATCGTTATCAAGACAAATGACTACTATGGTTTATGATGAAAGGGCATTTGGGTAAACTGCATAACGCAAAAGCTGTGAACGGGGATGATTAGAATTGATTGTAACTTCACATGCAGCCGTATTCAACCGCACAGCGTAGTTTTTGGAGGAGTATGAGAAATGACGTGTTGATCCACACAAACAAAACCATCTGATCAAATTGAAACCTTTTTTTTTTTTTTTTAATTTTCAACGCACACGATCCTACAAGGCGTGACCTTAACGCACAACAGAGGTTGGCCAAGTTACCAGGGTTCACACTACCCTCTGCTGGCAGGACATGAATCTTCTGCTTCAAATGAAATCATACTTATTAACTCAGGAATTAAACATTAGTGTGTTACAAAGGCATTTTGCTAAAAACTAAATACCAAAACAGTGAATGAATTATAGATTTTCAGTCTCCTTCCTTACACAAAAACTACGGTAAAGGGAATAAGCTCAAAAATACAGACGCTGCCTTTGTTTTTCCCTCCAACTACTATGATTAGACTTCAGCATGAACTACACACTTCAAATATACAAAAAGATAGCAAACAGCTGCGAGCACATACAGTATTTACAGCAAAGAGTCTCTCCTCTGGTGAACTTGGAGGTGCATGGATCACACTCCGTCTGTGTCCTGTGTCTTGTTTTTCATCGTCTATGTCACAGTAAGAAAAGGGTGCGTTACTAAAAGAAGAAAGTCCGACCACAAGTGTGTGCACCCTCAATTATTTACAGCAGTCCTCGTTGAACCAGATGTCTCGATACTGATCCGTCACAGTGGTCCAGACTCCTCTCCTCTCCTCTCCCCTGCTTCACTCAGCCTACTTCTACCACCTCCCTCTCTGGAAGGGTGGGCACCCGAGCCCGGCTCTCCCGTTTCTGAAATGCATCTCTTCTCTGTCGTGCATGCCGTCTGGTCCCATGGAAGGATGCCGATGAAAAGGAGGGCCGCGAGGTGGGAAGGGCATCGGCATTCTGAACCTCTCCGGAGAAAACACGGGTCGTCCGGGCACCATTTGCGGGGGCATGTGTGACATGTTTGGAGGGGAGAGGTAAGGAGGTAGATGAGGATTCGGCATGTTGGGAGGAGGCTGCAGAGGGGGCATGCCCAGTCTGGAATCCTGCATGACTCCTGTGCCTGGCAGGGTCATCACCGGTGCTGTGGGAGACCCCAGCTGATGGTCGCCGCGCAGATCTGAAGGTATGCCTGCGTCTCTTATAGAATCCTTGATGGAGTCCTCTGGGTGTTTTACGCTACCTGCTGCAAAGAGGATAAGATGAGGTTTTTAGTAGTGTCGCAGCACAAAAGAAGAAATGATTGGAAATCAAAAGAAGTGAGTAGTAATATTAACACCGACAACACTGCAGCATAGATCTGTTCATCTTATCATCGCCTTCAATGAAAAGTTACTTAAATAAACATGAAAGCACTCGCATCTCTCCTTCAGGTGAAAAATGAACTTACTTGGTGCCAACTTTGTAGGATCAAACTCTGTGGAGATGAAAGCAGCTCCTCTTGGAGGCATAGATGTCGGAGACAGCAGGATGGGGCCAGGAAAAGCAGGTGGACTTCCAATGGGTGCTGCCCGCTGAACCGGAGGCATCTGCAAGACAAAGAAACAGAGTGGCATCCCTTGGTAAGGTTCAAGTAAGAGGAACACTAAAGCTTTCTTGCAGCAGTGAACTGTGAGAAAGCACTTCTTGTGATTCCAGGGGATGAAGCAGCGCGATGATGCACCTTAATGTCTATTCCATCGCGTTTGATGAGGGGAAAAGATCTTTTGACACAACAGTTTACCCACTCATTTTCAAAAGGGTCCAGAAAACAACAACTTATTAAAAACACAAGCTTTGTAGAGTAAAACCACCTTCTTTCATTTCAAGTAATGTGAAACAATCTGTTGTGAGAAACGTGACCGCACGCTGGGCAAATTAAATGCAAAGAGCAAAGATTCAGAAATTCCACTGATTTTCACTTGCAGTTATTTATTTATCCTGTAAAAACCCTGTAAGATGAATCCATTATCCAAACCACCGTTCATATCCTTCGCCTTTCTGTGAGGCTCACGATCAAAAAGCTTGCATTAGGCGGAGGGCTGAAATACCCAGAGGACACCCGCGCTGACCCTGGGCCCCTCTTGCGGAGGTGGGTGTACTAGCCACTGGAGTACTGCGCAGCACACACTGTGACATAGGTTGGCATGGATTGGGGCATATCTTGACAAAAATGTAAACATTCTGGATCATAAAGAAGCACACACTTTTTTTCTCTCACTTGAATCCCCACATCTGAATTACTGGTTGGCAGTATCACACCTACAATAACTATCCTTCGATCATTATGCTTATAACAAAAGACAGTTAAAAAAATATATTTCTTTGCAAAGTACACAAGGATAGCGATGTAAAAAATGCAAAAGGTGACATTGTTGTAATTGATATTCTTGGTTTTGTTGATTATATGTGATAAGGATGAATATTGCTTTATTTTTGGGATATTTTTGGGGTGGGTTTGTTAAATAATACATTAGAAAGGGATAGAAGACAATGTCACCTATATTCATCACTATAGATCTATTTATATTTTTTCCTTTTTACAATTTTGGAATAAAGTGAATCATATTTAATTCAAGATTAATGTAAAACTACAAAGTTTTTGTTGCAGTTGTGTCTAAAAATGCTTTATCACAGCACTACATACCATATGCACACACTTTGTACACATGCTACAGTCACAGTTATGTAGGGATGTGAACAAATGAACATCTGAGGAAGAACAGGGACCATGTATGGGAGGATGTTTGCTATTATTGAGGCCAATAGAAAGTTAGGAGCTGCTGATGACTGCTGGGGGACACGGATACTTGAGTTAAATGACTGAACCGGAAAAGCCTTTTAGACGGAGCAAATCAACACCCTAAAGGCGCCACAGACAGCCCACACGTCATTTTGAACCTCTTGTCCTAAGTATGACTTTTTGACTTTAATGTCATGGGGATGTTTTAGGTAGAGAGGTTTGCAAGAAATCTATCAGTGCCCGAGAGGGAAAAGAGTTCACAAATCTACGCTAACACACATACAATCATTTTAGAGACAGGCTGGACACAAATGTGTTTACATGTTTTGAGATCTCCAGGTGAGCAACAGACTAAAAATGGGCCATGTCAGACACACTTTACAGGGTGCAGTGCACAGCCATAGCGCTTGCTTATGACTATCTATGACATACGTTGACTTGTATATTTATACTGAGGCCGTATTCAATTCAAAAGGACTTAATCACGATGTACAGCTTTTAAATGATGAATTGAATGCATCTATCAAAAGTATTGTTAAATTATGCAGTGGAGTAGTTATTCCATCATGAGCTGATCCTTTCTGACAAAGGTTTGTGTAAATAAAATAAAGCATCGCCATGTAGAGTAAATGCATATTATTATTATTAACAATTGAGTAGATAACAAAGTTAAATAAAGGTTATATTGTGAAGAAAAAAAAATTGAAATGTGACCCGGATTGGGTTATATTGTATGTCATGCACACTATTGTTAACACAAATAAAATGTCTCTCCACAACTGCACGATAACGGCTGGGCAGACTCAAGCTGATCAACATCACGTGGAAAACATCAGGACAAATTCATTCAACGAATAGGTCACGCGATGAAGAATTCTGGCACATCTGCAAATCTCTCCAGATGGAAAGCACTTATTTCTGTTACGACTAATCATAATCCAATGTAGTTTTGATAAAATGGTAAATGGTTCTCTGCCCAGTTGAGTCGCAAGTGAATAATTAATCACAGATTAAATGCTGTTCACAATGCTTTACTTCATGTTAATGTCGGAAAATGTTTTTTCTTTGTAGGAATATGGTTCATTTTCAATTGCTTTGAGAAAAAAATGAATGAGAAATAATCTGGTAAACTGATCAAAGGAATATGATAAGCCATTTTAAAATAGTATTGTAGTGGACTTACAGCCAAACAGGACTGTTTAAACAAAGCAGTATATCCCACACACACCTTGCAATTAAGTAAGGTATTTGAATTTATTCATCTTTTTTTCCAGAAGGTGAACACTGCCTGGAGGAGGGGACAGACTTCCGCACCGCCGGGGCTTTGCTGGAGGCTGAACAGGGCGGAAAATGGGGCCCGTTTCCCTTTCATCTGTCCCTCGTCCTCCTGCAGCATCTAACAAGTGAGGGAGGAGTGTGGAAACAGCAGTCCTCTGTAGGTCCGTATCATGCTAAATTGGCGCCCACATCCAATCGAATGCGGAAAATGTGATTTAAATCCTTCTTGTTGTACAACCGGAAACGATTCAGTTTCAGAAGATGAAGCTCAAACTTCCGTTTCACTTTAGGCTTTCCACTCAAATCAGTAAATTTCTTTTGAAAAGGAGTAAGAACTCAGGGACAGGATTTTATTTTACTAAAATGACCTATAGCTACTTTAAAACTACAATTGAATTCACTTTTATTTTTACAATAAATAAAGCTTGTTGGGTGTCATATGGACCCAATTCAGCTTCATCGAATATTCAGACATAGTATTGTTTAATTTAAAAACCTGAAGCATTGGAAGCACAAAAGGATACATAATCACACATTTGAAATAAATTTGCAAACAAAATAGTTCATGCGATTTACAACTATTAACATATCATTGAAAAAGGATAAAGGAAGTTTATAGAATCAAGTCAAAACAGCCCTGAGGAAGTCAGTGCAGGGATAGCAACAGAGGGGTCTGCTCTTACCCTGGTGTTTCACTCCATCAGCAGAATATCGAGGACATCTGCGGCTCCATTTTTCCTGCAGCTTATTTGCACCACAAACCAGGCAGCTGGGCATTGGATCTCTGACCAAAACGTTCAGCTGTGTTGAGTATCAACTCAACGCTGTCACTCGTCCATGTACTTCCTTTTTTCCTGTTTGTACCCGTTACTTAGATGACGTGTCGAGGCTAGGGAGGCCCCTCTACAATAACCTCGCCATGTAATTAATTACAGTTATTTTACAACTCATTATTAATGAGTAGCAAAATGTCATAGAAAATTGAAGTTAAGCTTATTATGAATAAGCCTTAGTACCTTCCATCCATTCTTGTTTCATCAAAGAGGGACCTCCAACGTACAGAGATCTTTTCCTGAACACTCACCTTTGTGAGGCCTCATGAGAGTCTAATTGAAGAATTCCCCTCTTTCCTTGAAATGTCGCTTAGATTGAGACTGAAATGAGAAGACTGCTCAGTTTATATTATAATACTGAGAGTGAAATGTGTGATTTCTCCAAGCTGTAGAATACGGAGCATTTTCAATGCTCAATAAAAAAAAAATGAGCAACAATGTTTTCACCTTGACATCATTAAATTCATCGCTCTTCATTTCCTGGTCTGTTGTTTACATTCAGAAGTGCTTTACTTCGATTCTAAAACAGGTTCATGTCTTCATTAACACCCACTGAAATGATAAACATGGGTTGAGATAAGGGCGTGAAAATATTTCAATATACACTTTTAAAATAAAAATAACACTTGAAAGGTGGTCAGTCTCTATCTCTTTAAACTGCAAAATAGAAAATGGCAAATTGCTATTTTCTCTCAAATCAGGCTGGGTTTACACATCCTGTGTTATGTTTTTTCTTTAAAACATTACCATGAAACAAAAAAGAAAAAAACAAGGTGTAAATTATGAAGTTTCAGAATGGTTATTTTTCAAAGATTTTAATCATTTGCATTGTATATGTCCTCAAGGAATTGTTGCATGTTGCTGACTACTGCTCAATTTTGAGTTATTATTGTTTGTGGGTCATTTCCCCCTCAGATCTTTTACAATTATGCCATTTTTTGTCCTCCTTTACCAACAGCAAACGGGCCTGACATTGTTTATAAAGGAAGCATAGAGGCCATGTAAACACAAGGGTTGAAAATGATTACCGTGTCCACTTCATTCCGAGGGCTGGCAACATTTTTTGTTGCATCCACTTTACTTCAATTCGCCTGGTAACCTGTAGAAGCAATGGCTAATAGTTGCATTGGCAAATATACTGGGGTTTAAGGTTTAGTTATTGATCCAAGGAAAATCGATGAATACAATTCCAACCGTGGACTCAGGGACAAATCCTGGATCATGCTCTTTTAAAAAATAGGAAGTAGATGTAGGAAGTTTTGTTTTTTCTGAACTTACAATGCAACTTTGAGCACATATAAATGGGCTCTGACATCAGACTTCATCATCTTCAAACATGACAAAGCAATATAAACAGGTTGTGGAGTGATTTTGACATCCGGCATGATGTAGAGGATTTTCAGCTATCGCGTTACCGTGACACAAGCCACGTCAATCCTGCGGCATTGAGCAGATGTAGCATCAGCGGCTCAATTCAACTATATGTTCATTAAATAGATTTTTATCTGCCACTGCTTAGCTATGTACCTCTGGCGTGCCATTTCTTTCTCCCGACTACTTTTCTCTTCGCTCGGGGAGATGGCTCACATGAAAATCCATCCTTTATGGGCAAACATACACACGGGCCGCGTCCCGTCAGTCTAGGTATCCTTTTACACGCACACCACCAACCAAAGATGCCATGAGAACAGAAGAGTCAAGATTCACTACGAGGGAGCAAATGTGGAGAAATCACTGATTTTTGGAGAGTTGTCAAGACCCTCATGTTGGGAAAAAGACAGCAGCATTTCTTGGCACACACGTGCGTGCTCTGACAACGGTGTGTGTGTGTGTGTGTTGATGCACGTCATACAATGAGAGATGAGCAAATGTCACTTGGCCAAACTAAGAAGATTAACTGCTCTCAATGCTCGATTTAGACGGAATAATGTTAACGGTTGAAAGATAACTGAAGGGATATTTTCCATTACAATAAGGAACAAGATCGCTTCTATTTCACAGTCAAGTATTGAATCACAAAATTTCAAATGTTGAACCGATAAAGATTTAGAAAGAGACGGGCAGATACTCTGAGACGTAACAACCGATCTTTGTCAAAGGAAAAGGGCGGTTATTACTTATTGAAAAAAATTATCACACAGAAATTAAGAGGGAAATCATCTCATTCCCGTTAAGTGGGTGCCATTCCCTTAAGGTGCTCTGATTAAATCCATTTATATGCATTAGGTGAGCCGATGTGGACTACCAATGAATCCGGTTGCTTTTTTGAACGTTTTAAAACTAGTGCTTGATCAAAAGGAATTGTCACTTTCTGCTTCCATGTTGTAATTTGTCGGTATAAAGTTACCATAAAATGTCTGGGTGGGTAGCGGTGACTGCACTCTGTATTTTGTTTATATCCAAAAATGAACCAGAGTGCATTTTGGGAAAGAATTTTCCTTTTGCTTCACGTCCGAAACTCCACATTTTCCAAGCAAAAGACTGCTTTCACACTGCAAATGTATTAGGATGCAAAAAATAATGTACTTCATCAAATTAACCAAAGTACAGTGCTTTAGACAGCGTGGCACTAAATGAGAACATTAAGAAGGTTTGCCAAAGTATTAACGATCTCTGCTCAGTGATCCAGCTAATTATTATTGTACTGTCATCCGTCACGCACCAACCGCAAAGTCAATTTCCATGTATGTCCAACATATTATGGCAATAAACGTTTCCTGATTCCTGATGAAGGCACAACAACGAGAATTTAACTCCTGTATCTTTAAAGATTCTGGGTCTAAACCCAAAGGCAATGCATTTTTTGTGCAATGTCATGATTGAGCAGGCAGACATTTACACACACATCTTGCTTGGTTTTAATTAGTGTTGATTTGTAATTTCTCACCTTACAGCACTAGTGGAGTGAGGAGTAACACTTTCAGATTGTTTTTCCTTAAAACTGCAAAAGGCCTGAGCAGTACTCTTATTATTTGATACTTTCATGAGACAGTACCGTGTTGCCTCACAAAACAGGGTGTTGTAGCACGGCTGTATAAATGATCTCCAGAGTCACATCTGCTTTGATAACTTAAACTTGAGTAAATGTATTTTAGTGATCGGTTACATTGTAGAACAGGACTAGTGATAGTATAGGGTCGGGTTAACAAGACAAGTTGTTGATTCAGCAGTAAATAACCCAAGACATGACTGTAGATATTGGGATTTCATACAAAGGGAGTTCTGGGCTTTGTTGATATTCATGTCCATGCCAGAGGGTTTTTTTTCCCGTGATTTGTTGTTTTCTAATACGATCAACCGCAGACGCTCAAGCTCCGTGTCCTGTATAAGCACATCATGGACAATGAGTCTCCAACAATTGTTGAGGCTCATTCTTTTGCAGGCAATATTCCCCGTGCCACAAACACATGGAAACAAATTCTAAAATCGAATTGTTCAGTTGTCAGTAACCAGCTATTTTGCTACATTTTGCACAAGTTGCTATGGATGCCGTCGGCTTACCTTGTCTCCCACTCGGTCTCATCCTCCCAATCAGGCCTTTAAGTCCCACCAGCAGCCAATAGTCACATACTCGCGACCTGCAGACACGTGGGCAACCTTTCTCTTCACAGAGAGGTGTGCAGTCTAGCGTGACTGCTAAGTAGGGCAAGAGGCACAGTCCAGCTGCATCATTTTATCAAACCTAGCTTGTTTACCATTAAAGAGCTTTTATTAACAAGCACATGGGTTTTCGTGGACGCATCCTATACATTTAATTTATTCAATCTATTCAACCGTTTCATATTTGTGTGTCCCAACCACTGAGAAGTTTAGATTTTTTTTTGTAATTACAAGGGAAATACTAAACATTATGTGTTATAATTATTGAAGACTGCAGAACCCAGACATTCTGTATAATAAAGCTCAATAGTGAAAGAAAGGATTCTCCCCTCTACACATACCACAATAATTAGTCTTTGGAAATTCCCACTTTATTTGTATACGTTATACTGCACAGTACAAGGTAACTGAGTGAAAAAGTGCAAATATTTTGCAAATTAAAAAGGAGAAATGTATATATATATATAAGCATTGCTGGATTTAATGCTTATGAGCAGAGGAGCTTATCTGAATTATTAGACATATCTCCTCATTTGTTGACTTTGAAACCACCCATATGCTGGAAACAAAGATGCGAATCACATGTCCACAATCCTTCCAATAAAATAAATATTCATTTAAGAAGGAAACATGAACATTTCTCTTTTCTTCAACAGTTTAATTCAGTACTCAAAAATACCGATAATAATAATAGCCCCCCTTTGTTGGTGACCAGCATGACAGAAGAGGTGCAATAAATGTCTCTTTAAAAAAACGTTCACAAGCCAAGAGGTAATTTTAGTCTTTAACACCGGAGAACGGAGTGTTTATTTAGACAGCAGAGTGTCTCAAAAAGGCACAAACCGCGTTAATCTTTAAGAATTCACTATGATCTGTTGTTTTAACATTTTGATTTGGTAATATACAACGCAAGTTATGTACATATCTAAAATGTGCACAAGAATTCAAATGCATAATTTGACATATCAGGAATAGACAGATCCGTTTTGCCAATGAAATGACCTGGACATGCTCGTTCCAAAAAATGAATAAAGCTGCGTCTTTTACTGTTGGAAACAACTAAGGCCGAGCAGTATGGCCAAAAATTAATATCACAGTATTTTGTAAGACTGGCCACCTGAACAGCTGTTCACCGCTCGTTGTTCATCGCCAGCTGGCCAACTCACTCGCAGCTGGCCCGCTCGTTAGCTCGTTAGCTGCTAGCGTTGCCACTAGAGGAAATACCACCGGCTCAACCAACTCGAACCCCCCTCACCCCCCCCCAAACAACACACAGCTCCTCTTGGACACCAGATGTGTTGGTGCATCTCTGGTCGCTCGTTGTTTCTCCTGCATTTATTACTTCTTTTTTTTAATGTAGGGATGGCGTTTCTTCTTGCTGTGATAGCGGGCGAGCTGTACCTAGTTATAAGGCCTGTACCGTGAAAATGATGACGTAAGGAAAACTGTGACCGGTTTACCGGTAGAACAGGTATGGGGCCCAGCCGTAGCAAGGTAATGCAGTTGTTAGTTTGTAGTCAGTTGCTTAAACCGCAACATTAGAAATGTGTTATGGCTACTGTTGACTCTTCGCTAACAGACAGATGACAATAAAATTAGGGAACAACACTGTTCCTGTTAAACCAAGTAAGTTTTTATTCACTGTAAACACCACCAAAAAAGCAAAAGCAGCATAAACGTTCAGTATACCTTACGTATACCGTCAGTAGATTGCATGGCATAGTGCTAACCCTAGTTAATGATGTGCTAATGTTGGGGGTTTTTACGCAGTAAAATGGCATAACACGTTACAAACGTATAGCTCATTCAGACCTCTGGGTGACGAATAGCACTATGACTTATGCCCCGGGCACTATGCGCAACCATAATCAGCTCGAAATCTGCAAAACCAGACAGATTTTTCATCCAAAAATGGATGGTGATCACAAGTGTGATTAAATAACAGAGCAGAGGCATCAGTGATATTTTAAGAGGTTACTTATACGTTAAATTAGTGCTCAGCCTTTATAACGGCGATTTCAATAAAATGGCGATCACATGCCCGAGTATGACATTTGCATATGCATCTATAGGCTGTCAGATTAAGGTGTTTTCCCTGGCCAATGGTACAAGCCCTGCTGAAACCGTTCAAGGCAGTCAGCCGTAGAAAGGCATCATGTGTGCACCTGATTCGAGTATTTCTCAGTGAGTGGGATAGTCTTCCAACACATAATTATAAACTGTGACACATGGCACGGTCTCAACATTTCCGATTTGATAAGATGCTGTATCTTTAACTTTGGTCATTCTCGCCTAAATCGGGAGTAAGTTAATTTTGAAGAGAAGACGATATGGTGGTTCAGATAAGCTCCACTACTCATGTGAGACAAAAAGATATTTCCTTATTGCCGTCACAACTGTGAAGTAAGTCTCCAACACAAAGGATATGAAACCAATCAAATGTAAGTGCTTGTATAATCAAAAAGAAGGCGTTTAAAGACTGCATTAGCATTACCTGAATGTGAGCAGTGACAGCTCCTTCTGCAGGTAACATTTCCAGCGCTCCATTTACAGATGCCTGCATACTGAGGTCCATGCCATTATTCCACTCTGAGCACAATGGAAAATACAACGACATGGTAAGGAAAACAGCTGCAGAACTGGTGAACCTTGGCCATGCTAAAAAGGAATACGTAAGCATTTACCTGGATTTAGTGTGTCTGCGTCCAGCATTCCCCCTTCCCGATAGATTTCTAACTCCTCTACTTTGACTTTGCTCCATGGAATGTAGGTAACCCCCCGCTCCACATCCCAGAACTTTTTGTGTGTTGATTTTATACCTTTGTTCAAAGCCCAAGCAATCTAGGGAGAAACCATTGAAATTAGATATGATCAGGTGAACAATCAGTAAATGACAGTTAGACAAAACTGCAACTACAACCAACGTTTAATTACCTTAACAGGTTTCTGATTGACTTTGTAAGACCCTTTGCTGAGTTTGTTTAAAGCTGTGTAGGCATCTTGTCTGTGAATCATAACAATATAGGCACAACCCCTGGGAGGAATCATCTGGCCACAGAGAAGGAAAAAGTTAATAGTGCAAGTATAATAACATTTTTTTTAGGACCATGGAGGGTTTTGTCAAAGTATTTTTGAGAAGAATAGTCTCAACTTACATTGATGGACTCAATCTGTCCGAACTCTTCCAAAAGGGACATCACGTCGGACTGTTGGGTTTTCTTGTCTAGTTGTCCAACCCAAAGTGTGGTGCTGCACACTAAAAGCAAAATGAGATTTGTATCTGCTTGAAACAATTGTTGTGTTTATCTGCACTACCTGTTTAATGTGAATACGTAATATTCCTTATGTAATGCTTTTATTTTTACTTTACTGCGCATAGTTGGCTTGGAATGTGCAGCAATTGTAAAAATGTTCCAAATGTAAGATTCCCTATGCAACCAGAGGACATTAAATGGTTGAAAATTTAGAAAAATCTCTGTGCCTAAATAAGGAGACCACTGCTATTATTGCATAAATGCACTTGATCAAAACTAATGTGACAAAACGGAATTTCATCAATATTAGAAATAAAAATTCTCAAAGGATGTTTCGGTGATACCGGGACAGAAAAAATTATCTGATCAGGGACTAAATCAAACAAAGGTTAACCGTGAGACCGATAGGTCAACTGCGTCATCTTTGCACACACCTACTTAAGACAGATCAGTGTTTTAAAATTAACGTATGTCCCCACAGGCAACTCTTTTAGATTTTAAGAAACAAAGCCCCATCATTATGTTGAACAGCTATTTTGGTAAAAAAAAGTTTTTACCTTTTCAAAAAGAGGCCGGTTTTATAAAATGCATACAAGCCTTTCGTTTTGTGGATCATATGTCCTGAAACTCTGCCAGAGCAGATGGGAGTTAACATTATTGGGCTGTTCACATATAGGGTTAAAAACGTGTGAAGTCTGGCTGCTTTGCAAACAAATGGTAAAGCTGTTGACCAAATTCAAATGAGTTCCCTTTATAGATCGCCAAATATATTGTTAACAACTTAAAAGTATTTGAGGTCAATTCAAACCAGAAATATTTTCAGTATAGAGGTTCAAATTAAAATTTTGTTAAATAATTATTTTCATTATATTTATACCCAATGTTGCTTCTTTTTGGGTGCCCCGTAAGCCTGTCTACATTAAGAACAACCACAAGTCCATCAACCACAAAACACACCACAGCTAACTTTGACGAGTACTTATCTGTATACACTTAACTATAAATTGATTACCAATACAATAATACAAAATAATCAGAAACCAGTGATAATGTTATTTGCATGTGGATTCTCTCTCCCTAGGGGGAACAATGTACTTACAAACTATTACCATCATCACATGTGACACCCAAGTGGCCCCTTTCTATGGGAATAGATGCATTCTGGCTTTCACTTGACGTAGTAGCAGTTGCAGTTTTGCTGCAGGGTTCATAAAAGACATTCAAAGGTTTGTTTTTCTTGTAGAACTTACCACTGAGTGTCTGGCTCTTTATGCTGGGGAGACCTTTCTGCCTGCGTTCTCGGTCTCTCTCTCTCTCATTCGTGTCCTGAGAACCAGAACGAGATCTCCAGCGCTGTTCTCTAGAGCGAGAATTAGAGCGGCGATGCCTCGACCTTCTTGAGCGGGAAGAAGACCGCGATCTTCTTCTCCTGGGAGATCTGAAACACAAAAGGTTGAAACACACTTGTTGCCTACAGAACCCGCCCGCCTTAAGTGCCATTCGCTAATGCACTGCAGGTTCCAAAAAAAACAAGATGCCATGAGCTGGAGCCCCCCCAGAGTTTGAGCTGGTTTGTAAACTCTGTCTCCCCTACATTATAATTTAAATTACTCATCAGGAATCATTCTCTTTGTCCGAAGAGTATCAAATCATTATCCACCTTAGAATTAAATATAGATACAGAAATACTTTGGCCAGTGCAACATGATTAAATCCACAACCGTAAAATTATCAGTTATAAAGTGTTGCTTACCTTGAACCAGATCTGGACCTTGATCTCCTGCCATAGCCTCGGTGTCTGCCCTCCCGCCTCATGGTCGAGTCTTCTCTTGAATTTCCCTATTTGACAATGACGACATGACCAATTTTAATCGGCACAGGGTTTGAGAAATTGAGAGGTTCAACACAGAAACCTCCCAGCCAGTTGAGGGAGCCCTGTCATTGTCTTTTTTCAACTGGATTAATGAGGAAAACTATCATATGAGAAAACGTTGACATGCAAATGTTGAGCTGAGGCTGAACAGCTTTCTCTCAAGGGAGAGACAGTTAATTAGATTATGGTGAACGTACCTGTGAGTGTGAATAAGCCTCATTCATGGAACCGTATGGATCTGTCATCATATGATGTTCACCATGGCTTATTCCTCCACCGTGCTAAGGGATGACAAGCAAGAAAAAGTTTTACCAAAGATTGCAGCTCTACACATAACCCTAACCCATTATCAAAACATTAACATATGAAAACATTCATGATCTTAACTAGTTATTATATAATGCATTTATGATTAAATACCTCTATGCCACCGCTCTGTCCCATCATATGTGGATGAACATTCTCCATGTTGGGCATGTGACCAGGACACTGGTTATACACATTTTCAGGAATGCCTCTGTCATGACAAAATATACACATTAAGATAGAGTATGACACACCTCTAAAAACAAATACAACAAACTGCAATTACAACTTTGGGATTGTATGTATTTTCATGTATCGGTTTACATTGATTACATCACATCATCCCCAAATGTCGAATAGAAAAATCTATTAGACATTTGGGTGGAATCGTCATCGGCAGCATATGAATTCCTAATCTATGGCCAAAAATAGTTTTGTGAGGAAACATGGACCTTCCAGGGGAAATCTAATCCTTCTAGACGTGAGTGCAAGTGGACATTTGTGCCATTTTGAGGAAATTAATCAGTCCTCCTGAGATGTTGTGTTGACAAGAATACAGCAGATGTTAGGGGACTAAAGTGACCTTGGACCCCCTAAACGAAATCAGTTCATTCTTCCAGGGTGTCAAATTAGTTCATTCATCAGAATGCAAAACGTGATGCCGTTCGGCAATGGCTGTCGCAAAGCAATAAGACACTTATAATTATATTGATATTTCATAGCAAAAAAACACTTATTTACAATAATATGGTCTGTATTAATTTAGGGATACCAGGTTGGAAGGAGTTAAATATCTTTAAACATGTTCTGCATTGGTAGGAGGCAAAAGGACAGGACTTTTCATTTAGAGAGCTTGTTCTGGTTTCTGTTCGTGGCCTAAGTAGAGTTGGCCAATCAGGTTTGAGCAGACTTTGGCCGAATGCAGGTACGTAGTGTGTGCAGAGAGCGAAACATGTGGAGCGCAATGACAGAGGTGAAATCTCAGAACCTGACAGCTAGCTTTAGCTCCATATTCTAGGTAAAATTTGGCCTGGAATCTGTTTACTAGTAAAACAATCCAGTTGGGCCGGTCACGTCTCCACCCAATCTCAAGCTTTGATTCTTACATATGCAAATCAGTAAACATTAAACTAAAAGCAGCACACTGAAAAACTAGACTGACCAGGACATCTCCTAAATACACTGGGCACCCAGAAATAGTCCTTTGTTAGACCTCTATCCGTTCCTTTGGCTACACCAGAATCACATTGTATATTTTCCCCTTTAACAGCTGATTGAAAAGACAAAGGAGTTTATACTAAATAACTGCAGTGATTGCAGACAAGGCTCTCTTTTTAAATTGCCATGGTGTATGGTGTATGAAACATGCTTCAAAATATCAACCTAAAAATGTATGCCACTTTAACATAAACACAATAAATGCATCTATCTAAATACAGTTGATCAAACTCACAGTGAGTGGGCATTGCCTTCTTTAGCGGTTATTTCCTCAGGTTCATCATCGTAGTCAAATCGGTCCAGGAGTTTCTGAGAAAAAATTTAATTTAAAAATGAAGTCAATAAAAAAAAAAGTAAATTGTAAATGATAACAGAAGGTTACGTTGAGACACTGAGCTATGCAGTTACCTCGGCTAAAGAGCTTCTCTTTTCTGTGTGAGCACCGTAAGGGTTGAGCTGGGACACAGGCTTCTGGGGTTGGTTTGGTATGTTGTTTGCTAGTGAGGCTGCCAATGTCTTATCTGCTTGTTGGAAGTTCTGGAGCATCCTATGCAGCTGGAGGAGAGAAGAGGTCATTCACTTGTATTAACTTTTCTTTACCTGCCATGACACCGATAGAGGACCTGCACCAATGCATTATTTACCTCCTGTCCGTGGGGAGATTGAAAAAGCTGTGCTACAGCGGCTAAGGCATCAGGAGTGGGTAGCTGGGGCACCACTGGGGCACTAGTGACGGGAAGCTGTGTCTCTCGTTGGGGGTCAGCTGTTGGGATAGAAGGAATAGATTGGCTTCTTTGCATAAAGGTCGACAAATTACAACCTTTGTTTTTCAGCAGGTAGCGCTTAATTAAACTGTTACAAACATTGGCCAGCAATAGTTTTCATTTTTTCTTTACCTTCCATTTCAGGGGAAGGTGCAATGGTTCCATTGGACATATCCATGAGAGGCTGAATGATGCTCATGTCAAACACACCATTCTTCTGCCACAGGTTCAGGACACGGAGTATTTTGTTCTGATAAAGGAAAGAAGAAGAAAGAAAATCCCACCGTTGCAAAATGTCTTATTTTAGAAAATACCAAGAGGATTAACATTCAAAATAAAGTACCTTATCATCTTCTGGGCATCGGTAAAGGTTTTGGAAAGTATCTATGAAGTTCTTCAAGAATCTGGGCCCAAATACGTCTTTGTCAACTCCAAACTGATGCCGTGACTGTCGAACAATCGAATCCACCACATACAAACCAGGGACTTTCAATTCTGGCTTGCACTAAAAAAAAAAGAAATGATTCATTAATTACAGTAACAATTTATTATTATTTATCTCATGACAAGCCTCTGTAATACGTACCTTCTTGACGAACTTTTCGACAATCTGGACAACATGTTTGTAAAGCTAATGGAAAAAAACAACAACATCAGTCACATAACAGGAAATAATTCAAATCTAAAATATAACCATAGTACGGAACAGCTTCCATTTATTAGATTTTTTATAATAAGCATTCAACGGTTTTTTTGCCATTACCTGCTGCAGTGATTTAAAAAAAATATAATGCTTAAGTGTAAAACTAGTATCACAGCATTTTTTAAATACCATAGATTGTACTACTGCAAAGAAGAGAACTGCTGAAGCAGTATTGCAGAGTTGTTGCTCATGCACTAACTACAGAGTATGTGGCCAATTGAGTAAAATCTACGGTGGCCCCATCTCAATTAATCAAAACCACAGAAATATGGCCATCTTGTGGTACAAATTGTAGCATTCAAAATCTACATTACCAGAGGCAAGTGTTTATTTAAACACCTAACAATCCACAGTGAATGTGTTTGAGATTTGCATTGTTAAAAATTGAAATGATGACATTTTCATTCTAATAAAAAAATTAAAAAGTTTATAAGATCATCGTTATTAGCCAATCTTTGTTATGATAATAAAACTAATTCAGTGTCCACTTTACCTTAATAGCTTTGATGGCTGACTTTGTTACGGACATCATCTTAGCACGGGAGATTGGAGGCTTCATGTCAATCATGGAGAACAACTGATTGTTTAAAAAAAGAATTACGTTAGTTACATTAAAAAATGTCAAGACACTGTTGACATGTTATTTCTAGTAACATAGCAATTTTCCACAAACGAACAACAGAAGATTCTTTAATGGCACAAATAATAAAAATAGGTGCCGTAAACCAGATTTTCACGAGTTCTACATCCTGAAGCACTATTATTTTTCATTAACCTACATATCCACACACTACCTGACATGGGTAAATACAGATTGGACCCAATCCCACGCAACCTGAAAATCTGCAACATGTCTTTTGTGCAGACAGAAAACCGTGAGGATCATTTACTTATTAACAAGTTGTCTGGGCGTCACTCGGTACATTTATTTTGGTTTGATGTGGAAAATGAATGCTCATTGGTGTCGTTTCGAGGCAAACTATGCATAATGTCCCACCAACAACGTAACACACAATAACACAGTAAGACACGACTTCACTGCAGACTAGTGGCTACGATCAAATAACACGTAACTGATCAGGTAACTTAACTCCTGTTCGGACTTCCTCAAAACAAGAATCCTTGAGAAATGACAGCCACAAGTTTTAACCCGATTAGCTGGAAATACTCAATTGTATATGGAGTGTGATGCAAAGCTAAACGGCACAGAGGCTATGGTTATCCCAAGAGGGTGCTAAATAAATAGCGAAATAGCTGGAAACTGGAATCACGGGCCTTCCGAGTTTAATGCACAAGCGCGGATCTCGGTTTAAGCTAATGGCTAACAAATCCAAACAAGCAACGTTAATGTTTGCGTTTTGATCGACTGCGTTCACGTGAGTCCAGTGTCCCACCCCAAACGAATCCATTTGACGTATCAAGTTGAATATATTTACAATTCGTTTAGCAAATAAACAAACAATTGAAGGCTATCGTGACATTAGTTAACGGTCACGTTAGCCTTCAGGTTTAGCGTTAGCTCTTCGGAGTAGGTTATTCCCAATCAAACTTTACCTCCATGTTGAACGCGTTCACTGCATCCATTATTGTGTGTTATATTTAACACCAGTCGGCGAAGAGTTATCTTTCGTTACTCTACTAAATCATAGTATCGTTTAATGACACAACGTTCTGTAACGTGATCGGCGACATTGAAAGTCGCTGTTTTGAGTATAATGTGTAGCACTTAGCTCTGCTATGCTAGGAATGGCTACTGCCTTCGAGGTTCCGCCCCAGCGTACGCGTGTCAGCGTCTGACGTCACAAGGTAATGCTGCCTTTACGATCATGGGAAAATGGTCATTTATTTTAATAGCGTGGTTCAGGACGATGAAAATGTAGCCATGATAAACCCCACCTTAAATCATCATTTTTTATAAAATTCTATGAAATAACTAGAAATTAACCCTAACAACCTCAAAAAGAAGCTGCTCTGCCATACATTGTGTGTGTCTTGAAAGGCAAGCTATTGAGACCCGTTGCATGCCTGCCCTGCGCATTACATGTAAATACACGATGTCCAACACACAACTTCCTCAAATATACTTATTTCGTCCCAGATTACCGAAAACAGTGAACGCTCCCTAGTGTAGAGTATGTTTTACCACGAATTAAAACATTGAAAACAACCATCAACTCTTATATAAAAATAACAAACTAACCCTCTATGGCATAACAAATATTTTATCCCATATTTGAGGAGCTTTGGGCTCCTTGATACAATATCAACCGTAAAATGTATTCCCCCCACACCCCCAACTTGATTTTGGTCAGAGCAACAGTATACTACCGGGGTACTGAAACACCAATGTTTTTTCTTGTAAATATAACAAAGTGAAATTCGTCAAACGAGCAATGTAGACATTTAGAAAGAGTTGATTTAAAAAAAAAACACAAATGGACCAAACAATGACAATTAGAAACTATTAAACAAAGACTTACCGACACTGTGTACAAAATCCACATACAAAACATGTTGATGTAAAGGGTTTGTTTGTGTCACATTGTATCGCATAAAAATGAGACTGGCCTACAACAACCTGCAGAATGCCTTCATAAAAAGGTTGCAGGGATCCAATCTTCCCTTTCAAGCTCACTGTCCTCACTGTCAGTGGGGCCTGATCCTGAACCTTTCGCCCATAAGATGTTCCTGTGTCCATTCCCATTCAATATCAGTAGTTGACACAGCAGAAACATTGACCATCTGTCAAGGCAACAAACAAAAAAAAACAGGGGAACAGTTCGACCATGCGCCCTTTTGGTCAAACCTGCTCACTGCACGCATCTACTGGAATATAAGTAGGTTGGGAGGAGTAAAACAACTTGAGTTCGGCTGACAAACATGGGCAGAGGAGCTTTTATTAGATCTACTCGAAGATGCAACACCAACGATCTACAGATGTTAGAAACAACTGCGAGGTAGTTTTTCGTAATGGTTAAATGGCTTTCATTTCTGGTACTTGACAACCGGGATGATGGCAACAATGGAAAACTTGACCAACTCCGTTTCCAATGAATGGGAATACTATTATGATTACCTTGATCCTGTGATAGTGGACGAGAGCAAGCTGAAGTACAACAAATGTAAGTTATTATGCATTATAAGACATTTGCCATCTTGTGCTAATGAAGATAACAGAAGTTTTCTTCTTCCCTTGCAGACTCAATTGTTATCATATTTTGGATCATGCTCGCTGCTTTTGTGGCGTTCCTCTTTCTCGGTTTGAATATAATGTCTCATAGTGGAATGCCAAGGTGAGTGATGCACGATCCTTCAATTTCACTACCTTTAAGGGAAATAGAGTGAAGTGCTTACTAACACCAGCACTGAATACACCCATATGTCCATAGCCTATAGACAGAGATATAGTTATCTATTAAGCTTCAAAGCTCTGCTTAAACATGTTTTTTGTTATTGTTGCAGAATTCACAGATTTAGAAGAAGCCACAGAACAGCAACTGCTTAAATCTGAATCGGAGTACTTCTGATAAATGTGAACGGAAATGTCAAAAATTGAGTTGAATGAGACAAATGAAAATAATCGGAAAAAAGAAAACGTAACTGAAATAATTTGGGAAATAAAACTTATACAATTTCGCTGAACAGATTATGTAACTATTTGTTTGTGTATATGTGAGACCTGCCGTAGTAGTTAAAAGTTTATTATTAAGTCTATAAATGTCCATTATGAAGGCAGCTTTATTGCATTGAATAAAATGTATTAAATGTGGTCAAACACCTTTTGTGTTATACAACATTTCCATGTAAAATTACAGGCGGCAAATACTAAGGTCGTAAAAGAATATAATGAATAATCACAATAAAACATATTTGTAAATCAACATTTTTATCAGAGGATTTTACAAAATATATATTTTTACAATCACCAAACAAAGGAGCAAAATGAATGAATAACAGCTTTCTTTGAATTGTATTTATTAGACAAACAGTCATGTTCTCTTAATATTTACCATTTCATGGTCAAGATATCATGACAGAGGGCTCTGATGGCAGTTGGAGTCTGGGGTGATTTCGACACGTTCTGTTTCTTACTCTTGGCTCTGGTCACCAAGCTGACATGAGACAGGAACAGCTCCGGCGACGAGGCGCCACTCCACAACTCATGGATGTACGACGAAAAGAGAAACAGCCCTGCTTCTGGAAAGTGGGGAACAAGAGGCTCAATTCAGTCACATTACAACGTATTGATAGTTTGTCATCTTCTAAAATAAACAGGTGTCTACACATGTTTTCGTACTTTTAAATATTTTTGTTGGTATGCACTACAGTGGTCAAGGCTAGTAAAACAAATATACTGGCCTTGATCACTGCTGAATTGGACAAGATAACGTTATTTTAATCATAGAAACAGGATGTCCACCACAGTGATAAATAGTCACAGGACAAATATGACACATTTAATCAATTTACAAGTACAATTATACAACATATACTACTTCATGGCATTCCCTTCCAATGTATTCTTTGGCCCTCAGTCAAAAGTTGGGCCCTGCTGCCCTAACTGTGTTTAACTACAGTGTTTCAATACAGATCACAGTAGTATGGACTGGCAATGTGAATGTTTAAGTGGGACATTGTATTTTAACAATATTGATACGATATGGTAGTGTGTGAATGAATCGGCAGGTTCTTACCACGTCTAGACGGATCATGTGTGTCTTCTGGCAGACAGGCAGAGACGACCGCCTGATGCTGCTCTGGAAGCTGGCCTTGGGCCTCTAGTAAACGGATCATAATGGTGGTAAACAGCTGAAGAGTTTCGGCTCTTGCTGAAAGGCTGAAGGGACACGGAGCCTCAAAGGCCTGACTGTAAAGTCGCAGGAAGTCCGCTTTCATATCAGAATCGAGCAGCACAGCAGCCACCATTTCCCCGTGCTCGATCACAGCCTTTTGGACCCAGTGCAAGAACTCATGTGTTCTTTTTCCATCATACGAGTCCTCCACCAAGCACCTCAGACACCACTTGGTGAGCAGGTGGGCCGCATCACCAGCCAGCTGACTGGGATCCAGTTTGGCCGGTTGGGGTTCAGAGAGGGGAAACGCAGGCTCCCAGTGAACAAGGATACTGCCGAGGTAAAATTTACACTCAGTCAGGAGACTCTCTTCTTGTTTCTCAGTGTCAGCATCTTCTGCCAGGATCTCCCTTCGCGTGTGGATCTGGGAAAAGGAGCCTTTACCTCTGGCTTTATCCTTCCGAATCTCTGAGGAGCAACAGAAGAACAAAACCATGTTTATGCAGTTAAATATGCAAGGATTGACTTAAACAATGAGAAGCAGAACAAACATTTGAATAATGAAATGTCTTCCCAAATGGAAAAAATTTCTGCTTCTAAAGCCATAAATGTATTTTAATTTCCTCGCAGAGAAGAAAATGCAAAGCCAGTAAAAGAGCAGCCATCTTTGATTAGTCCCTAACCTGTTACAGTTTAGTCTTGCAGGGTTTAAACTTTAAAACATAGGCCTTCAATGTAGACCGTGAAAACCGTATATCAAATATTCAGCTTAGGTTGTGGGAATTAAATCTTTAAAGCTCATAACCCTCATGGGATAGGGAGGAAATAATTTAACAGGATGGAATTAGTTGCAAAAGCATTCTGATATATTGGAACACATAACACAATATTTAGTTGGCAGTAATGTGATTAACAAAGCTACGCAAGAGACCCGTTTGAGGGTGTATACAATATTACATGTAAAAAATGTTAATCAGAAAGTAATTAAACCTCAATTGTAAACATTACAATTTGGGTCATTTTAAGGGTTTCACGAAAATGACTGTGGAAGAATATGTCAAAACCTATAATCACATAGGACAGATGTATACGTTAGGCGGCAATACATTTAGCCTCTTTACCATATTATCTAGGACGGCTTTGATAACTCATCAAAAGGCTTATTATTGTCACCCAATCTATAGCCTTAGTGGTTACTGTATTCTATCCACCCCTTGGAAAGAAGGACAACCATGATGGCCTTTTCAAAACGTACTCACCCAGCAATTCCCGCACTTTGTGTTTTTCAGCCAAGCTCTGTATTTGGGCCAGGAGGGCCGTGTTGCGGGACAAGGACGCCCAACAGCGCAGCAGAGTGAGGGCTTCGGTACACGAGAGAGACTGTGGGTGGAGCGTTAGCCATTCAGCCCGTTTGTTGGCATTGAGAGCTGTCTCACAATGCTTCAGTACGGAGCAAAGCGTCTGCAGAAACAAGTTGAGCTGAGCAGCCTTCACACGCAACCTGACAGGAAATCAAGCAAACACTGACATTCCACCCCCAAAAAACAGTTGAGATCCATCAAGTAATTTATGTGTCATTAAGATCTCAGGTCAAGTGCCTGCAGAGTAACTTGAAAATGTTGTGGAATTACTATTTCACTGTCACTGTTATGGTGCTCTTACCTGAGGTGAGTGCTGATAGTTGATGCCACACACAGGAATTCACAGATGAGTGGGAGAGGAAGACACTTCACGGAGCTCTGAGGTTTCTCCTCTGTGGATGAGGAGGGCGTGGCTTCATCCACTGGGTTCTCCTTCTGCCCCAGGTTGGTAAACCACAGCACATGGAGCAGATTTATGATGGCACTTAGGAGCTGCTGGTCAAGATTCCTAAAGAGTACAATAAGCAAAGACTTTTAGTTGCAAATATTGAATCACTTGGAGAGTTATTGTAGTTCCATGAATGACCACGTCAAAATAAAGAGCCAAAATTGAGATTGGACCGTACCTTTTTCCTACCATCTGTACTATCCAGGTTAGAAGGCCACAGCTCTTGGTGAGGTTATAAGCTGCTCTGGTCACCTGGGCAGCCTGGCACAACACCCTGATAATCTGTGCCTAGTGGAGAGAGATATGTGAAACACATGCACATCAAAGATCTCTTTTCCTGAGCTTTCCCTATGGAGTGCATCTCTGAGCATCTCAACTTCACATCTAACGGGTTGCATCATTGCGATTCCCAGTGCGTACCTGGCAGCGCTCATCACACAGGGGGCTGCTGCCGAAACCCAAAAGGGTCTGAAAGATGCCCTGTTGTTCACACAATTCATAGCAGAGTCCATCACTTATCCCTTCCTCCAACACACTCAAGATCCACTCCCGTTCCATTTTATGCTGCAAGAAAAGAAAAAACTATGAGTTGCACTCTAATGGCTGACAGCCCTGAACAGATAACGCCAGGCTAGAAAAGCATGAGCAGAGCAAAACAAACAGATGAAGATTAATTGTTGTTGACATTAGAACTGTTTATTTGGCCAATCATTCGTTTACAGAATATACTATAAGATCCTTGCAGTACCTCCAAGTCAAAGCCATAGAATAGCTTGAAGAACTCAGGGACTCTTCTGAAGTCCAAACTCTGATGAGACAGCAGAAACCGGTTCAAAACCATGTACATGTGGTCCTCTGGGAAATAGAAAAAAAAAACATTGAAAAGGGTTAGGATTCTGATCTTAATGATATACCTAGAAATAAAAAATTCTGAAAAATCCAATTCAAAAGATGTTGCATTTTATAAACGCAAAGTTCCTTTTTGGTCCAGTAAAGGTCTTAAACAAATAATCTTTGTGTAAACACTTTTGAGTTAAATCAGTCGGGGGGATCCGAGTTACGCACCAGGTTTGAGCATCTGCTGAGCTGCTTTGGTGATGTAAGTTGTCAGGAGAAATGGAAGTCTTTGATTCTGCTGCCGAATTCCATTCCTCACTGTGTCCATCAAGTACAGCAGCTGTTCAAAAAAAGGCTTATTAGTGATTTTAGAGGCCACTTATACATCACATATTTAAAATACTCACACACCACATCTCACACTTTACCTGTCTCTTCTCTCTGAACCGGGCACCCTCCAAGTGTTGGTAGAAGCAGCTCAGCACGTGGTACGCTGCTGCTCTCATTTTTGAGTCATAGCTACTTAGAGCCATTACGGTAAAACCAAAGGCATGACTGGATACGAACTTGAGGCAGTCAATCACACACTCTGTCACAGAAGAAGAAAGGAAAGAATGTAACGTTTATAAAGCAGTAATACCATGAACTGATTCTCAGTGATGACACCTCAATTCAATTTACTCACCTGGCTGTAGAATGGTGCTGAACAGAGGCAAAAGGAAACGTGGATCATACAAATTCTCACAGTCTTTTATTGCGTCGTTACAGTAGAGCCGCTCTTTATTATCCTATAAGAGAGAAGGATTTAGATACTCAAGGTCTGTCCAACAAGGCCAGTAAAACATCTCTTGAGATTCTTCGAGTCATGAGATCACAATAGATGTAGATGTTATTTAATTGGTCCGATCAAATAATTAAGAAAATAAATCAGACCTGCCGGATGATTCTGCGTTGCTGGGGAAAGTGTGCAATCGTTTGGAGCATCATGGCACTTTTCAGCAGGGCCAACAGGTCGTCTGAGTTTGCTTGCTTCCACAAAGAAGCTCCAAGGCTTTTCCTGGTCTTGTGGTGCTCCACAGCTGCCGGGCCCCACAAGAACGACCTGTAGTAAAAACAAACAATCAGCATTTGCATATAACAAGTGCATGTGTTGCATGCGCAAACTGCTACTACGTATGTTACTTACTGAAATTTCAGCAGACTGACGTCATTTCTTTCATATTCCTGAAGAAGCATCAATAGTTTCTGATCTACAAAGCACAACAAGATGTAAGAGAAATGACGGGCAACAGACACACAAACACAGCCACTATTAGATTTCTTGTTTCACCTGAAGTACTAAGTGTAACTCCATACGCCCCCAACAGTACAACAAAGTGGTTCATGCTACAGACGGTTGGGCTTTGCTTCACCAAACAGAGAAGTAGGGACACAAGGGCTTCTGAAATGAAAACAAAAAAAGTGTATGTGTGTTTAGTAACAAAACAAACAACTGAGGTATAATTAATTTACTGTTCTTCTCCAATATATTCTCCTACACATGTACCTTTAGCCTGACGCACACTAGAATCTTCATCACAGTCCAACATGGTGGGCAGGAACAGAGAATGGCTGCTGGTCATCATGTGAAGGGTGGATAAAGGTATCAGATCCTTGTGGACCTCGCTGCTCCTGTACATTACTTCCAACAGGTTGCTCAATGCGTTCAGAAAGTGAGGATTTCTGTAGCGATATCTACAATGGGAAAATGTTTTTGGGTCATTGATTTCAAAAATACAGTCTCATGATCCACTTTTGAACAAACAGCTAGCGAACTGGATTTTCTAAAAATATCTCACTTTAGTCCGTTCTTGACAAAGCTGTTCCATTCAGATGCAGTGATGTCTTCAGGGGATGTCTGTGTAATGAAGATATATCATGAAATGCATTCAATAAATACATTACTTTACATTGCTTGCGGTGTGTGTGTCAGGAAAACAAACCCACCAGGAGTCCTTGCAGTCTTTCCAGGAGGCTCCGCTCTTGCTCTGACCACAAAGTATCCCCATCTTTAGAGCGACTGAAAGCAGCGCTGAGACACTTGAGGGCAGCAGTGGTCACAGACTTCCTCCAGGTGTCTTGTTCGTCAGGGCAGTCGGACAGTTTCTCAGAGATGACATCTACTAGCTGCCATCTGAAAGAGAAATCCACATTCAGCGAATACCCTGCGACGCTGATTATGTAAATAAAAGCATAAAGAGTTCATTGCTACCTCTCAAAACTGTCCACTTTTTGAAGGGCACTGGGCAGAGAGCTGATCAAGTCCCTGATGTCCTTGACGTTTTCAGAGAGCTTGATCAGATTGGTTAGTGTTACAGCAAGCTGGGCTCCAGAATCCTCCGTCAGGTTTGCCAGAACACACCGGGACAAATTGGCAAGCAGTGCTTTCTTCAAGGCCCGTACAACTTTCTTTTGCACTAGAAAACACAGCCATTGAGCACATATAAATGAATGTGCACATGTTGTTGAGACACTAAAGAGTGACATACATCCTGCCACTGTATGTTTTAAGACAAAAGAGAAGATATATTAGTACAAACCATCTTTAGGCCTGGCAGGGTCCTCTCTACGTGCCACCTGCAGGTAGGTGTTGATTAGTGGAAGGAAGGTTTCCATCTGATTTGAGAGCTTCTCCGCGTTTGAGGGATCTAAGCACCACATCTCAAAGCAGAGGCGGTGTGTGGAGCAGTTCTGCAGCAGTAGAGAGCTGATGGCCTGGGTACCCGGGTGAGGCCACTGGAGACAGTGCAGCAGCACATCTGTGTGGATGAGCTTAGCGCTGTACGGCTCAGCAGACAGAGTGTGCAGCAGGAAGGCCTCCAGAGCAGAGCTGGAGCAGGAAAGCAGCAGGGTGCTCAGGCCGTGGAGGTGTGCTTGAGACAGACAGATGCCGTGCTCCTGGGAAGTGGGGTTGGCTTTAGACTCGGTGAGGATCTGCAGGGCTGCGTGACCATAAACGCTAAGCTCGGCTTGTGTGCCCTCGCTGCTGGGGGAGATTAGGCTCTCCTGGGGGAGAAGCAGCAGCTTGGACACCACCTCTCTGAGGTTGTAGGGGTCCATGTAGCGGTGCAAAGACAGGAGGGCCTGGAGAGGTCGGGAATGCTTATTTGCCGCTGGGGAGCCAGACTCCACCAGTTCCTTGAGCACAGCCTTTTCTATGGCCCCCAGGTAGCGACTAATAAGCCCCAGGCTACCGAGATCAGAGAGAGCGGGGGTGCTGGTCTTCAGCAATGACAGAATGCCATCGCTCAGCTGAGCACACAGATGCTTTAGCCTGACGGGGTTCAGAGTGTGAGGAGGCAGGGCAGCCAGCTCCAGAGCTAGAAACCACTGCTCAAAACACTGATGCTTGAAGATGGAGCCGAGGGCAGAAACCAAGATCTAAAAAGAGATTAGAGAAGCAAGATTACACTTGACAACATAGTTTGAACAAATTCTTTTCATGTAAAAGTAAAAGCGGAACTTCTCCAAACCTTCTCTTTATTGCCTTCTACTGTGGATGACTGGTTGATCTCCAGGAAAAGGTTGGATCCTTCTTGGGGGTTCTCTGCTGCTGGCTCGGAGCCTGTACTCTCCTGAAAGCCTTGTAGCTTGATCACCAAATCAAGTAGTATTTCCATTAAGGCCTTGAGAGGGGCTGTTCCTGTGTCTTTAGGGAACTGTGGAAAAGGAAATGAAGTGTGGTGTTGATTTTTATCTTCGTAACGTACTGTCTAGTGAACTTGTTTTGTGCTCTTACTGTGCCAATGTTTTCCACCGTTGATTTGATGTAAAGTAACATCTGCTTGATGGCTACTGGAAAATCTGCCATGGACATGGAAGCAAGGGTTCCATCCACATTCTCCTTGAAGGTGGCCTCAAGAAAAGTGCTTGGTCCTTGGCTATATGCAGATTTCATCAGTGCGCTGAATGAAATGTGAGCGGACAAAACCATAGAATCGCATTCAGAGGATGCGAACTGCGGAAAAAAAAGACATCTGTTATTCTCTACATGAACAAACACAAAGTCGGTCATTCTTTCAGTTAATTAAATTCATAGTTAAAAAGAAAAACGGACCAGTTGCTCCCGGGACTGCTGTGGTAGCCATTGGGAGTAATACTGATGTAGGTGTATGACAGATGAGTGAGGAGAAGCAGAGTGTTCTGCAGACACAAGTTCTTTATCGTACTGCAGCAACGCCAAGCAGAGGGGGAGCGGCTCTCTCTGACAGTGCAGGACATCTGAAAGCACCGCGGACAAGTACTCATACACCACTCCTGAGAAGAAAAAAAAAAAGATATTGTAACCAACTTTAAAACATACTACACAATTAGATGTAAAATACTTATCAAGTTGCACTTTTAATGCAGCAAATGGTCAACCAACGAGTAACTAACTACTTTGCAAACTATAAACCATTTCACTTGTCTCAACTCTGACAGACGGGCTTACCAGTGTCTACTAGAAGTTTGTTTCGGGCCTCCAGAGAAGCAGGTACCATCCCACTGAAGGGGAATGTCTGGATAATGAGGTCTTCATTTAGAGATGGCCCAAGCTCCTCCATCTCACCTTCATTACCCTCCATAATGACATCCAGCATGTCCAAGACATCTGCAAGACAGACAGTTGTCAGATTGTAATAAAACACAGCCATGCTTACGAATGGAAGAGATTCACATAGATTCCATCATGAAATGTGAATGTTCACCATCTATGTGTGAGACTGGGATGCTGACGGCGTCCCCCTCCGGGCCACTAAGGTTGGCTTGGAGATAAGCGGCCTCCTGGACCAGGCTGGCAACCTTATCTGTGTATGTGTAAGAGTTACACACCAGTTTCACTAATACCTAGAGAGAGAGACCAGACGTTGTAACTCCTGTGTACATTTTACACAATGTCTTAACAGTAATAGACACAGATGTTGACATGTAAACAGATGTTACATTTATGGGCTCACCCTCTCCAAGAACTGAATTACAATCTCTTGTTGGTGTTCTTCTAATCTGGCCAGCTGGTCGAGCCAAATCTCAAGCTCAGTCCAGGTGTAGTCAAACACGCCACTGTCCTTTAGCACCTGATTATGAGGCGAGAATTAGAAAGCAGTCAATTCCATTGCTAAAACTTAGTTTTAGCATCTCTTGCACTTAATTATTAACAGACACATTTACCAATGGTGGTCTTACTTCCTTAACTCAAGAAAGTTAAAACATCATGAATATCCAGTTTACAACAAAAATAATTTAAATCTTTCAATTATTATGTCCAAAATACATAAATGTCCTCACTTTTAGAACCAGCATCCGTGTGGAGGTTGTCAGGTGGCTGCTGCTGCTGCTGACAAACATTTTAAGAAGCAGGTAAAGTACAGACTTCTCTCCGGATGATGGTTCGGTATCTGCAACATCCTGGGAAGACACAGCAATACACAACGCATTGGAAACAGGGTTGACAACGACAACCAACACTGAAAAATAAAAAATAACAACAACAACAGCAGTGTAAGACCTTCACCTGAATGTGAAACCAGGAGAACTTGCTTGCAGGGAGCTCTAAAGCCAACTGCAGTATTTGGTACTGCAAAACTGGGGGAACTCCTTCTCGCATTCCTTTCTCTGACACAATACCTACAGAGATAAAACAAAATACATCGATTTTGAAGGAGAAGAACCTGCATCATACTCAAAAAATTACACCTTACATGAAAACAGGAATAAAATAAAAAAAATCATCACCTTTTAAGAGCTTGCTGAAGTCAAATTTGCACTGGCTAACCAGATGTGGCACTACCTTCTGGTAAAGACATAAGATCTGAAGAATCAGAGTCTTCAGCAGGATTACCTCAGCTGTCTCTGGAACTGATGAACACACAAAAAAAACACATTGTCAGTCAATTGTTTTGGATGGGTTACTTTACAGGACTGGTTAGAATGAACAATATTCAAGTTCATACCAGGCACTTTATTGTCCTTCTGTTCGACCCGTCCTTCGGTTTTCGTCTTGCTTTCTTCGCCCTCCGTCTTTTCTTTCTTGCTAAGCAACTGCCACTTTGAAACTATGCTCGTCATATCAGGCAAAATCTGGAACAAAGCATGAATAGCAGCGTTTGTGTCGTTTGATGGTGCATCATCATTATTTGTGGTTATCAGTTCAGCTCCTTCCTGAGCTTACCTTGCTGAGTGTCTCCCGGTACTGCAGTACCAAATCCTCCATCATGTCTAGAGTGTAGACATCAGAGCTGTGCCACTCAGACTCATTCATAAGGTACTCCATATTCTTATTGGCTCTTTTCAAGATGAAGTTCATCATGGACAGAGTTGTGAGCTGCACTGCTGTGTTGGAAAGCTGAAAGATAAAAGAGGAGATATTTGGAATAGTTGACTGTATTGTTTATTTTGTGTTACTTTACAGCATTGATCAGTTTCTTTCACCGTGAGGATCATCCACTTACACTGAGGCCCTGTGTGAAGAATGTCTTGTTACAGACCGGAGGAAGCGATATCACCATGATCATGGACAGCAGGCGAGGGAGGGGGATGAGCTCATGAGTTTGGAAGACTGTGGAAATCTCTGGCTGGGCTTCGTATATCTAAATAAATAAGTCAAAAAGGATTTTTTTTCAACATACAAGCTATATGATCCAACACTGAAACAGCCTCGTGAAAATAAAATCTACAAGAAGGTTTTTACCCTTTTAAGTAACTTGACATTGTCTTGCCAAGCACTTTTGAGGCGGGGGGTGTATGAATACTGAGACTCCTTAAAGTATCTGACCAACATGTCAGGGCATGCTTTCAGGACATTCACCACCAGCTCCGCCACCAACTCATCCTCCGTCGCCTGCTTCTGCCCCACCAGGAACTGAAGCAAGACAATGTTGCCAGCTCTGAAAGAATTGAAATCCTTTCATCAGCAAGAGGAGTCTTCGTAAGAGTGAGATATGAACTTGAATCTCTGGGTACTTACCTTCCAGCTGTGCCAAAGCTTGCATCATGAAAGATGATACCGTGCTTACGAGAGCAACACAGGTCGAGAAGGAAACTGTGGACAAGTTCCCGGATGACAGATATCCCGGCATGCTCTGGGTTCTCTGACATCTTAATGACAGATCCAGACCCATGAGTTGAAGATTAATACAACAAAGCCTTTGTTCAAACAAGAAGTCAAACAGCGAACACTCACTCTGTCATCATCAGTTGTCGCATCCACAATCCCATTCCATTTATACAGGGATGCCACGTTGGCCAGTAGAGCAGGTGTAAAGAACCGCACTTTCTGTGTTTTACTTATGGCCTTGTTAAGCACAACCTGCACCAAGACAAACACCAACGCGTCATAATCAATAATGATCCATTAATTCAAGTATAAATAGCTGAAGACTTACTCTTGTCCTCAGTGTGGACAGAATCAGATTGACTATGGACATCCTGTCCTCTTTCAGACCTGTGCTCAGGATCTCTGGCAGGAGTTCTGACAAAGCAAAAAGTGCATGCTATCGACAAGCCTGATATGAGAGTATGTCATGTAAAGTGCAATGCATGAGCACTCATTACCTTTGCTTTCTAATATCTGTCCAACTGTAGCACTATCTCCAGACACCAAAAAGGACAGCACAAACTGGATAAAAGCCATGCGGACATCAGGTCTTCCCTGGTGGATTCAAGGAGAAGAATGTAAGTACATATATATATATGGAGAACCCGACAAACATTAATATACGAGTATGGGGTAAATGCTGCAACACACCCTCTTGTCCTTTCTCTTTGCCAGTCCAGACAGAGCTTTATTGATGTGAATGTGACTTAGGACCTCCCTGGCAGCTTCTGGACCCTGAGACACCAAGGCGGACATGAGACTGAGGCACTGGCGGACAAACCTGTGCAGAGGTAAAACCACAAGGTTTATGCAATGGCAGAGAATAGGATTTAACTGTGCTGAGGGATCACATGTTGATGCCATTGTAGTGAAGCACCTTCCACTAACCTGTGATTTTCTGATTGGAAAGACGTCTGCAGTAGTTTCATGTAGCTAGAAGCAATCTTTTTCACAACAGCATTGCCAACCATGCTGAAGTGTGACAAGTCACTCGCAGTCCTTAGAAGGATCATCTCCAAGCTTTCAAAAATTAGCATCATCTGGAAAGAGGCAGGATTTCCGGTTAGGACTGACGTACAAAATAAGGTAACCTAACAATTCAATCGTATACAATGAGCAAAATACTTACCTCGCTCTCTATATTATTTTCTCTCTCCAGCAATTTGAATATCTCTGCACACTCCATGGAGATTTTGATATAACCTTCCACCACATCATACACGTCAGGGCATGGCAGCTTCTCAGCAGTTGAAATGAATGTTTCCAAGCCTGAAGTTGAGAAAAAATAACAATTAACCAAAGCTAAACAGAGGCGGGCCAGTCTGATGCAGAGATAATGGAAAATCATGCTGAAATACTGCAGTGCATTGACCGATGTATGAATACATGCATTAATTCCACTCACCTTTCATGGCTGTGGTGGGCTCCTTTAGCATGGCTTTAAACACAGTCCCATTGAACTCCGGAACTTCTTTTTTTACCGGAGTGTTTGACGCCGCAGAGTCTTCGCTTTGGCGCTTTTTACCCATTTTAATACAAATAAAAACAGATAATAGTGACTTCTAGTTTATTATCATACATCCATGCCATGAACGTTTTGTCACAGCTAAGTTACCCACGTTGGTCTGTAAACAGGAGACCGTGCAACGAAATGGTCTGCCGGTGAGAAACATTTGTTCCGGAACGTCCGTTCCGTATTGTCTGTGTTCCGCTTACCAAGAAACCCTTCGTCACACAAACACACGGAGAGGGCATCAAACTGAAGATGATAAAGCTTTGTATAGCTATTCAATATAGATCTGCTTTTTTAATGTATATCTAGGCCTGGTTTTTTTTCTTAAATGTATTTTAGAATTAGCTGGAGAAATACGTAAACATGCTGTAACAGAGGTGTATAAACTCAACAGTACACCCTCTCTCAAGTGATGTAAGTTTAAATAACCAGGTATGCTCCAAGTATTGTGCTTTGAATCTTTGTTCAACTTATTGCTGGAATGCATTGATGGTTTTTTTTTTAACTGCATTGATGTTTCATTAGGTTTTGAGTCCGTTTCTGAGTTTTATCTTGTTGTTTATTGCGTTTCTTGTGGTGCGTTTCCACCGGGCGGTACGGTACGATACGGTACGAGTCGGGTCGGTACGGGTCGGGTCTGTTAACCATGATTTGTTTCCACCGCCAACAGTACCCTTACTTGATAGGCGTGGTGTATTCCAGAAAGTAGTGGTAACGTCACTTGATAGGGGTGGTATTGGACGGAAAGTAGATTGACGTCATTCGATCGCGCGAAAATTGAAAGCTAACCGCAAACAACAATGGAGGACATACAGCCGATCCTGTTCTTGCTTCTCCATATGTGGCTGTTTGTCACAAGGAGACGACAATCTTTGTTTGAGCAAAGGCTACATGCTGCAAGGAAAAACACAGCGGCACGCGCAAATGACGACACTCTTTCAACCAATCAACGTTCTGCAGTGAGTCTAGCTCCACCCTTTATTACCAAACAACTGTGCCAGGTACCCCAACGGAAGGGTACCCAAAAAGTGGTACGGTACGGTTTGGATTTTTGGTACCTTTCTCAACTTTTGGCAGTGGAGACACAAATAAAAGGGTACCGACCCGACCCGTACCGTACTGCTAGGTGAAAACGCGCCATTAGAGTGGAGCAGAGTGGAAGCCGTGTCAAGGTTCAGTAAAAAATGGCACTTTTGCCCTCACAGGCACAATATTCACTTTTCAGGCTTCATTTTTGTTTAAAACGATGCAGTGCTTGTGCTGGTCGGACTCATATGAGTATGGACTCCCACAGTTACTTACTTTTTGCGTGAGGAGCCTTGTGTCGTCTCCTTGTGACAAACAGCCACATATGGAGAAGCAAGAACAGGATCGGCTGTATGTCCTCCATTGTTGTTTGCGGTTAGCTTTCAATTTTTGCGCGATCGAATGACGTCAATCTACTTTCCGTCCAATACCACCCCTATCAAGTGACGTTACCACTACTTTCTGGAATACACCACGCCTATCAAATAAGGGTACTGTTGGCGGTGGAAACAAATCTTCTTAGGACACACCGAGCCCCTCTCTCACTCTCACTCTCTCCTCCCACAATCATCCATGTTTTATTAATGTACATCACTAATTAAGCTTCTTTCCGGGAGTTTTTTGTGCTTTCTCGCCTAGCAGGTCTCCGTGGATCATAGTTTCGTGCGGACCCCGGTTCTGACTCCTGGCTCATGGCTCTGCTGACACCTGCTGCTGCCATCACCATTACTTTAAATATGATTCATATTACTGTCATCATAAACCAACATATTTCTGCTCTCCCTCCCCACAGAAGCCTCTGTGGATGGTGGTTCGATCTGATGGAGGTTGTCCCTGCAGTGGTCCTGCCGTACACCTCTTCTGCTACTTGTAATTACTTGTATCATCTCTGTTAGAGAAATTGAATGTATTGTACATCTTTTACATTGTTGATTCTGTACACATGACATCCATTGCAGTCTGTCCATCCCGGGAGAGGGATCCCTCCTCTGACGTTCTCCCTAAGGTTTCTTCCCTTTTTTTCCCATTGAAGGGTTTTTTCATATTTTGGGGAGTTTTTCCTGTGCCGATGTGAGGGTTTCGGGACAGAGGATGTTGCATGTGTACAGACTGTAAAGCCCTCTGAGGCAAATTTGTAATTTGCGATTTTGGGCTATACAAAATAAAATGAATTGAATTGAATTGAGAGTAAGACAAAGTCTGTCCCAAGCCCCATAGGCTCCAATACAAATCTGCCGACATATTTCTAAAAAAAACAGAATTCAGCAATATTGTTACGTCCCTAAAAGGTCTAGCGGCGGGGGATGCAAACAATGTAAAATAATAAACCCTTGACAGACAGGTATTTAATGGACAAAACTCAACGAAGCAACTGAAAACCACCCCCAACTCTGGCTTGACACCGCCATTTATCCTCTTTCTGATTCGCTGATCAGCTGAAGCTGCAGGAGCGACATCACCAGCACACCTGAGGAGAATCTCACACACACACATACACACACACACACACACACCACACAAACCGCACAAACCACACAGCAAAACAAAACACTGCACGTAACACCCCCTCCCATAAGAGGAAACTCGAGAGTCTCGCAAGTCTAGTTGCCAGGTCCACTCTTCCGCCGACCTCTCGGCGATCTGAGGTGCAAAAGGTCCCACCAGCCAGTTGAGTGGTGTGTTGTTCAGTAGATAGTCCATGACACCGTCCAGAGACCTCTGAACCTAGCTCAGGTGGTGGCGGCTCCGCTCCAGAAGGAGGGGCGTGATGGTGCTGGTGGTCCCCAGAGAGGAGTGTAGTTCTTCAGCTGATCGCCTGGCACTCGTAAGCTGGTCCTGGACTGCACCTGGCAGACCCTGAGCACTTGACACCACGTTGGAGCATGCCGATCTCAGCTGGTCACTCAGCCCGTGCACCATGGAGAGGACACGCCACTCCAGCTGCTCAGCCTCATATGTGGTCCGAGCTGGGTCTGAATCAGCCTGTCCAGCTCCAGCTTACTTCTGCTCCCACTCTTTCCAGCGCTGCAGCAGCTGCTCGGAGGCTCCTCCTGTCTCGTTACCGGCGGTGCCCAGACTGGTACGTGCCAACTCCAGCAGGTCCAGAGTACTGGTGATCTGAGTCACTGTGGTGTAGGTGGTGTTCCTGGCGAGGCCGGCACAGACCAGGGACTGCTGTAGGGCTCGCTCCTGGACTTTGGCGAAGAGTTTCTCCAGGCAGACAAAGTAGCTGGGGCTCGTCCGTCCATGTTTTCAGTCAGCGCGGCAATTAGAACGCGAAAGCACTACCCTTATTACTTATTACTAAGCCCTTATTTGTGTCGCCGTGGTTTTATGTTATTGCTTCCTTCACTTTCATTTAATCTAAGTATTGATTTGTGATTTGATAGTCAGCTACCTAAAGAGAGCCCATTGAACCCCCCCAAGGATACTAGGGGGAACTCGTTTTGACATTTTGTTTATTTTTATTTTTTTGTCAGTCCATATGGGGAGGGCAGAGTAAGGGGGGGGGGGGGGGGGGAGTGCGTCACTCCTTCGGCCTATGCCCGGCCACCAGACCCCTGCCGCCGAGCCTTCCACCTCTGCCCTCCTCTATTTTGTTTGATTTTTTTGAGTCTTTTTGAACCATTCTTCGTCTGGTCCCTCGCCTGAGATCTCTTTGCCAGGGAAACCCTACAGGAGCACCAGGCTCCAGACAACACAGCCCTCAGGTTCATTGGGACACGCAAACCTCTCCACCCCGATAAGGTGATGGTCCCCGAAGAGGACATAGATATGTATTTGTCTAATTGTATATTTTTAATTGTATGTATATATATGGGGGTTGCTAGCACTCAAGGGGGGGGGGGGGGGGGAGTGCTAGCGGTCAAGGGGGGGAGGGGGGGGGGTGCTAGCAATCAAGGGGGGGATGGGGGGGGGGCGGTGCTAGCGGTCAAGGGGAGGAGGGGGAGGGGAAGGGGGAGGGGGGGGGTGCTGCCGGTCGACGGGTGGAGAGGGGGGGGGGTGCTGCCGGTCGACGGGTGGAGAGGGGGGGGGGTGCTGCCGGTCGACGTTGGTGTTGACGTGTTGGTGAACTTTGCAGCTGAGCGTTAGAAGAGCTTATACCACTTTTTCTTTGGTTTCTTGGTGGTCTTTTGTTGAAGCTCCTCCAGCTGAGACAAAAGGCAGGTCTTGTCATTCAGAAGCTGCTTCTCACTTTCCATCAGTTGTTCTGCTGTTTCACTGAGGCAAGAATTAATGTGGTGCCATTTGTGACTCTCATCTTCAAACCTCTTCTGCAGAGCAGCTAGGAGGTTGTTGTGGTCCTCCTCCTGCGCCTTCATCTTGGTGACGCAGGATGTTTCAAGCTGTAATGTCAGTTGCTGAAAGCTGAGGCTTTGTTTTTCTAACCGATCTTCAGTTTCTTTCAGAGCTCTTGTGATCTTGTTAGTCTCTGCTCTCTGTTCCTCCAGCTGGTCTTGGAAGGCCTGGTTTCTTTCTAATGTCTCCACAGCCTCCTTTTCCATTGTGTGAAGAGCAGTGATGTTCCTCTGTTGGACTTGTTCAAGGTCCTGGCATGTTTTTTCTAGCCTGGCTTTGAAGGAAGTCCTCTCCTGCTCCCACTCAATGGTACGAGCAGCCAAGAGGTCGTCGTTCTTTCTTTTTTCAACCTCTAAGGAGTTGCTTTTTTCCAACATGGATGCTTTCTCCTGCTTCCATTTCAAATGTTCACTCTGCAGCTGCTCTTCAAATTTTTTCTCCAGAGAAGTTATGAGTTTTTGGTTGATCTTGTCTTGTGTATGCAGTGTTGTTTTCAGGGTCACAGCCATACTGTTTGTTTGTTTTTTCCAATTGGTCATCTGGATGTTATGAAAGACCTGGAATGTGTTTGCTTCCTCTCTCTGGTTTTTGAGAGCTTCTGTCATCTTTGTCAATTCAATATGTTGCTTCTTGGTTTGAGCCCTTTCAATTTCCAGTTCACTTTCCAACTCCACGTTAGTTTTAGCTTTCGCGATACAATTCGTTTCAGCAAGGGTCTTCAACCGTATAGCTTCCACGTCATTTTGGAGGGGCTCTTTGTCTACCTTCATCCGCTCAGCTTGGAGTTGGTCTTGTGTTGTTTTCAGGGTCGCAGCCATACTGTTTGTTTCTTTTTTCCAATTGGTCATTTGAATGTCATGAAAGACCAGGAATTTGTTGCCTGCCTCTATCTGGTTTTTGAAAGCTACTTTCAACTTTGTCAAGTCATTATGTTGCTTCTTGGTTTGAGCCCTTTCAATTTCCAGATGACTTTCCAATTCCAACTCCACGTTAGTTTTAGCTTTGGCGATCCAGTTCAATTCAGCAAGGGTCTTCAACCGTATAGCTTCCGCTTCTTTTTGAAAGGCCTCGTTGTCTACCTTCATCCGCTCAGCTTGGAGTTGGTCTTGTGTTGTTTTCAGGGTCGCAGCCATACTGTTTGTTTCTTTTTTCCACTTGGTCATTTGAATTTTATGAAAGGCTATGAATTTGTTGCCTGCCTCTGCCTGGTTTTTGAAAGCTACTTCCAACTTTGCCAAGTCAATATGTTGCTTCTTGGTTTGAGCCCTTTCAATTTCGAGTTCACTTTCCAACTCCACGTTAGTTTTAGCTTTCGCGATACAATTCGTTTCAGCAAGGGTCTTCAACCGTATAGCTTCCACGTCATTTTGGAGGGGCTCTTTGTCTTCCTTCATCCGCTCAGCTTGGAGTTGGTCTGGTGCTGTTTTCAGGGTCGCAGCCATTGTTTCTTTTTTACAATTGTTCATCTGGATGTTATGGAATTCCTGGAATATGTTGGCTGCCTCTTTCTGTTTGTTCAGAGCTTCTGTCAACTTTGTCAATTCCATGTGCAGCTTCCTTGTTTGAGCCCTTTCAATTGCCAGTTCTCTTTCCAATTGAATGGACCCTTCTTCTCCCTTAATCTGCAACTGTAAAGGCTTGGCTCCATTCTTGTGTTCCTGGACAAGATTTACGAAGTGTTGCAATCTGTCCTCATCGATCTGTAGGAGAACTCTCCCCACAGATTCGGTTTCGGTGAGCATTGCCTTGCTGTCCTCCATCTGAGCTCTTACTTGTTCCTCCAGTGAACTTAGGTAAAAGTTCATTGAAGGATCACTCACCTTGGAATTAAATTCCATTTTCTCTGACATTATCTCCTTTTTCTGGACATTGGTCATTGTGTTCTTTTGTTCAGTGCACAGTGCGCCGTCCATGGGAATTGTCTTCTCTAAAACAAACTAATGTCTGATCTAAAGTCTTCTCTAAAACAAACTAATGTCTGATCTAAAGTCTTCTCTAAAACAAACTGATGTCTGATCTGAAATTCTCTCTAATACAAACTGATGTCTGATCTGAAGTCTTCTCAAAAGCAAACTGATGTTCGAGTGAGAGTGGAATGAGTTGATTACGTACTCTGTGATGTCATCTATGCCTTTGAAGTTTGTTGCCATGGAGTCTGTTGTTGCTATGCAGATTAAATCCAGCGTTCTGATTGGTTGAGAGCGAGTCACGGGGGGTGCAATAGTCAGCGGTAATATACGGCTGCTGTTCACATTGACCCGAGCGTTCCATATCAATGCGCACTCAAAGTTACAAGTTTGCAGGACCGTTAGTTGACATTTTAGCTTTTTAGCTCGGTGGCGATTGCCGGAAACCCCAGTAAATCCCCCGTAAATCCCACAAATGATCGTTTTGAGACAATGCGAGCTTTCGCAATCGGCCAATTAAGGTGGACGTGACGAGCGATGTGAATGAATGAGATGCACGTACGGGGACTATTTTTCCTCTAGACTGATGAAATGTGATACACAACGTTTGGTGGCTGCAACCATTTGTGCTGAAATGCAGCTATTTACTTTCCATTTATATTTTCAGTTTTTCAGTTCTTTATCTTCAATAATGTAACTGTTCAAGACTGTCACGCCGGTTGGATACCAGATTTGATGTAATGATTTCTGATAGTCCCCCAAATATGAAAGAGTAAAATTAAAAATTGTTTATTTAAATTCTTTTTAAAAACTTTTAAAAATGTATTTCTAATATTATGACCCAATGATACAAAGCTTTGGCATTATGCATTTATAGATCTCTCTCTCTCTCTAGATAAATAGATAGATAGATCTATCGATATCTATCTCTATCTATATATCTATCGATATCTATATCTCTGTCTCTATATCTATATGAAATCACCTAATAATATCATGTTACATAATTTCCAGTTAAATACTCCCCCGTTAGTGGAAGTCTGCTACGGCTGCGCTGACCACTCCCCCTTCGTTAGGAAATCTAAATGCAAAACAAGGAGCTTTTTGACACCCCAATTAGTGAACATACACCACGTGCTACTTTGATAAAGAAGTATAGGACACACTAGCGGTTTAATCTAAAATAGCAGAATCTATAATGAGCACTGGCACTAAAAACAGCAACTAGCAGTCAAGTTTCACTTAAAAACTGCAGAATCAACAACAAATTTAGCAGTCTCTTGGATGTCTGAAAGCTTCGTTATTATTGGACATGGCTACAATCCGGTCATCATGCTGCCGACAAGCCGAAGTTGTATTGGGTGCTCGCTCCTTTTGTGTGACGCATGCACCTGATCTTAACATTCAGTGCTAGAAATTCAATCACTTTTTTCTTTCAAAACCCGATGACACAGATTTACTTCCATAGATTTTGCTATTAGTTCTAATGTTTGGAGGGTCGCAGACACGGCCCTTTGGGTTGAACGATGGTACATGTGTGCTTCAAGCGAGTGATTTCGTCCCCCAAGACGCGCTACCGCCTGCTCTGACATTTTAGCGCTAACACCGCTGGAGGCCTTAACTGTTATGCCCGATCCTGAAACTCCCAAACACACCTGTCTTCCGCTCTCTACGTGGCTGTTTACGGAAGTTTTAAAAGCCAATAAAAAAAACGAAAACTAATCTGCCTTACATTTTCTTTTACTCAAGTGTAAAAAATACAAAACGAATAGGAAAAAAGCTATAAATGTAGCTTAAGCGCAAGTTCAGTCAGGAAGACAACCAGTCTGACTCTGTTCGCTTCCTTCTAATTACTCCATCAGCTAGTACGTCATGATGGAGTCCAATCGCCAAAGACCTTGCACAATTCATATTTTATGCTTGTGTAACAAATTATTGTTTTACTATTAAATGAGTCTCTCCTGATTGAAATGTGCATGCTTCACTATGAAGGGTCCAAAGGCAGATAAAAAACAAAAAAATGAAGTCCCCAAATGCCAACCAGTCCCTCCTTGAAATTCTATTTAGTGGCATAGATCATTTACAATTTCATTTATAAATTCTTTGTCATAAAAAATATTCATACTTACTTTTCTCAAAAAAGGGACAACATGGTTTGAAAACCCGAAGCCTATCAATTAATAACTTCTTAGTTTTCTTAGCTTAGGGCGACTGTGGGTGAGTGGGGAGCACGGCCGTCCTCCAATCAGAGGGTTGTTGGTCTGATCCCAGGACCGGCCAACCTGCAGGTCGATGTGTCCTTGGGCAAGACACTTAACCCCAGCATTGCTCCTCTAGCTGTGATTACTGTGTGTGGATGTTAGTGACTGATGGGCAGGTGGCCCTGTATATGGTAGGTCCTGTCATCAGTGGATGAATGGGTGAATGATGTCATGTAGTGTTAAAGCGCTTTGAGTGGTAAGAAGACTAGTAAAGCGCTGTACAAGTCCATTTTACCAAGTTTGAATGACAAACCTTCTGTCTCCCAAACCCCTCCCTCACCCAATTCCATTATTTCAAAATAAAAGCCTCAATGATTAGCTGTATCTCAACCATAAAGCACAAAATTAAGCTGTTTTTTTTTAATACGAACCGCTCTTTCAAATACTAGTACAACTAGTACTTACTTCTTCTACTGCTACTACCACAATTACAACTAAACCTTAAATTACTACAAACATTATTTTTTTAATTCTAAGCTTTTATTATTTCTGTATTTTTTTCAAATTCATATCAGCTTCTCTGATTTCTGTATTTTTTGCAATTCTTTAAAATTAATTTCAGTTTATTCTATTTCTATTCTTTCAGCAATGTTTAGAGGTAATTTAAGCTATTATTATTTCTGTATTTTTTCCAATTCATATAAGCTTCTCCCATTTCCTTTAAAAAAAAAATCATTTCAGCTTTATGCATTCCAATGCATTTTCAGCAGTAAATGCATTTTCTAGATCAGTATACACAGAGACAGCTAAAAAGACGAAGAAAAGTAAATTTAACCAGACAACCAATTTGCAAGGCAACATCATAGCCAGACAAAACAAAAAAAGCGTTTCATGTTCTTACTACAACAAAAACTTCATCCGTGAAGTTTTATCATAACAGATTATTAATTAAGCTCATACATTTAGTTTTAAACATGTCTTGTTACAGTGTCATTTCTTGACAACATCATTTTTGAGGCAACATATTTTGCTGATTCCATGCAAACATAGTTGTGGTCCCGTTTGAAAGACTATTTTAAGTGTGTGGTTTACAACCATAATGCTGCCTCTTCTCAGACCAACCGGATCACAAAGCTTATCTCAAACTTTTTAAGCACCAAATGCTGTTCAATGAAGCATTTTAAAAGGTTTTCTGAAGTACAAAGTGTTTTTGTAATGTTTTGGTGACCTTGATATTGCATACTTAGTTTGTATTAGTATGTAATCATTTATTTAATATATTTTTATGCAGACGTGGCACAGTGGTGAGGTGGTTAAAACTGTCATCTCACAACAAGAAGGTCTTTGGTTTAAAACCACCAAGCCAGCTTTCTGTTTGGAGTTTGCAGTTTCTCTCTCTCCTCTGCTTATCTGCCACTGTCCAGATTAATTGGTGATACATTCTGAATGTGAGAGTATCCTATATTGATCTCCTGGGGGAATTTATTCTCTGCATTTCACCCATTCCAGTGGGAGCAGTGTGTTGCCAGTAAAGGCAGCAGGGAAGCAGTTAGAGGTTAGGTTGGGTTACTTAGTCTCTCCCGGAGGCCTCCGCGGGTTTCACCGTGTTGTTTGGGTCAATAAGTCCAGCGTTTTTTTTTGTGAACTGAAGTGGAACTCACGATAAAACAGAAATGTGGATCCCATCTAAGAATCTTTTGATGCAAAATGAACGGAGGAAATTTAACTTAAAACACTTTTAGTCTGCTGACGCGTGGGCCAACCCTGCAGTACGCGGCGCACCCTCTCTACTCCATCCGCCACTATCGCCCCAAAAATGATTTTCTGGCCTGGGATTATCTGGTGACCAGTCCATGGTCTATTCTGTCTCACACAATTTTAGCCTGGATTGACTACAGCTCCCCTGTGCTCTTTCACTTGCCATTCTTATGTACGGCCACCAGGGGGCAACCCTTGCTTTGATTGTGAAGTGGTAGATGGAAATTCAAACGCTGTGTAGATTATTCAAGAGAAATAGGCAAACACTCCAGTCAGATAGACTCTTAATCACCTGGATGCAAGTCCAACATGATGGATGTTGTAAGGTAAGTTGCTTTGAGGAGCATCCAAATTCACCGTGTCCAGATATATATATATATATATTTTTTTCTTGGCAAATATGGCTGTGGCTTTGATGCAATACACTTTAAGGTATCTGTTATATGA